>NC_090378.1:105741281-106109159 GCF_036365525.1 Heterodontus francisci
GAGCCACTCGGTTGCTGACCTCATTACAGCCTTAATCCAAACATGGGCAAAAAAACTGAACTTAAGAGGTGAGGTGACAGTGATTTCCCTTGACATCAAGGCAGCATTTGACTGAGTGCGGCATCAAGGAGCCCTAGTCACTGGGAATCAGGTGGAAAACTCTCCACTGGTTGGAGTCAAACCGAGCACAAAGGAAGATGGTTGTGGTTGTTGGAGGTCAATCATCTCAGTCCCAGGACATTGCTACAGGAGTTTCTCAGGGCAGTGTCCTAGGCTCAACCATCTTCAGCTGCTTCATCAATGACCATCCCTCCATTATAAGGTCAGAAATGGGGATGTTTGCTGATGATTATGTGATGTTCAGTAGCATTCACAACTCCTCAGATACTGAAGCACTGCATGTCCATACGCAGCAAGACTTGAACAACATCCAGGCTTGGGCTGATAAGTGGCAAGTAACATTCGCACCACACAAGTGTCAGGCAATGACCATCTCCAACAAGAGAGAATCTAAGCATTTCCACTTGACGTTCAATGGCATCACTATCACTAAATCCCCCACTCCCAACATCCTGGTGGTTACCATTGACCAGAAATTGAACTGGACCACCACATAAATGCTGAGGCTGTAAAAGCTGGTCAGAGGCTGGTAATTCTGTGGTGAATAACGCACTTCACTTCCTGTCTCCCCAATGCCTGTCCACCATCTACAAGGCACAGTCAGGAGTGTGATGGAATACCCTCCACTTGCCTGGATAGGTGCATCTCCAACAACACTCAAGAAGCTTGACACGATCCAGGACAAAGCAGCCTGCTTGATCGGCACCCCATCCACCATCTTAAACATTCACTGCCTCCACCAC
This sequence comes from Heterodontus francisci, assembly GCF_036365525.1. Lineage (NCBI taxonomy): Eukaryota > Metazoa > Chordata > Chondrichthyes > Heterodontiformes > Heterodontidae > Heterodontus > Heterodontus francisci. The sequence continues at coordinate 105,742,145 of NC_090378.1, forward strand.
CAACGCATAGTGGCAGCAGTGTGTACCACATACAAGATGCACTGCAGCAACTCACAACACCTCCTTTGGCAGCACCTTCCAAACCCGCAAACACTTCTACCTTGAAGAACAAGGGCAGCAGACATGTAGGATCACCACCACCTGCAAGTTCCCCTCCAAGCCACACACAATCCTGACTTGGAAATATATTGCCGTTCCTTCACTGTTGCTGGGTCAAAATCCTGGAACTCCCTCCAAAACAGCACTGTGGGTGTACCTGCACCAGATGGATTGCAACGGTTCAAGAAGGCAGCTCACCACCACCTTCTCAAGGGCAATCTGGGATGGGCAACAAATGCTGGCCTTGCCAGTGACACCCACCTCCCATGAAATGAATAAAAAAAAGAGTAGCAGAGTTTCTCCTGGCACCTTGATCAAATATTATCCCTCAATTAGTTTAGTTTAGTTGAGTTTAGATATACAGCACTGAAACAGGCCCTTCGGCTCACCGAGTCTGTGCCGACCATCAACCACCCATTTTATACTAATCCTACACTAATCCCATATTCCTACCACATCCCCACCTGTCCCTATATTTCCCTACCACCTATCCCTATATTTCCCTACCACCTACCTATACTAGGGGCAATTTATAATGGCCAATTTACCTACCAACCTGCAAGTCTTTTGGCTTGTGGGAGGAAACCGGAGCACCCGGAGAAAACCCACGCAGACACAGGGAGAACTTGCAAACTCCACACAGGCAGTACCCAGAATCGAACTCGGGTCGCTGGAGCTGTGAGGCTGCGGTGCTAACCACTGCGCCACTCTGTATCACAAAAACAGATTATCACATTGATATTTGTGGGAACTTGCTGTGCAGGCAAATTGGTGGCTGTGTTTTCCAACATTAGTGCACTTCAAAAGTATTCCATTGGCTGTAAAACACTTTGGGACATCTTGAGGTCATGAAAGGTGCTATATAAATGTATTCACAGTGATATAAAAGACCTATAACAACTTATGGAAACTCTCCAACAGTGCCAAGTGCCTTATGAAATGCCTTTTGAGAATCCCTCTGTACCAGATTCATTTGTACCATCGATCCTCAAAAGAGGATAAGTTTTGTTGAGGACAATATGCCCTTCAGTAATCTGTGCTGACAGGCCCAGATGAGCTCATGCTTCTCCAAGTACTCAGTGATTTCATGCCATATTGTAGGCTATAATTTGTTAGCAATAACTAAAGACTAACTGCCTTATAATTTCCCATCTTATCCCTGTCTGTTATTTTGAAGCAGGTGGTGGGTGTTGTATGTTTGGTTAGTATTGCTGCCACCCTAATATACTTAGTTTAGCTTAGAGAGAGTCCTCAGTCTTGAGTACTGAGAACATTAACTTTTATTACATTGTAACTATGTACAGCTTCACAGCAGCTTGTGTGACTCCTCTGAGGCCACGCTTCATCTCTCTTCAAGTCTCTCTCACATATGGGCCGGAATTATACGGTGGCCGGAGAGGAGCCGTCCACTGACTGAAAAGTAGGTGGTGATCCCACCTCTGCTGAGCCTGGTGATCCAGACCAGATTTTACAGTCCCCAGGTCTTCGTTGATCTTCGCCGGGCCTTCCATCTCATTGAGGCAGGATGTCCCGCCAAATGGAGCTGCTGGCCAATCAGCAGGCTGGCAGCTCATAGTCCCAGCAGCGCCACCAGGAGCTGTGGCCACTGCTGAGACTGCAACCGAGATGAAAACTGAAGATGTTGGAGAGCCCCGGAGAACGGCTAAGTATTTGGGGCCTTGCCGGGGCGATCAGTCGGGCCCTGGAGAGGCAAGGGGGATAGATTGGGAGGGTGAGGGGCTAGTTGGGCATTGGGGAATTGGGGTTACCCTCTGTCAGGCACAGGGTGCCCGATCAGAAGGGCCCCCCGCCCCCACCAGGCCGTCAGAAGGCTGCCTACATTTATCAGGTGGCTTTTCTGAAGCCTCGGCCGCCCGTCTTCCAACCGTAAAATCCCCATGATGGTGGGCAGAGGCCCTTAAGTTGCCATTAATTGGCCATTTAAGGGCCTTGATTGGCCTAGGGCGGTGGGGGGGGGGGCGTTTCCCGCTGCTGCGGCCTCGTGTTAAATGGCGGCTGAGTTGGGAACAGGTCGGGAAGGGCCCCCTGAGCCTCCCACTCCATTTTATGCTCCCCCCACCACCCCCACCACCAGACCGCTCTTTGGGGGGGGGGGGCGTAAAATTCTGGCCATGATCTCTTACATCATCATGGTAGGAGGTATTCTTTATACTCTCTCAACATCAATCCTTTCATTCCCTTATACTATAGTGGGATGTCACATTTTCCCTTCTCCAGTCCTTGAATGATTCCCTTCCATAGCATTATGGATAATTACAATCAGACAGTCCCCTATTTCTTCTGCTGTTTCCCTCAGGGTCCTCCAATGTTGAGGAAGACAAATTGCCAGGACCTCATCCTTAATTATATTGCTGTCACTCTTATTGTCAAATGTTCTCTTCCCATTTTAGGTTGTCTACTTACTCCACTTTATAAAAGAATTTGCATATGTACAGCACCTTTCATAACCTCAGAATGTCCCAAAGCACTTCACAGTTCCTGAAATACGTTTTCAGTGTTATCACTATTGTAATGTAGGAAACGTGGCAACCAATGTGAAAATAACCAAGAAATCTGTTTTAGCTAGATTGAGGGATGAACATTGGCCAGCTTGCCTGTCAGGCAAGTCCCCAACCTGCCAAGAATGAGGAAAATTAATTTCACCACATGAACATTGATTTTAAACTACTGATGGTCAAGAAAGAACTTGCATTAAAAAACAATTGGAGACTTTGGCTGGAGAGAGACATCAGTATATCAACAGACAAGTACTTCAAAGGACAAAGGAGCTATTCCCTGTTCCAATTTAATCCACAATGGACTTTTGATCACCAGACATTGAAGCATTCCAGGTTAACCAGTAAGATGGCCAAATACACAAACAGACGTGGTCAGGCCAGTTTGGTCATATGACTGACTGACTGTTGGAGTTTTTTGAATTTGAGCTTCCAACAGAATTTTGAAGGCTGTTTTCTTCTGGACTGAGAACACCTCTCTCCTGTCTGCTCTTACCTCACTCTCACCAGCTTTGGAAATCATTGAAGACATATGAACCCCAAGAGAGAAAAGTCTCCTACAGTGAACAAGGTTTAAGAAGAATACTGGGCCCCAACAAAAAGTAAGAGCTGTCTACAATCAAGGACTCTACAGTGAGCTGGAAACACAGAAACAGTAACAAGAAATCCCCTTTTAGAGACTGCCTCAAACCTTTCCATTTTATTTTCCTTCTGCTCTTTTCTGTCCCTATTTGCATGTGTATATCGCGTGTGCATGCTTGCATGGGCACATCATATATCTGTAGGAGTTAACCATATTAGAGTTTAAGTTTTTAATAAATTTCAATTTTCTTCTTTAAACATGAAGAAAACCTGGTGTGCTCATTTCTTTGCCTTATAATTGGAAAGCTGTGAACAAGGATTCACAAAGGAGGACCTCAAAACACAGTGTGTTTAAAATCAAACCCTCTTACAATAAGACCAGGTGAAGACAGTAAAAGAACCCGAGACACCTTTCTCATCTGGTCATAATAGTGCCAGTGAAAATTTCCCTGCTTTTCTTTGAAATTAATCAAATTATTAACCAAAACTCAGTTAGGTTGTGTTTCCTTCCCTATTGGAGAAGCAACACATTGACTGAGAGAACAGCCTTGAACACACTTCAAATAAAAATGCTCCCCTTTTTGCTGAGATTTCTCCTGAGATTAGCAATCCTGTTTCTTAATCTACCACCAACTCCTGGTACATTGCCAGGACTGTGGAGTTCATGTTTAGAGATTAGACTGAGGCACAAATCACACCTCACTTGCAATACTATGAAATTCTACTCACTATATCTTAAAAGGGGCAAAGATGCATTGAGAAGTGTGCGAAGAAGAGCAACACAAGGAATCATCCCAAGGTGAGCCTAACATGCATCACTTGCAGCTGTTGTTTCATCTTGATACACTAACCAAAATGATGGGGTGTCATCTCACCTGGATCAGAATGTTAGAGACTGATAAAGAGCTTCAGGACTGATTAACATAGGGAGTTGGAATTCTATCCTGTTGCCTTGATAGTTCAAATTGGGATCCAGTCCAAACTGATGAACTAAAATTTCCCTCTCTCTGCCAGTTATGAAAAACACTATGTGAATTCAGGTCCCATTTGGTCCAGACTGAGTTCACAGCGCAAAATTGCAAGTACTTCAGCACTTATAGGCATTAAATGGGCAGATTCAATGAGCAAAGCTGCAAGGATACCCTGTGTAGAATGAGGGAAATGTTACAATGGGGTTCATAAGTATCAATGTTCTTCTATTCGTAAGATTGGGACTGGTATCAGTGAAGTACAGGGGGAACTGATGGTGTTATCTGAGCTGGGAATACATTGACTAATGAAATTAGGTATTAAAAACAAAAACATCTTTCATTCACCAGCAGCAAGGACCAAGACAAAACTTCAACAAAAAGGAGACAGTCAACCATTTTGAAATAAGGACCAGTAGAAAAGATCTATGATGTTAAATGGAACAGTGGGAATATCAGTTTGGTCTATGGGGATCCTTATTTGAGCAGTGCCTGTCTGGGGGCTAGGATTCCTGGTTTCATGCATTCAATGGATATATTGTATGAAATTCCACAATTAAGCAATATTGTGCCACTGGATTCCATTTTGTAACAAAGGAAATGTGATTAAAATGTAGGAGATAAACTAGATAATGCAATTAGATAGAATAGAATTACAAATAATTCCCCCAGATTCACTCGGCTATAATTCAGACATCATTGATGTCTTCATGTTTCTGGAGCCGAGAACGGTGGTCTATGTGATATTACTATAAGTACATTTAACACATTTATATCAAGTCTCCAGTCTTATTTACTGATGGAGATGTTGGAGCTACTAACACACTTAGAGAAAATAATCAAGTAACTCCACTAAAGTAGCAAACAAAGAAAGTCATTAAGTGCTCCAATGATAACATCACACCAAGTAATTTCTAGGCCCTCAGTGCTTTGCTGGGAGTTGGTTAGCTTTATATTGCCAGAGTATGAATTGAGCTACTTTTAGAACATAGGAATCCATTCCAGATTGATTTAGTGTAATCATATTACAGCCTCTATGCTGGAGACTTGTTAAGTCTGATTTATTTTGAACGTATGGAGTAAAAATCTCAGTTACTTAGCTTATCAAAGCCCATCTAGAGAACAAGAAAAATAATGAACCACACTGTCCTCTCCAAGTTTGTAGGCTGACTGATGCTTCCTTTTATTCTATATTTGTACTGGAACACACCAAGACTTACATGGGCAGCTAGTCTCTCAGCAGACCATCATGACTGACCGGCAGATGTGGATATTTGTTGACCCCTACCACCTCGACAGGAAATAAGCAACTGACCTCCGACCCTCTTCCTGTCCAGGAAATGGCCAATACGTAGAGCTGCTAATCGTCCAGGATCATTCTAGTTTCTCCAGGAATTAAAGATCAATCCGCAGGATACTGCTGCAAGTAACCCAGGAGAAAATTCATAGGATCACTTAAAAAAAATTGCTATTTTTCACTAACTTGGACCACTTTCAGTTATTGATGCCTGAATTTATAGAACGGAACGAAGGCGAGGCAAATGGTGGAGGGAGGTCATGTGATGAAACCTCCATGAATACATCAAATAGAGCTGGCAAAGTTAACAAGTAAGGGTACCAATTAAACGGAGTCGACTCCGAAGATGTCACACTCCCCAATGACTCCATCCACTGTTCTCAACGTAAATGGGAAAGAAAAGGGGAGATTTCTATGACTCAAGCAACCACTTTACATCTAAAAATGGGATTAGTGTAGGAACCCGGGATCCAGGCTGCTCTCAACACTGACCCCATCATCCAGTCCAGACTCCACACTGACCCCATCATCCAGTCCAGACTCCACACTGACCCCATCATCCAGTCCAGACTTCACACTGACCCCGTCATCCAGTCCACACCCCTTCATCCAGTCCTGTCTCCACACTGACCCCGTCATCCAGTCCAGACTCCACACTGACCCCATCATCCAGACCAGACTCCACACTGACCCCGTCATCCAGTCCACATTCTACACTGACCCCATCATCCAGTTCACACCCCATCATCCAGTCCACACCCCTTCATCCAGTCCTGACTCCACACTGACCCCATCATCCAGTCCAGACTCCACACTGACCCCGTCATCCAGTCCACATTCTACACTGACCACATCATCCAGTCCAGACTCCACACTGACCCCATCGTTCAGTCCACACTGACCCCATCATCCAGTCTACATTCCACATTGCCCCCAACGTCAAGTGCATAACCCATCATCCACTCCAGACTCCACATTGACCCCATCGTCCAGTCCACAATCCACACTGACCCCGTCATCCAGTCGACACTCCACATTGACCCCACGTCCAGTCCACAATCCACACTGACCGCAACATCCAGTGCAGACTCCACTCTGACCCCATCGTCCAGTCCACACTCTACACTGACCCCATCATCCAGTCCACACTCCACACTGACCCCATCATCCAGTCCACACTCCACACTGACCCCATCGTCCAGTCCACACTCTACACTGACCCCATCATCCAGTCCACACTCCCCACTGACCCCATCATCCAGTCCACACTCCACACTGACCACATCGTCCCATCCACACTCTACACTGACCCCGTCATCCAGTCCACACTCCACACTGACCCCATCATCCAGTCCACACTCCCCACTGACCCCATCATCCAGTCCACACTCCACACTGACCACATCGTCCCATCCACACTCCACACTGACCCGATCATCCAGTCCACACTCCACACTGACCCCATTGTCCAGTCCACAAGCCACACTGACTCCATCATCCAGTCCAGACACACACTGACCCCATCGTCCAGTCCACACATCACATTGACCCCATCGTACAGACCACACCCCATCATCAAGTCTACATTCCAAAATGACCCCATCGCCCAGACCACACCTACCGCATCATTCAGTCCAGACGCCACACTAACCCCATCATCCAGTCCACACTTCACACTGACCCCATCGTCCAGTCCACACTCCACACTGACCCCATCATCCAGTCCACACTCCACTCTGACCCCATCATCCAGTCCACACTCGACACTGTCCCCATCATCCAGTCCACACTCCACACTGACCCCATAATCCAGTCCACACTCTGCAATGACCCCATCGTCCAGTCCACACTCCACACTGTCCCCATCATCCAGTCCACACTCCACTCTGACCCCATCATCCAGTCCACACTCGACACTGTCCCCATCATCCAGTCCACACTCCACACTGACCCCATCATCCAGTCCACACTCCACACTGACCCCATCATCCAGTCCACACTCTGCAATGACCCCATCGTCCAGTCCACACTCCACACTGTCCCCATCATCCAGTCCACACTCCACTCTGACCCCATCATCCAGTCCACACTCCACACTGACCCCATCATCCAGTCCACACTCCACACTGACCCCATCATCCAGTCCACACTCCGCAATGACCCCATCGTCCAGTCCACACTCCACACTGTCCCCATCATCCAGTCCACACTCCACTCTGACCCCATCATCCAGTCCACACTCGACACTGTCCCCATCATCCAGTCCACACTCCACACTGACCCCATCATCCAGTCCACACTCCACACTGACCCCATCATCCAGTCCACACTCCACACTGACCCCATCATCCAGTCCACACTCTGCAATGACCCCATCGTCCAGTCCACACTCCACACTGTCCCCATCATCCAGTCCACACTCCACTCTGACCCCATCATCCAGTCCACACTCCACACTGACCCCATCATCCAGTCCACACTCCACACTGACCCCATCATCCAGTCCACACTCCGCAATGACCCCATCGTCCAGACCACACTCCACACTGACCCCATTGTCCAGTCCACAAGCCACACTGACTCCATCATCCAGTCCACACTCTACACTGAGCCCATTGTCCAGTCCGCACTCGACACTGACCCCATCATCCAGTCCACACTCCACACTGACCCCATCATCCAGTCCACACTCCATACTGACCCTATCATCCAGTCCACACTCCAAACTGTCCCCATCATTCAGTCCACACTCTGCACTGACCCCATCATTCAGTCCACACTCAACACTGACCCCATCATCCAGTCCACACTCCACACTGACTCCATCGACCAGTTCACACTCTGCACTGACCCCATCATTCAGTCCACACTCAACACTGACTCCATCGACCAGTTCACACTCTACACTGACCCCATCATTCAGTCCACAATCTGCACTGACCCCATCATTCAGTCCACCCCACACTGACTCCATCGACCAGTTCACACTCTACACTGACCCCATCATCCAGTCCACATTCCACACTGACCCCATCATTCAGTCCACACTCTGCACTGACCTCATCATCCAGTCCACAGTCCACACTGACCCCATTGTCCAGTCCACACTCAACACTGACCCCATCATCCAGTCCACATTCCACACTGACCCCATCATCCAGTCAACAGTCCACACTGACCCCATTGTCCAGTCCACACTCAACACTGACCCCATCATCCAGTCCACATTTCACACTGACCCCATCATCCAGTCCACACTCTACACTGACCCCATCATCCAGTCCACACTCAACACTGACCCCACCATCCAGTCCACATTCCACACTGACCCCATCATCCAGTCCACACTCTGCACTGACCCCATCATCCAGTCCACATTCCACACTGACCCCATCATCCAGCCCACATTCTGCACTGACCCCATCATTCAGTCCACACTCCACACTGACCCCATCATCCAGTCCACACTCTACACTGACCCTATTGTCCAGTCCACACTCAACACTGACCCCATCATCCAGTCCACACTCTGCACTGACCCCATCATCCAGTCGACACTCCACACTGACTCCATCATCCAGTCCACACTCTACACTGACCTCATCGTTCACTCCACACTCTACACTGATCCCATCATTCAGTCCACACTCCACACTGACTTCTTCATCCAGTCCACGGTCCACATTAACCCCATCATCCAGTCCACACTCTACACTGAACCCATCATCCAGTCAACAGTCGACACTGACCCCATTGTCCAGTCCGCACTCGACACTGACCCCATCATTCCATTTCACACTTTCCACTGACCCCATCATTCCATTTCACAGTCTACACTGACCCCATCATCCAGTCAACAGTCGACACTGACCCCATTGTCCTGTCCGCACTCGACACTGACACCATCATTCCATTTCACACTCTACACTGACCCCATCATTCCATTTCACACTCTACACTGACCCCACCATCCAGTCCACATTCCACACTGACCCCATCATCCAGTCCACAGTCCACACTGACCCCATTGTCCAGTCCACACTCCACACTGACCCCATCATCCAGTCCAGACTCCACACTGACCCCGTCATCCAGTCCACATTCTACACTGACCCCATCATCCAGTTCACACCCCATCATCCAGTCCACACCCCTTCATCCAGTCCTGACTCCACACTAACCCCATCATCCAATCCAGACTCCACACTGACCCCGTCATCCAGTCCACATTCTACACTGACCCCATCATCCAGTTCACACCCCATCATCCAGTCCACACCCCTTCATCCAGTCCTGACTCCACACTAACCCCATCATCCAGTCCAGACTCCACACTGACCCCATCGTTCAGTCCACACTGACCCCATCATCCAGTCTACATTCCACATTGCCCCCAACGTCAAGTGCATAACCCATCATCCACTCCAGACTCCACATTGACCCCATCGTCCAGTCCACAATCCACACTGACCCCGTCATCCAGTCGTCACTCCACATTGACCCCACGTCCAGTCCACAATCCACACTGACCGCAACATCCAGTGCAGACTCCACTCTGACCCCATCGTCCAGTCCACACTCTACACTGACCCCATCATCCGGTCCACACTCCCCACTGACCCCATCATCCAGTCCACACTCCACACTGACCCAATCGTCCAGTCCACACTCTACACTGACCCCATCATCCAGTCCACACTCCCCACTGACCCCATCATCCAGTCCACACTCCACACTGACCACATCGTCCCGTCCACACTCTACACTGACCCCGTCATCCAGTCCTCACTCCACACTGAACCCATCATCCATTCTGCACTCTACACTGACCCCATCATCCAGTCCACACTCCACACTGACCCCATTGTCCAGTCCACAAGCCACACTGACTCCATCATCCAGTCCAGACACACACTGACCCCATCGTCCAGTCCACACATCACATTGACCCCATCATACAGACCACACCCCATCATCAAGTCTACATTCCAAAATGACCCCATCGCCCAGACCACACCTACCGCATCATTCAGTCGAGACGCCACACTAAACCCATCATCCAGTCCACACTCCACACTGTCCCCATCATCCAGTCCACACTCCACACTGACCCCATCATCCAGTCCACACTCCACACTGACCCCATCATCCAGTCCACACTCTACACTGACCCCATCATCCAGTCCACACTCGACACTGTCCCCATCATCCAGTCCACACTCCACACTGACCCCATCATCCAGTCCACACTCCACACTGACCCCATCATCCAGTCCACACTCCGCAATGACCCCATCGTCCAGTCCACAATCTACACAGACCCCATCATCCAGTCCACATGCTACACTGTCCCCATCATCCAGACCACACGCTACACTGTCCCCATCATCCAGTCCACACTCCACACTGACCCCATCATCCAGTCCACACTCCGCAATGACCCCATCGTCCAGACCACACTCCACACTGACCCCATTGTCCAGTCCACAAGCCACACTGACTCCATCAGCCAGTCCAGACACACACTAACCCCATCATCCAGTCCACACTCTACACTGAGCCCATTGTCCAGTCCGCACTCCACACTGACCCCATCATCCAGTCCACACTCCACACTGCCCCATCATCCAGTCCACACTCCATACTGACCCTATCATCCAGTCCACACTCCAAACTGTCCCCATTATCCAGTCCACACTCCAAACTGTCCCCATTATCCAGTCCACACTCCAAACTGTCCCCATTATCCAGTCCACACTCCAAACTGTCCCCATTATCCAGTCCACACTCGACACTGACCCCATCATCCAGTCCACACTCTACACTGACCCCATCATCCAGTCCACACTCCATACTGACCCTATCATCCAGTCCACACTCCAAACTGTCCCCATTATCCAGTCCACACTCCAAACTGTCCCCATTATCCAGTCCACACTCGACACTGACCCCATCATCCAGTCCACACTCTACACTGACCCCATCATTCAGTCCACACTCGACACTGACCCCATCATTCAGTCCACACTCTGCACTGACCCCATCATTCAGTCCACACTCCACACTGACCCCATCGTCCAGCCAAAACTCTACACTGACCCCATCGTCCAGCCAAAACTCTACACTGACCCCATCATCCAGTCCACACTCCATACTGACCCCATCATCCAGTCCACATTCTACACTGACCACATCATCCAGTCCAGACTCCACACTGACCCCATCATTCAGTCCATACTGACCCCATCATCCAGTCTACATTCCACATTGCCCCCAACGTCAAGTGCATAACCCATCATCCACTCCAGACTCCACATTGACCCCATCGTCCAGTCCACAATCCACACTGACCCCGTCATCCAGTCGACACTCCACATTGACCCCACGTCCAGTCCACAATCCACACTGACCGCAACATCCAGTGCAGACTCCACTCTGACCCCATCGTCCAGTCCACACTCTACACTGACCCCATCATCCAGTCCACACTCCCCACTGACCCCATCATCCAATCCAGACTCCACACTGACCCCGTCATCCAGTCCACATTCTACACTGACCACATCATCCAGTCCAGACTCCACACTGACCCCATCGTTCAGTCCACACTGACCCCATCATCCAGTCTACATTCCACATTGCCCCCAACGTCAAGTGCATAACCCATCATCCACTCCAGACTCCACATTGACCCCATCGTCCAGTCCACAATCCACACTGACCCCGTCATCCAGTCGACACTCCACATTGACCCCACGTCCAGTCCACAATCCACACTGACCGCAACATCCAGTGCAGACTCCACTCTGACCCCATCGTCCAGTCCACACTCTACACTGACCCCATCATCCAGTCCACACTCCCCACTGACCCCATCATCCAGTCCACAATCCACACTGACCCCATCGTCCAGTCCACACTCTACACTGACCCCATCATCCAGTCCACACTCCCCACTGACCCCATCATCCAGTCCACACTCCACACTGACCACATCGTCCCATCCACACTCTACACTGACTCCGTCATCCAGTCCACACTCCACACTGAACCCATCATCCATTCCGCACTCTACACTGACCCCATTGTCCAGTCCACAAGCCACACTGACTCCATCATCCAGTCCAGACACACACTGACCCCATCGTCCAGTTCACACATCACATTGACCCCATCGTACAGACAACACCCCATCATCAAGTCTACATTCCAAAATGACCCCATCGCCCAGACCACACCTACCGCATCATTCAGTCGAGACGCCACACTAACCCCATCATCCAGTCCACACTCCACACTGACCCCATCGTCCAGTCCACACTCCACACTGACCCCATCGTCCAGTCCACACTCCACACTGTCCCCATCATCCAGTCCACACTCCACACTGACCCCATCATCCAGTCCACACTCGACACTGTCCCCATCATTCCATTTCACACTCTACACTGACCCCATCATTCCATTTCACACTCGACACTGACCCCACCATCCAGTCCACATTCCACACTGACCCCATCATCCAGCCCACACTCTGCACTGACCCCATCATTCAGTCCACACTCCACACTGACCCATTCATCCAGTCCACAGTCCACACTGACCCCATTGTCCAGTCCACACTCCACACTGACCCCATCATCCAGTCCAGACTCCACACTGACCCCGTCATCCAGTCCACATTCTACACTGACCCCATCATCCAGTTCACACCCCATCATCCAGTCCACACCCCTTCATCCAGTCCTGACTCCACACTAACCCCATCATCCAATCCAGACTCCACACTGACCCCGTCATCCAGTCCACATTCTACACTGACCACATCATCCAGTCCAGACTCCACACTGACCCCATCGTTCAGTCCACACTGACCCCATCATCCAGTCTACATTCCACATTGCCCCCAACGTCAAGTGCATAACCCATCATCCACACCAGACTCCATATTGACCCCATCGTCCAGTCCACAATCCACACTGACCCCGTCATCCAGTCGACACTCCACATTGACCCCACGTCCAGTCCACAATCCACACTGACCGCAACATCCAGTGCAGACTCCACTCTGACCCCATCGTCCAGTCCACACTCTACACTGACCCCATCATCCAGTCCACACTCCCCACTGACCCCATCATCCAGTCCACACTCCACACTGACCCAATCGTCCAGTCCACACTCTACACTGACCCCATCATCCAGTCCACACTCCCCACTGACCCCATCATCCAGTCCACACTCCACACTGACCACATCGTCCCGTCCACACTCTACACTGACCCCGTCATCCAGTCCTCACTCCACACTGAACCCATCATCCATTCCGCACTCTACACTGACCCCATCATCCAGTCCACACTCCACACTGACCCCATCATCCAGTCCACACTCCACACTGACCCCATTGTCCAGTCCACAAGCCACACTGACTCCATCATCCAGTCCAGACACACACTGACCCCATCGTCCAGTCCACACATCACATTGACCCCATCATACAGACCACACCCCATCATCAAGTCTACATTCCAAAATGACCCCATCGCCCAGACCACACCTACCGCATCATTCAGTCGAGACGCCACACTAACCCCATCATCCAGTCCACACTCCACACTGACCCCATCGTCCAGTCCACACTCCACACTGTCCCCATCATCCAGTCCACACTCCACACTGACCCCATCATCCAGTCCACACTCGACACTGTCCCCATCATCCAGTCCACACTCCACACTGACCCCATCGTCCAGTCCACAATCTACACAGACCCCATCATCCAGTCCACATGCTACACTGTCCCCATCATCCAGACCACACGCTACACTGTCCCCATCATCCAGTCCACACTCCACACTGACCCCATCATCCAGTCCACACTCCGCAATGACCCCATCGTCCAGACCACACTCCACACTGACCCCATTGTCCAGTCCACAAGCCACACTGACTCCATCAGCCAGTCCAGACACACACTAACCCCATCATCCAGTCCACACTCTACACTGACCCCATCATCCAGTCCACACTCCACACTGACCCCATCATCCATTCCACACTCCACACTGACCCCATCATCCAGTCCACACTCCATACTGACCCTATCATCCAGTCCACACTCCAAACTGTCCCCATTATCCAGTCCACACTCCAAACTGTCCCCATTATCCAGTCCACACTCCAAACTGTCCCCATTATCCAGTCCACACTCCAAACTGTCCCCATTATCCAGTCCACACTCGACACTGACCCCATCATCCAGTCCACACTCTACACTGACCCCATCATCCAGTCCACACTCCATACTGACCCTATCATCCAGTCCACACTCCAAACTGTCCCCATTATCCAGTCCACACTCCAAACTGTCCCCATTATCCAGTCCACACTCGACACTGACCCCATCATCCAGTCCACACTCTACACTGACCCCATCATTCAGTCCACACTCGACACTGACCCCATCATTCAGTCCACACTCTGCACTGACCCCATCATTCAGTCCACACTCCACACTGACCCCATCGTCCAGCCAAAACTCTACACTGACCCCATCGTCCAGCCAAAACTCTACACTGACCCCATCATCCAGTCCACACTCCATACTGACCCCATCATCCAGTCCACATTCTACACTGACCACATCATCCAGTCCAGACTCCACACTGACCCCATCATTCAGTCCATACTGACCCCATCATCCAGTCTACATTCCACATTGCCCCCAACGTCAAGTGCATAACCCATCATCCACTCCAGACTCCACATTGACCCCATCGTCCAGTCCACAATCCACACTGACCCCGTCATCCAGTCGACACTCCACATTGACCCCACGTCCAGTCCACAATCCACACTGACCGCAACATCCAGTGCAGACTCCACTCTGACCCCATCATCCAGTCCACACTCTACACTGACCCCATCATCCAGTCCACACTCCCCACTGACCCCATCATCCAATCCAGACTCCACACTGACCCCGTCATCCAGTCCACATTCTACACTGACCACATCATCCAGTCCAGACTCCACACTGACCCCATCGTTCAGTCCACACTGACCCCATCATCCAGTCTACATTCCACATTGCCCCCATCATCCAGTCCACACTCCACACTGACCCCATCGTCCAGTCCACACTCTACACTGACCCCATCATCCAGTCCACACTCCCCACTGACCCCATCATCCAGTCCACACTCCACACTGACCACATCGTCCCATCCACACTCTACACTGACTCCGTCATCCAGTCCACACTCCACACTGAACCCATCATCCATTCCGCACTCTACGCTGACCCCATTGTCCAGTCCACAAGCCACACTGACTCCATCATCCAGTCCAGACACACACTGACCCCATCGTCCAGTTCACACATCACATTGACCCCATCGTACAGACAACACCCCATCATCAAGTCTACATTCCAAAATGACCCCATCGCCCAGACCACACCTACCGCATCATTCAGTCGAGACGCCACACTAACCCCATCATCCAGTCCACACTCCACACTGACCCCATCGTCCAGTCCACACTCCACACTGACCCCATCGTCCAGTCCACACTCCACACTGTCCCCATCATCCAGTCCACACTCCACACTGACCCCATCATCCAGTCCACACTCGACACTGTCCCCATCATTCCATTTCACACTCTACACTGACCCCATCATTCCATTTCACACTCGACACTGACCCCACCATCCAGTCCACATTCCACACTGACCCCATCATCCAGCCCACACTCTGCACTGACCCCATCATTCAGTCCACACTCCACACTGACCCCATCATCCAGTCCACAGTCCACACTGACCCCATTGTCCAGTCCACACTCCACACTGACCCCATCATCCAGTCCAGACTCCACACTGACCCCGTCATCCAGTCCACATTCTACACTGACCCCATCATCCAGTTCACACCCCATCATCCAGTCCACACCCCTTCATCCAGTCCTGACTCCACACTAACCCCATCATCCAATCCAGACTCCACACTGACCCCGTCATCCAGTCCACATTCTACACTGACCACATCATCCAGTCCAGACTCCACACTGACCCCATCGTTCAGTCCACACTGACCCCATCATCCAGTCTACATTCCACATTGCCCCCAACGTCAAGTGCATAACCCATCATCCACACCAGACTCCATATTGACCCCATCGTCCAGTCCACAATCCACACTGACCCCGTCATCCAGTCGACACTCCACATTGACCCCACGTCCAGTCCACAATCCACACTGACCGCAACATCCAGTGCAGACTCCACTCTGACCCCATCGTCCAGTCCACACTCTACACTGACCCCATCATCCAGTCCACACTCCCCACTGACCCCATCATCCAGTCCACACTCCACACTGACCCAATCGTCCAGTCCACACTCTACACTGACCCCATCATCCAGTCCACACTCCCCACTGACCCCATCATCCAGTCCACACTCCACACTGACCACATCGTCCCGTCCACACTCTACACTGACCCCGTCATCCAGTCCTCACTCCACACTGAACCCATCATCCATTCCGCACTCTACACTGACCCCATCATCCAGTCCACACTCCACACTGACCCCATCATCCAGTCCACACTCCACACTGACCCCATTGTCCAGTCCACAAGCCACACTGACTCCATCATCCAGTCCAGACACACACTGACCCCATCGTCCAGTCCACACATCACATTGACCCCATCATACAGACCACACCCCATCATCAAGTCTACATTCCAAAATGACCCCATCGCCCAGACCACACCTACCGCATCATTCAGTCGAGACGCCACACTAACCCCATCATCCAGTCCACACTCCACACTGACCCCATCGTCCAGTCCACACTCCACACTGTCCCCATCATCCAGTCCACACTCCACACTGACCCCATCATCCAGTCCACACTCGACACTGTCCCCATCATCCAGTCCACACTCCACACTGACCCCATCATCCAGTCCACACTCCACACTGACCCCATCATCCAGTCCACACTCCGCAATGACCCCATCGTCCAGTCCACAATCTACACAGACCCCATCATCCAGTCCACATGCTACACTGTCCCCATCATCCAGACCACACGCTACACTGTCCCCATCATCCAGTCCACACTCCACACTGACCCCATCATCCAGTCCACACTCCGCAATGACCCCATCGTCCAGACCACACTCCACACTGACCCCATTGTCCAGTCCACAAGCCACACTGACTCCATCAGCCAGTCCAGACACACACTAACCCCATCATCCAGTCCACACTCTACACTGAGCCCATTGTCCAGTCCGCACTCCACACTGACCCCATCATCCAGTCCACACTCCACACTGACCCCATCATCCAGTCCACACTCCACACTGACCCCATCATCCAGTCCACACTCCATACTGACCCTATCATCCAGTCCACACTCCAAACTGTCCCCATTATCCAGTCCACACTCCAAACTGTCCCCATTATCCAGTCCACACTCCAAACTGTCCCCATTATCCAGTCCACACTCGACACTGACCCCATCATCCAGTCCACACTCTACACTGACCCCATCATTCATTCCACACTCGACACAGACCCCATCATTCAGTCCACACTCTGCACTGACCCCATCATCCAGTCCACACTCCAAACTGTCCCCATTATCCAGTCCACACTCCAAACTGTCCCCATTATCCAGTCCACACTCCAAACTGTCCCCATTATCCAGTCCACACTCGACACTGACCCCATCATCCAGTCCACACTCTACACTGACCCCATCATTCAGTCCACACTCCAAACTGACCCTATCATCCAGTCCACACTCCAAACTGTCCCCATTATCCAGTCCACACTCCAAACTGTCCCCATTATCCAGTCCACACTCGACACTGACCCCATCATCCAGTCCACACTCTACACTGACCCCATCATTCAGTCCACACTCGACACTGACCCCATCATTCAGTCCACACTCTGCACTGACCCCATCATTCAGTCCACACTCCACACTGACCCCATCGTCCAGCCAAAACTCTACACTGACCCCATCGTCCAGCCAAAACTCTACACTGACCCCATCATCCAGTCCACACTCCATACTGACCCCATCATCCAGTCCACATTCTACACTGACCACATCATCCAGTCCAGACTCCACACTGACCCCATCGTTCAGTCCATACTGACCCCATCATCCAGTCTACATTCCACATTGTCCCCAACGTCAAGTGCATAACCCATCATCCACTCCAGACTCCACATTGACCCCATCGTCCAGTCCACAATCCACACTGACCCCGTCATCCAGTCGACACTCCACATTGACCCCACGTCCAGTCCACAATCCACACTGACCGCAACATCCAGTGCAGACTCCACTCTGACACCATCGTCCAGTCCACACTCTACACTGACCCTATCATCCAGTCCACACTCCCCACTGACCCCATCATCCAGTCCACACTCCACACTGACCCCATCGTCCAGTCCACACTCTACACTGACCCCATCATCCAGTCCACACTCCCGATTGACCCCATCATCCAGTCCACACTCCACACTGACCACATCGTCCCATCCACACTCTACACTGACTCCGTCATCCAGTCCACACTCCACACTGAACCCATCATCCATTCCGCACTCTACACTGACCCCATCATCCAGTCCACACTCCACACTGACCCCATCATCCAGTCCACACTCCACACTGACCCCATTGTCCAGTCCACAAGCCACACTGACTCCATCATCCAGTCCAGACACACACTGACCCCATCGTCCAGTCCACACATCACATTGACCCCATCGTACAGACAACACCCCATCATCAAGTCTACATTCCAAAATGACCCCATCGCCCAGACCACACCTACCGCATCATTCAGTCGAGACGCCACACTAACCCCATCATCCAGTCCACACTCCACACTGACCCCATCGTCCAGTCCACACTCCACACTGACCCCATCGTCCAGTCCACACTCCACACTGTCCCCATCATCCAGTCCACACTCCACACTGACCCCATCATCCAGTCCACACTCGACACTGTCCCCATCATCCAGTCCACACTCCACACTGACCCCATCATCCAGTCCACACTCCACACTGACCCCATCATCCAGTCCACACTCCGCAATGACCCCATCGTCCAGTCCACAATCTACACAGACCCCATCATCCAGTCCACATGCTACACTGTCCCCATCATCCAGACCACACGCTACACTGTCCCCATCATCCAGTCCACACTCCACACTGACCCCATCATCCAGTCAACACTCCGCAATGACCCCATCATCCAGACCACACTCCACACTGACCCCATTGTCCAGTCCACAAGCCACACTGACTCCATCATCCAGTCCACACTCTACACTGAGCCCATTGTCCAGTCCGCACTCCACACTGACCCCATCATCCAGTCCACAGTCCACACTGACCCCATCATCCAGTCCACACTCCATACTGACCCTATCATCCAGTCCACACTCCAAACTGTCCCCATTATCTAGTCCACACTCCAAACTGTCCCCATTATCCAGTCCACACTCCAAACTGTCCCCATTATCCAGTCCACACTCAACACTTACCCCATCATCCAGTCGACACTCCACACTGACCCCATCATTCAGTCCACACTCGACACTGACCCCATCATTCAGTCCACACTCTGCACTGACCCCATCATTCAGTCCACACTCTACACTGACCCCATCATCCAGTCCACACTCCAAACTGTCCCCATTATCCAGTCCACACTCCAAACTGTCCCCATTATCCAGTCCACACTCCAAACTGTCCCCATTATCCAGTCCACACTCGACACTGACCCCATCATCCAGTCCACACTCTACACTGACCCCATCATCCAGTCCACACTCCATACTGACCCTATCATCCAGTCCACACTCCAAACTGTCCCCATTATCCAGTCCACACTCCAAACTGTCCCCATTATCCAGTCCACACTCCAAACTGTCCCCATCATCCAGTCCACACTCTACACTGACCCCATCATTCATTCCACACTCGACAAAGACCCCATCATTCAGTCCACACTCTGCACTGACCCCATCATCCAGTCCACACTTCAAACTGTCCCCATTATCCAGTCCACACTCCAAACTGTCCCCATTATCCAGTCCACACTCCAAACTGTCCCCATTATCCAGTCCACACTCGACACTGACCCCATCATCCAGTCCACACTCTACACTGACCCCATCATTCAGTCCACACTCCAAACTGACCCTATCATCCAGTCCACACTCCAAACTGTCCCCATTATCCAGTCCACACTCCAAACTGTCCCCATTATCCAGTCCACACTCGACACTGACCCCATCATCCAGTCCACACTCTACACTGACCCCATCATTCAGTCCACACTCGACACTGACCCCATCATTCAGTCCACACTCTGCACTGACCCCATCATTCAGTCCACACTCCACACTGACCCCATCGTCCAGCCAAAACTCTACACTGACCCCATCGTCCAGCCAAAACTCTACACTGACCCCATCATCCAGTCCACACTCCATACTGACCCCATCATCCAGTCCACATTCTACACTGACCACATCATCCAGTCCAGACTCCACACTGACCCTATCGTTCAGTCCATACTGACCCCATCATCCAGTCTACATTCCACATTGCCCCCAATGTCAAGTGCATAACCCATCATCCACTCCAGACTCCACATTGACCCCATCGTCCAGTCCACAATCCACACTGACCCCGTCATCCAGTCGACACTCCACATTGACCCCACGTCCAGTCCACAATCCACACTGACCGCAACATCCAGTGCAGACTCCACTCTGACACCATCGTCCAGTCCACACTCTACACTGACCCTATCATCCAGTCCACACTCCCCACTGACCCCATCATCCAGTCCACACTCCACACTGACCCCATCGTCCAGTCCACACTCTACACTGACCCCATCATCCAGTCCACACTCCCGATTGACCCCATCATCCAGTCCACACTCCACACTGACCACATCGTCCCATCCACACTCTACACTGACTCCGTCATCCAGTCCACACTCCACACTGAACCCATCATCCATTCCGCACTCTACACTGACCCCATCATCCAGTCCACACTCCACACTGACCCCATCATCCAGTCCACACTCCACACTGACCCCATTGTCCAGTCCACAAGCCACACTGACTCCATCATCCAGTCCAGACACACACTGACCCCATCGTCCAGTCCACACATCACATTGACCCCATCGTACAGACAACACCCCATCATCAAGTCTACATTCCAAAATGACCCCATCGCCCAGACCACACCTACCGCATCAATCAGTTGAGACGCCACACTAACCCCATCATCCAGTCCACACTCCACACTGACCCCATCGTCCAGTCCACACTCCACACTGACCCCATCGTCCAGTCCACACTCCACACTGTCCCCATCATCCAGTCCACACTCCACACTGACCCCATCATCCAGTCCACACTCGACACTGTCCCCATCATCCAGTCCACACTCCACACTGACCCCATCATCCAGTCCACACTCCACACTGACCCCATCATCCAGTCCACACTCCGCAATGACCCCATCGTCCAGTCCACAATCTACACAGACCCCATCATCCAGTCCACATGCTACACTGTCCCCATCATCCAGACCACACGCTACACTGTCCCCATCATCCAGTCCACACTCCACACTGACCCCATCATCCAGTCAACACTCCGCAATGACCCCATCGTCCAGACCACACTCCACACTGACCCCATTGCCAGTCCACAAGCCACACTGACCCCATCATCCAGTCTACATTCCACATTGCCCCCAACGTCAAGTGCATAACCCATCATCCACTCCAGACTCCACATTGACCCCAGGTCCAGTCCACAATCCACACTGACCGCAACATCCAGTGCAGACTCCACTCTGACCCCATCGTCCAGTCCACACTCTACACTGACCCCATCATCCAGTCCACACTCCCCACTGACCCCATCATCCAATCCAGACTCCACACTGACCCCGTCATCCAGTCCACATTCTACACTGACCACATCATCCAGTCCAGACTCCACACTGACCCCATCGTTCAGTCCACACTGACCCCATCATCCAGTCTACATTCCACATTGCCCCCAACGTCAAGTGCATAACCCATCATCCACTCCAGACTCCACATTGACCCCATCGTCCAGTCCACAATCCACACTGACCCCGTCATCCAGTCGACACTCCACATTGACCCCACGTCCAGTCCACAATCCACACTGACCGCAACATCCAGTGCAGACTCCACTCTGACACCATCATCCAGTCCACACTCTACACTGACCCTATCATCCAGTCCACACTCCATACTGACCCTATCATCCAGTCCACACTCCAAACTGTCCCCATTATCCAGTCCACACTCCAAACTGTCCCCATTATCCAGTCCACACTCCAAACTGTCCCCATTATCCAGTCCACACTCGAGACTGACCCCATCATCCAGTCCACACTCTACACTGACCCCATCATTCAGTGCACACTCGACACTGACCCCATCATTCAGTCCACACTCTACACTGACCCCATCATCCAGTCCACACTCTGCACTGACCCCATCATTCAGTCCACACTCAACACTGACCCCATCATCCAGTCCACATTCCACACTGACCCCATCATTCAGTCCACACTCTGTACTGACCCCATCATCCTGTCCACATTCCACACTGACCCCATCATCCAGTCCACACTCCACACTGACTCCATCGACCAGTTCACACTCTACACTGACCCCATCATCCAGTCCACACTCCAAACTGTCCCCATTATCCAGTCCACACTCCAAACTGTCCCCATTATCCAGTCCACACTCGACACTGACCCCATCATCCAGTCCACACTCTACACTGACCCCATCATTCAGTCCACACTCCAAACTGACCCTATCATCCAGTCCACACTCCAAACTGTCCCCATTATCCAGTCCACACTCCAAACTGTCCCCATTATCCAGTCCACACTCGACACTGACCCCATCATCCAGTCCACACTCTACACTGACCCCATCATTCAGTCCACACTCGACACTGACCCCATCATTCAGTCCACACTCTGCACTGACCCCATCATTCAGTCCACACTCCACACTGACCCCATCGTCCAGCCAAAACTCTACACTGACCCCATCGTCCAGCCAAAACTCTACACTGACCCCATCATCCAGTCCACACTCCATACTGACCCCATCATCCAGTCCACATTCTACACTGACCACATCATCCAGTCCAGACTCCACACTGACCCCATCATTCAGTCCATACTGACCCCATCATCCAGTCTACATTCCACATTGCCCCCAACGTCAAGTGCATAACCCATCATCCACTCCAGACTCCACATTGACCCCATCGTCCAGTCCACAATCCACACTGACCCCGTCATCCAGTCGACACTCCACATTGACCCCACGTCCAGTCCACAATCCACACTGACCGCAACATCCAGTGCAGACTCCACTCTGACCCCATCATCCAGTCCACACTCTACACTGACCCCATCATCCAGTCCACACTCCCCACTGACCCCATCATCCAATCCAGACTCCACACTGACCCCGTCATCCAGTCCACATTCTACACTGACCACATCATCCAGTCCAGACTCCACACTGACCCCATCGTTCAGTCCACACTGACCCCATCATCCAGTCTACATTCCACATTGCCCCCAACGTCAAGTGCATAACCCATCATCCACTCCAGACTCCACATTGACCCCATCGTCCAGTCCAC
This sequence comes from Heterodontus francisci, assembly GCF_036365525.1. NCBI lineage: Eukaryota > Metazoa > Chordata > Chondrichthyes > Heterodontiformes > Heterodontidae > Heterodontus > Heterodontus francisci. Next base: position 105,766,408 of record NC_090378.1, read on the forward strand.
AATCCACACTGACCCCGTCATCCAGTCGACACTCCACATTGACCCCACGTCCAGTCCACAATCCACACTGACCGCAACATCCAGTGCAGACTCCACTCTGACACCATCATCCAGTCCACACTCTACACTGACCCTATCATCCAGTCCACACTCCATACTGACCCTATCATCCAGTCCACACTCCAAACTGTCCCCATTATCCAGTCCACACTCCAAACTGTCCCCATTATCCAGTCCACACTCCAAACTGTCCCCATTATCCAGTCCACACTCGAGACTGACCCCATCATCCAGTCCACACTCTACACTGACCCCATCATTCAGTGCACACTCGACACTGACCCCATCATTCAGTCCACACTCTACACTGACCCCATCATCCAGTCCACACTCTGCACTGACCCCATCATTCAGTCCACACTCAACACTGACCCCATCATCCAGTCCACATTCCACACTGACCCCATCATTCAGTCCACACTCTGTACTGACCCCATCATCCAGTCCACATTCCACACTGACCCCATCATCCATTCCACACTCCACACTGACTCCATCGACCAGTTCACACTCTACACTGACCCCATCATTCAGTCCACACTCTGCACTGACCCCATCATCCAGTCCACATTCCACACTGACCCCATCATCCAGTCCACATTCCACACTGACCCCATCATCTAGTCCACACTCTACACTGACCCCATCATTCAGTCCACACTCTGCACTGACCCCATCATTCAGTCCACACTCAACACTGACCCCATCATTCAGTCCACACTCTGCACTGACCCCATCATTCAGTCCACACTCTGCACTGACCCCATCATTCAGTCCACACTCAACACTGACCCCATCATTCAGTCCACACTCTGCACTGACCCCATCATTCAGTCCACACTCCACACTGACTCCATCGACCAGTTCACACTCTACACTGACCCCATCATTCAGTCCATACTCAACACTGATCCCATCATCCAGTCCACACTCGACACTGTCCCCATCATCCAGTCCACACTCCACACTGACCCCATCATCCAGTCCACGCTCCACACTGACCCCATCATCCAGTCCACACTCCGCAATGACCCCATCGTCCAGTCCACAATCCACACAGACCCCATCATCCAGTCCACATGCTACACTGTCCCCATCATCCAGACCACACGCTACACTGTCCCCATCATCCAGTCCACACTCCACACTGACCCCATCATCCAGTCAACACTCCGCAATGACCCCATCATCCAGACCACAATCCACACTGACCCCATTGCCAGTCCACAAGCCACACTGACCCCATCATCCAGTCTACATTCCACATTGCCCCCAACGTCAAGTGCATAACCCATCATCCACTCCAGACTCCACATTGACCCCATCGTCCAGTCCACAATCCACACTGACCCCGTCATCCAGTCGACACTCCACATTGACCCCACGTCCAGTCCACAATCCACACTGACCGCAACATCCAGTGCAGACTCCACACTGACCCCATCATCCAGTCCACACTCCACACTGACCCCATCGTCCAGTCCACACTCTACACTGACACCATCATCCAGTCCACACTCCCCACTGACCCCATCATCCAGTCCACACTCCACACTGACCACATCGTCCCATCCACACTCTACACTGACTCCGTCATCCAGTCCACACTCCACACAGAACCCATCATCCATTCCGCACTCTACACTGACCCCATCATCCAGTCCACACTCCACACTGACCCCATCATCCAGTCCACACTCCACACTGACCCCATTGTCCAGTCCACAAGCCACACTGACTCCATCATCCAGTCCAGACACACACTGACCCCATCGTCCAGTCCACACATCACATTGACCCCATCGTACAGACAACACCCCATCATCAAGTCTACATTCCAAAATGACCCCATCGCCCAGACCACACCTACCGCATCATTCAGTCGAGACGCCACACTAACCCCATCATCCAGTCCCATTCCACACTGACCCCATCGTCCAGTCCACACTCCACACTGACCCCATCGTCCAGTCCACACTCCACACTGTCCCCATCATCCAGTCCACACTCCACACTGACCCCATCATCCAGACCACACTCGACACTGTCCCCATCATCCAGACCACACTCGACACTGACCCCATCATCCAGTCCACACTCGACACTGTCCCCATCATCCAGTCCACATGCTACACTGTCCCCATCATCCAGACCACACGCTACACTGTCCCCATCATCCAGTCCACACTCCACACTGACCCCATCATCCAGTCAACACTCCGCAATGACCCCATCATCCAGACCACACTCCACACTGACCCCATTGCCAGTCCACAAGCCACACTGACCCCATCATCCAGTCTACATTCCACATTGCCCCCAACGTCAAGTGCATAACCCATCATCCACTCCAGACTCCACATTGACCCCATCGTCCAGTCCACAATCCACACTGACCCCGTCATCCAGTCGACACTCCACATTGACCCCACGTCCAGTCCACAATCCACACTGACCGCAACATCCAGTGCAGACTCCACACTGACCCCATCATCCAGTCCACACTCCACACTGACCCCATCGTCCAGTCCACACTCTACACTGACCCCATCATCCAGTCCACACTCCCCACTGACCCCATCATCCAGTCCACACTCCACACTGACCACATCGTCCCATCCACACTCTACACTGACTCCGTCATCCAGTCCACACTCCACACTGACCCCATCATCCAGTCCACACTCCACACTGACCCCATTGTCCAGTCCACAAGCCACACTGACTCCATCATCCAGTCCAGACACACACTGACCCCATCGTCCAGTCCACACATCACATTGACCCCATCGTACAGACAACACCCCATCATCAAGTCTACATTCCAAAATGACCCCATCGCCCAGACCACACCTACCGCATCATTCAGTCGAGACGCCACACTAACCCCATCATCCAGTCCCATTCCACACTGACCCCATCGTCCAGTCCACACTCCACACTGACCCCATCGTCCAGTCCACACTCCACACTGTCCCCATCATCCAGTCCACACTCCACACTGACCCCATCATCCAGACCACACTCGACACTGTCCCCATCATCCAGACCACACTCGACACTGACCCCATCATCCAGTCCACACTCGACACTGTCCCCATCATCCAGTCCACACTCCACACTGACCCCATCATCCAGTCCACACTCCACACTGACCCCATCGTCCAGTCCACACTCCGCAATGACCCCATCGTCCAGTCCACAATCCACACAGACCCCATCGTCCAGTCCACACTCCACACTGTCCCCATCATCCAGTCCACACTCCACACTGACCCCATCATCCAGACCACACTCGACACTGTCCCCATCATCCAGACCACACTCGACACTGACCCCATCATCCAGTCCACACTCGACACTGTCCCCATCATCCAGTCCACATGCTACACTGTCCCCATCATCCAGACCACACGCTACACTGTCCCCATCATCCAGTCCACACTCCACACTGACCCCATCATCCAGTCAACACTCCGCAATGACCCCATCATCCAGACCACACTCCACACTGACCCCATTGCCAGTCCACAAGCCACACTGACCCCATCATCCAGTCTACATTCCACATTGCCCCCAACGTCAAGTGCATAACCCATCATCCACTCCAGACTCCACATTGACCCCATCGTCCAGTCCACAATCCACACTGACCCCGTCATCCAGTCGACACTCCACATTGACCCCACGTCCAGTCCACAATCCACACTGACCGCAACATCCAGTGCAGACTCCACACTGACCCCATCATCCAGTCCACACTCCACACTGACCCCATCGTCCAGTCCACACTCTACACTGACCCCATCATCCAGTCCACACTCCCCACTGACCCCATCATCCAGTCCACACTCCACACTGACCACATCGTCCCATCCACACTCTACACTGACTCCGTCATCCAGTCCACACTCCACACTGACCCCATCATCCAGTCCACACTCCACACTGACCCCATTGTCCAGTCCACAAGCCACACTGACTCCATCATCCAGTCCAGACACACACTGACCCCATCGTCCAGTCCACACATCACATTGACCCCATCGTACAGACAACACCCCATCATCAAGTCTACATTCCAAAATGACCCCATCGCCCAGACCACACCTACCGCATCATTCAGTCGAGACGCCACACTAACCCCATCATCCAGTCCCATTCCACACTGACCCCATCGTCCAGTCCACACTCCACACTGACCCCATCGTCCAGTCCACACTCCACACTGTCCCCATCATCCAGTCCACACTCCACACTGACCCCATCATCCAGACCACACTCGACACTGTCCCCATCATCCAGACCACACTCGACACTGACCCCATCATCCAGTCCACACTCGACACTGTCCCCATCATCCAGTCCACACTCCACACTGACCCCATCATCCAGTCCACACTCCACACTGACCCCATCGTCCAGTCCACACTCCGCAATGACCCCATCGTCCAGTCCACAATCCACACAGACCCCATCATCCAGTCCACATGCTACACTGTCCCCATCATCCAGACCACACGCTACACTGTCCCCATCATCCAGTCCACACTCCACACTGACCCCATCATCCAGTCAACACTCCGCAATGACCCCATCGTCCAGACCACACTCCACACTGACCCCATTGTCCAGTCCACAAGCCACACTGACTCCATCATCCAGTCCACACTCTACACTGAGCCCATTGTCCAGTCCGCACTCCACACTGACCCCATCATCCAGTCCACACTCCACACTGACCCCATCATCCAGTCCACAGTCCACACTGACCCCATCATCCAGTCCACACTCCATACTGACCCTATCATCCAGTCGACACTCCAAACTGTCCCCATTATCTAGTCCACACTCCAAACTGTCCCCATTATCCAGTCCACACTCCAAACTGTCCCCATTATCCAGTCCACACTCGACACTGACCCCATCATCCAGTCGACACTCTACACTGACCCCATCATTCAGTCCACACTCGACACTGACCCCATCATTCAGTCCACACTCTGCACTGACCCCATCATTCAGTCCACACTCAACACTGACCCCATCATTCAGTCCACACTCTGCACTGACCCCATCATTCAGTCCACACTCCACACTGACTCCATCGACCAGTTCACACTCTACACTGACCCCATCATTCAGTCCACACTCAACACTGACCCCATCATCCAGTCCACACTCGACACTGTCCCCATCATCCAGTCCACACTCCACACTGACCCCATCATCCAGTCCACACTCCACACTGACCCCATCATCCAGTCCACACTCCGCAATGACCCCATCGTCCAGTCCACAATCCACACAGACCCCATCATCCAGTCCACATGCTACACTGTCCCCATCATCCAGACCACACGCTACACTGTCCCCATCATCCAGTCCACACTCCACACTGACCCCATCATCCAGTCAACACTCCGCAATGACCCCATCGTCCAGACCACACTCCACACTGACCCCATTGTCCAGTCCACAAGCCACACTGACCCCATCATCCAGTCTACATTCCACATTGCCCCCAACGTCAAGTGCATAACCCATCATCCACTCCAGACTCCACATTGACCCCATCGTCCAGTCCACAATCCACACTGACCCCGTCATCCAGTCGACACTCCACATTGACCCCAGGTCCAGTCCACAATCCACACTGACCGCAACATCCAGTGCTGACTCCACTCTGACCCCATCGTCCAGTCCACACTCTACACTGACCCCATCATCCAGTCCACACTCCCCACTGACCCCATCATCCAATCCAGACTCCACACTGACCCCGTCATCCAGTCCACATTCTACACTGACCACATCATCCAGTCCAGACTCCACACTGACCCCATCATTCAGTCCACACTGACCCCATCATCCAGTCTACATTCCACATTGCCCCCAACGTCAAGTGCATAACCCATCATCCACTCCAGACTCCACATTGACCCCATCGTCCAGTCCACAATCCACACTGACCCCGTCATCCAGTCGACACTCCACATTGACCCCACGTCCAGTCCACAATCCACACTGACCGCAACATCCAGTGCAGACTCCACTCTGACACCATCGTCCAGTCCACACTCTACACTGACCCTATCATCCAGTCCACACTCCCCACTGACCCCATCATCCAGTCCACACTCCACACTGACCCCATCGTCCAGTCCACACTCTACACTGACCCCATCATCCAGTCCACACTCCCCACTGACCCCATCATCCAGTCCACACTCCACACTGACCACATCGTCCCATCCACACTCTACACTGACTCCGTCATCCAGTCCACACTCCACACTGAACCCATCATCCATTCCGCACTCTACACTGACCCCATCATCCAGTCCACACTCCACACTGACCCCATCATCCAGTCCACACTCCACACTGACCCCATTGTCCAGTCCACAAGCCACACTGACTCCATCATCCAGTCCAGACACACACTGACCCCATCGTCCAGTCCACACATCACATTGACCCCATCGTACAGACAACACCCCATCATCAAGTCTACATTCCAAAATGACCCCATCGCCCAGACCACACCTACCGCATCATTCAGTCGAGACGCCACACTAACCCCATCATCCAGTCCACACTCCACACTGACCCCATCGTCCAGTCCACACTCCACACTGACCCCATCGTCCAGTCCACACTCCACACTGTCCCCATCATCCAGTCCACACTCCACACTGACCCCATCATCCAGTCCACACTCGACACTGTCCCCATCATCCAGTCCACACTCCACACTGACCCCATCATCCAGTCCACACTCCACACTGACCCCATCATCCAGTCCACACTCCGCAATGACCCCATCGTCCAGTCCACAATCCACACAGACCCCATCATCCAGTCCACATGCTACACTGTCCCCATCATCCAGACCACACGCTACACTGTCCCCATCATCCAGTCCACACTCCACACTGACCCCATCATCCAGTCAACACTCCGCAATGACCCCATCGTCCAGACCACACTCCACACTGACCCCATTGTCCAGTCCACAAGCCACACTGACTCCATCATCCAGTCCACACTCTACACTGAGCCCATTGTCCAGTCCGCACTCCACACTGACCCCATCATCCAGTCCACACTCCACACTGACCCCATCATCCAGTCCACAGTCCACACTGACCCCATCATCCAGTCCACACTCCATACTGACCCTATCATCCAGTCCACACTCCAAACTGTCCCCATTATCTAGTCCACACTCCAAACTGTCCCCATTATCCAGTCCACACTCCAAACTGTCCCCATTATCCAGTCCACACTCGACACTGACCCCATCATCCAGTCGACACTCTACACTGACCCCATCATTCAGTCCACACTCGACACTGACCCCATCATTCAGTCCACACTCTGCACTGACCCCATCATTCAGTCCACACTCTACACTGACCCCATCATCCAGTCCACACTCCAAACTGTCCCCATTATCCAGTCCACACTCCAAACTGTCCCCATTATCCAGTCCACACTCCAAACTGTCCCCATTATCCAGTCCACACTCGACACTGACCCCATCATCCAGTCCACACTCCACACTGACCCCATCGTCCAGTCCACACTCTACACTGACCCCATCATCCAGTCCACACTCCCCACTGACCCCATCATCCAGTCCACACTCCACACTGACCACATCGTCCCATCCACACTCTACACTGACTCCGTCATCCAGTCCACACTCCACACTGACCCCATCATCCAGTCCACACTCCACACTGACCCCATTGTCCAGTCCACAAGCCACACTGACTCCATCATCCAGTCCAGACACACACTGACCCCATCGTCCAGTCCACACATCACATTGACCCCATCGTACAGACAACACCCCATCATCAAGTCTACATTCCAAAATGACCCCATCGCCCAGACCACACCTACCGCATCATTCAGTCGAGACGCCACACTAACCCCATCATCCAGTCCCATTCCACACTGACCCCATCGTCCAGTCCACACTCCACACTGACCCCATCGTCCAGTCCACACTCCACACTGTCCCCATCATCCAGTCCACACTCCACACTGACCCCATCATCCAGACCACACTCGACACTGTCCCCATCATCCAGTCCACACTCCGCAATGACCCCATCGTCCAGTCCACAATCCACACAGACCCCATCATCCAGTCCACATGCTACACTGTCCCCATCATCCAGACCACACGCTACACTGTCCCCATCATCCAGTCCACACTCCACACTGACCCCATCATCCAGTCAACACTCCGCAATGACCCCATCGTCCAGACCACACTCCACACTGACCCCATTGTCCAGTCCACAAGCCACACTGACTCCATCATCCAGTCCACACTCTACACTGAGCCCATTGTCCAGTCCGCACTCCACACTGACCCCATCATCCAGTCCACACTCCACACTGACCCCATCATCCAGTCCACAGTCCACACTGACCCCATCATCCAGTCCACACTCCATACTGACCCTATCATCCAGTCCACACTCCAAACTGTCCCCATTATCTAGTCCACACTCCAAACTGTCCCCATTATCCAGTCCACACTCCAAACTGTCCCCATTATCCAGTCCACACTCGACACTGACCCCATCATCCAGTCGACACTCTACACTGACCCCATCATTCAGTCCACACTCGACACTGACCCCATCATTCAGTCCACACTCTGCACTGACCCCATCATTCAGTCCACACTCTACACTGACCCCATCATCCAGTCCACACTCCAAACTGTCCCCATTATCCAGTCCACACTCCAAACTGTCCCCATTATCCAGTCCACACTCCAAACTGTCCCCATTATCCAGTCCACACTCGACACTGACCCCATCATCCAGTCCACACTCCACACTGACCCCATCGTCCAGTCCACACTCTACACTGACCCCATCATCCAGTCCACACTCCCCACTGACCCCATCATCCAGTCCACACTCCACACTGACCACATCGTCCCATCCACACTCTACACTGACTCCGTCATCCAGTCCACACTCCACACTGACCCCATCATCCAGTCCACACTCCACACTGACCCCATTGTCCAGTCCACAAGCCACACTGACTCCATCATCCAGTCCAGACACACACTGACCCCATCGTCCAGTCCACACATCACATTGACCCCATCGTACAGACAACACCCCATCATCAAGTCTACATTCCAAAATGACCCCATCGCCCAGACCACACCTACCGCATCATTCAGTCGAGACGCCACACTAACCCCATCATCCAGTCCCATTCCACACTGACCCCATCGTCCAGTCCACACTCCACACTGACCCCATCGTCCAGTCCACACTCCACACTGTCCCCATCATCCAGTCCACACTCCACACTGACCCCATCATCCAGACCACACTCGACACTGTCCCCATCATCCAGACCACACTCGACACTGACCCCATCATCCAGTCCACACTCGACACTGTCCCCATCATCCAGTCCACACTCCACACTGACCCCATCATCCAGTCCACACTCCACACTGACCCCATCGTCCAGTCCACACTCCGCAATGACCCCATCGTCCAGTCCACAATCCACACAGACCCCATCGTCCAGTCCACACTCCACACTGTCCCCATCATCCAGTCCACACTCCACACTGACCCCATCATCCAGACCACACTCGACACTGTCCCCATCATCCAGACCACACTCGACACTGACCCCATCATCCAGTCCACACTCGACACTGTCCCCATCATCCAGTCCACATGCTACACTGTCCCCATCATCCAGACCACACGCTACACTGTCCCCATCATCCAGTCCACACTCCACACTGACCCCATCATCCAGTCAACACTCCGCAATGACCCCATCATCCAGACCACACTCCACACTGACCCCATTGCCAGTCCACAAGCCACACTGACCCCATCATCCAGTCTACATTCCACATTGCCCCCAACGTCAAGTGCATAACCCATCATCCACTCCAGACTCCACATTGACCCCATCGTCCAGTCCACAATCCACACTGACCCCGTCATCCAGTCGACACTCCACATTGACCCCACGTCCAGTCCACAATCCACACTGACCGCAACATCCAGTGCAGACTCCACACTGACCCCATCATCCAGTCCACACTCCACACTGACCCCATCGTCCAGTCCACACTCTACACTGACCCCATCATCCAGTCCACACTCCCCACTGACCCCATCATCCAGTCCACACTCCACACTGACCACATCGTCCCATCCACACTCTACACTGACTCCGTCATCCAGTCCACACTCCACACTGACCCCATCATCCAGTCCACACTCCACACTGACCCCATTGTCCAGTCCACAAGCCACACTGACTCCATCATCCAGTCCAGACACACACTGACCCCATCGTCCAGTCCACACATCACATTGACCCCATCGTACAGACAACACCCCATCATCAAGTCTACATTCCAAAATGACCCCATCGCCCAGACCACACCTACCGCATCATTCAGTCGAGACGCCACACTAACCCCATCATCCAGTCCCATTCCACACTGACCCCATCGTCCAGTCCACACTCCACACTGACCCCATCGTCCAGTCCACACTCCACACTGTCCCCATCATCCAGTCCACACTCCACACTGACCCCATCATCCAGACCACACTCGACACTGTCCCCATCATCCAGACCACACTCGACACTGACCCCATCATCCAGTCCACACTCGACACTGTCCCCATCATCCAGTCCACACTCCACACTGACCCCATCATCCAGTCCACACTCCACACTGACCCCATCGTCCAGTCCACACTCCGCAATGACCCCATCGTCCAGTCCACAATCCACACAGACCCCATCATCCAGTCCACATGCTACACTGTCCCCATCATCCAGACCACACGCTACACTGTCCCCATCATCCAGTCCACACTCCACACTGACCCCATCATCCAGTCAACACTCCGCAATGACCCCATCGTCCAGACCACACTCCACACTGACCCCATTGTCCAGTCCACAAGCCACACTGACTCCATCATCCAGTCCACACTCTACACTGAGCCCATTGTCCAGTCCGCACTCCACACTGACCCCATCATCCAGTCCACACTCCACACTGACCCCATCATCCAGTCCACAGTCCACACTGACCCCATCATCCAGTCCACACTCCATACTGACCCTATCATCCAGTCGACACTCCAAACTGTCCCCATTATCTAGTCCACACTCCAAACTGTCCCCATTATCCAGTCCACACTCCAAACTGTCCCCATTATCCAGTCCACACTCGACACTGACCCCATCATCCAGTCGACACTCTACACTGACCCCATCATTCAGTCCACACTCGACACTGACCCCATCATTCAGTCCACACTCTGCACTGACCCCATCATTCAGTCCACACTCAACACTGACCCCATCATTCAGTCCACACTCTGCACTGACCCCATCATTCAGTCCACACTCCACACTGACTCCATCGACCAGTTCACACTCTACACTGACCCCATCATTCAGTCCACACTCAACACTGACCCCATCATCCAGTCCACACTCGACACTGTCCCCATCATCCAGTCCACACTCCACACTGACCCCATCATCCAGTCCACACTCCACACTGACCCCATCATCCAGTCCACACTCCGCAATGACCCCATCGTCCAGTCCACAATCCACACAGACCCCATCATCCAGTCCACATGCTACACTGTCCCCATCATCCAGACCACACGCTACACTGTCCCCATCATCCAGTCCACACTCCACACTGACCCCATCATCCAGTCAACACTCCGCAATGACCCCATCGTCCAGACCACACTCCACACTGACCCCATTGTCCAGTCCACAAGCCACACTGACCCCATCATCCAGTCTACATTCCACATTGCCCCCAACGTCAAGTGCATAACCCATCATCCACTCCAGACTCCACATTGACCCCATCGTCCAGTCCACAATCCACACTGACCCCGTCATCCAGTCGACACTCCACATTGACCCCAGGTCCAGTCCACAATCCACACTGACCGCAACATCCAGTGCTGACTCCACTCTGACCCCATCGTCCAGTCCACACTCTACACTGACCCCATCATCCAGTCCACACTCCCCACTGACCCCATCATCCAATCCAGACTCCACACTGACCCCGTCATCCAGTCCACATTCTACACTGACCACATCATCCAGTCCAGACTCCACACTGACCCCATCATTCAGTCCACACTGACCCCATCATCCAGTCTACATTCCACATTGCCCCCAACGTCAAGTGCATAACCCATCATCCACTCCAGACTCCACATTGACCCCATCGTCCAGTCCACAATCCACACTGACCCCGTCATCCAGTCGACACTCCACATTGACCCCACGTCCAGTCCACAATCCACACTGACCGCAACATCCAGTGCAGACTCCACTCTGACACCATCGTCCAGTCCACACTCTACACTGACCCTATCATCCAGTCCACACTCCCCACTGACCCCATCATCCAGTCCACACTCCACACTGACCCCATCGTCCAGTCCACACTCTACACTGACCCCATCATCCAGTCCACACTCCCCACTGACCCCATCATCCAGTCCACACTCCACACTGACCACATCGTCCCATCCACACTCTACACTGACTCCGTCATCCAGTCCACACTCCACACTGAACCCATCATCCATTCCGCACTCTACACTGACCCCATCATCCAGTCCACACTCCACACTGACCCCATCATCCAGTCCACACTCCACACTGACCCCATTGTCCAGTCCACAAGCCACACTGACTCCATCATCCAGTCCAGACACACACTGACCCCATCGTCCAGTCCACACATCACATTGACCCCATCGTACAGACAACACCCCATCATCAAGTCTACATTCCAAAATGACCCCATCGCCCAGACCACACCTACCGCATCATTCAGTCGAGACGCCACACTAACCCCATCATCCAGTCCACACTCCACACTGACCCCATCGTCCAGTCCACACTCCACACTGACCCCATCGTCCAGTCCACACTCCACACTGTCCCCATCATCCAGTCCACACTCCACACTGACCCCATCATCCAGTCCACACTCGACACTGTCCCCATCATCCAGTCCACACTCCACACTGACCCCATCATCCAGTCCACACTCCACACTGACCCCATCATCCAGTCCACACTCCGCAATGACCCCATCGTCCAGTCCACAATCCACACAGACCCCATCATCCAGTCCACATGCTACACTGTCCCCATCATCCAGACCACACGCTACACTGTCCCCATCATCCAGTCCACACTCCACACTGACCCCATCATCCAGTCAACACTCCGCAATGACCCCATCGTCCAGACCACACTCCACACTGACCCCATTGTCCAGTCCACAAGCCACACTGACTCCATCATCCAGTCCACACTCTACACTGAGCCCATTGTCCAGTCCGCACTCCACACTGACCCCATCATCCAGTCCACACTCCACACTGACCCCATCATCCAGTCCACAGTCCACACTGACCCCATCATCCAGTCCACACTCCATACTGACCCTATCATCCAGTCCACACTCCAAACTGTCCCCATTATCTAGTCCACACTCCAAACTGTCCCCATTATCCAGTCCACACTCCAAACTGTCCCCATTATCCAGTCCACACTCGACACTGACCCCATCATCCAGTCGACACTCTACACTGACCCCATCATTCAGTCCACACTCGACACTGACCCCATCATTCAGTCCACACTCTGCACTGACCCCATCATTCAGTCCACACTCTACACTGACCCCATCATCCAGTCCACACTCCAAACTGTCCCCATTATCCAGTCCACACTCCAAACTGTCCCCATTATCCAGTCCACACTCCAAACTGTCCCCATTATCCAGTCCACACTCGACACTGACCCCATCATCCAGTCCACACTCTACACTGACCCCATCATCCAGTCCACACTCCATACTGACCCTATCATCCAGTCCACACTCCAAACTGTCCCCATTATCCAGTCCACACTCCAAACTGTCCCCATTATCCAGTCCACACTCCAAACTGTCCCCATTATCCAGTCCACACTCTACACTGACCCCATCATTCAGTCCACACTCGACACTGACCCCATCATCCAGTCCACACTCCACACTGACCCCATCGTCCAGCCAAAACTCTACACTGACCCCATCGTCCAGTCCACACTCGACACTGACCCCATCATTCAGTCCACACTCTGCACTGACCCCATCATTCAGTCCACACTCAACACTGACCCCATCATTCAGTCCACACTCTGCACTGACCCTATCATCCAGTCCACACTCCAAACTGTCCCCATTATCCAGTCCACACTCGACACTGACCCCATCATCCAGTCCACACTCTACACTGACCCCATCAGTCAGTCCACACTCGACACTGACCCCATCATCCAGTCCACACTCCATACTGACCCTATCATCCAGTCGACACTCCAAACTGTCCCCATTATCTAGTCCACACTCCAAACTGTCCCCATTATCCAGACCACACTCGACACTGTCCCCATCATCCAGACCACACTCGACACTGACCCCATCATCCAGTCCACACTCGACACTGTCCCCATCATCCAGTCCACACTCCACACTGACCCCATCATCCAGTCCACACTCCACACTGACCCCATCGTCCAGTCCACACTCCGCAATGACCCCATCGTCCAGTCCACAATCCACACAGACCCCATCGTCCAGTCCACACTCCACACTGTCCCCATCATCCAGTCCACACTCCACACTGACCCCATCATCCAGACCACACTCGACACTGTCCCCATCATCCAGACCACACTCGACACTGACCCCATCATCCAGTCCACACTCGACACTGTCCCCATCATCCAGTCCACACTCCACACTGACCCCATCATCCAGTCCACACTCCACACTGACCCCATCGTCCAGTCCACACTCCGCAATGACCCCATCGTCCAGTCCACAATCCACACAGACCCCATCGTCCAGTCCACACTCCACACTGTCCCCATCATCCAGTCCACACTCCACACTGACCCCATCATCCAGACCACACTCGACACTGTCCCCATCATCCAGACCACACTCGACACTGACCCCATCATCCAGTCCACACTCGACACTGTCCCCATCATCCAGTCCACATGCTACACTGTCCCCATCATCCAGACCACACGCTACACTGTCCCCATCATCCAGTCCACACTCCACACTGACCCCATCATCCAGTCAACACTCCGCAATGACCCCATCATCCAGACCACACTCCACACTGACCCCATTGCCAGTCCACAAGCCACACTGACCCCATCATCCAGTCTACATTCCACATTGCCCCCAACGTCAAGTGCATAACCCATCATCCACTCCAGACTCCACATTGACCCCATCGTCCAGTCCACAATCCACACTGACCCCGTCATCCAGTCGACACTCCACATTGACCCCACGTCCAGTCCACAATCCACACTGACCGCAACATCCAGTGCAGACTCCACACTGACCCCATCATCCAGTCCACACTCCACACTGACCCCATCGTCCAGTCCACACTCTACACTGACCCCATCATCCAGTCCACACTCCCCACTGACCCCATCATCCAGTCCACACTCCACACTGACCACATCGTCCCATCCACACTCTACACTGACTCCGTCATCCAGTCCACACTCCACACTGACCCCATCATCCAGTCCACACTCCACACTGACCCCATTGTCCAGTCCACAAGCCACACTGACTCCATCATCCAGTCCAGACACACACTGACCCCATCGTCCAGTCCACACATCACATTGACCCCATCGTACAGACAACACCCCATCATCAAGTCTACATTCCAAAATGACCCCATCGCCCAGACCACACCTACCGCATCATTCAGTCGAGACGCCACACTAACCCCATCATCCAGTCCCATTCCACACTGACCCCATCGTCCAGTCCACACTCCACACTGACCCCATCGTCCAGTCCACACTCCACACTGTCCCCATCATCCAGTCCACACTCCACACAGACCCCATCATCCAGACCACACTCGACACTGTCCCCATCATCCAGACCACACTCGACACTGACCCCATCATCCAGTCCACACTCGACACTGTCCCCATCATCCAGTCCACACTCCACACTGACCCCATCATCCAGTCCACACTCCACACTGACCCCATCGTCCAGTCCACACTCCGCAATGACCCCATCGTCCAGTCCACAATCCACACAGACCCCATCATCCAGTCCACATGCTACACTGTCCCCATCATCCAGACCACACGCTACACTGTCCCCATCATCCAGTCCACACTCCACACTGACCCCATCATCCAGTCAACACTCCGCAATGACCCCATCGTCCAGACCACACTCCACACTGACCCCATTGTCCAGTCCACAAGCCACACTGACTCCATCATCCAGTCCACACTCTACACTGAGCCCATTGTCCAGTCCGCACTCCACACTGACCCCATCATCCAGTCCACACTCCACACTGACCCCATCATCCAGTCCACAGTCCACACTGACCCCATCATCCAGTCCACACTCCATACTGACCCTATCATCCAGTCGACACTCCAAACTGTCCCCATTATCTAGTCCACACTCCAAACTGTCCCCATTATCCAGTCCACACTCCAAACTGTCCCCATTATCCAGTCCACACTCGACACTGACCCCATCATCCAGTCGACACTCTACACTGACCCCATCATTCAGTCCACACTCGACACTGACCCCATCATTCAGTCCACACTCTGCACTGACCCCATCATTCAGTCCACACTCAACACTGACCCCATCATTCAGTCCACACTCTGCACTGACCCCATCATTCAGTCCACACTCCACACTGACTCCATCGACCAGTTCACACTCTACACTGACCCCATCATTCAGTCCACACTCAACACTGACCCCATCATCCAGTCCACACTCGACACTGTCCCCATCATCCAGTCCACACTCCACACTGACCCCATCATCCAGTCCACACTCCACACTGACCCCATCATCCAGTCCACACTCCGCAATGACCCCATCGTCCAGTCCACAATCCACACAGACCCCATCATCCAGTCCACATGCTACACTGTCCCCATCATCCAGACCACACGCTACACTGTCCCCATCATCCAGTCCACACTCCACACTGACCCCATCATCCAGTCAACACTCCGCAATGACCCCATCGTCCAGACCACACTCCACACTGACCCCATTGTCCAGTCCACAAGCCACACTGACCCCATCATCCAGTCTACATTCCACATTGCCCCCAACGTCAAGTGCATAACCCATCATCCACTCCAGACTCCACATTGACCCCATCGTCCAGTCCACAATCCACACTGACCCCGTCATCCAGTCGACACTCCACATTGACCCCAGGTCCAGTCCACAATCCACACTGACCGCAACATCCAGTGCTGACTCCACTCTGACCCCATCGTCCAGTCCACACTCTACACTGACCCCATCATCCAGTCCACACTCCCCACTGACCCCATCATCCAATCCAGACTCCACACTGACCCCGTCATCCAGTCCACATTCTACACTGACCACATCATCCAGTCCAGACTCCACACTGACCCCATCATTCAGTCCACACTGACCCCATCATCCAGTCTACATTCCACATTGCCCCCAACGTCAAGTGCATAACCCATCATCCACTCCAGACTCCACATTGACCCCATCGTCCAGTCCACAATCCACACTGACCCCGTCATCCAGTCGACACTCCACATTGACCCCACGTCCAGTCCACAATCCACACTGACCGCAACATCCAGTGCAGACTCCACTCTGACACCATCGTCCAGTCCACACTCTACACTGACCCTATCATCCAGTCCACACTCCCCACTGACCCCATCATCCAGTCCACACTCCACACTGACCCCATCGTCCAGTCCACACTCTACACTGACCCCATCATCCAGTCCACACTCCCCACTGACCCCATCATCCAGTCCACACTCCACACTGACCACATCGTCCCATCCACACTCTACACTGACTCCGTCATCCAGTCCACACTCCACACTGAACCCATCATCCATTCCGCACTCTACACTGACCCCATCATCCAGTCCACACTCCACACTGACCCCATCATCCAGTCCACACTCCACACTGACCCCATTGTCCAGTCCACAAGCCACACTGACTCCATCATCCAGTCCAGACACACACTGACCCCATCGTCCAGTCCACACATCACATTGACCCCATCGTACAGACAACACCCCATCATCAAGTCTACATTCCAAAATGACCCCATCGCCCAGACCACACCTACCGCATCATTCAGTCGAGACGCCACACTAACCCCATCATCCAGTCCACACTCCACACTGACCCCATCGTCCAGTCCACACTCCACACTGACCCCATCGTCCAGTCCACACTCCACACTGTCCCCATCATCCAGTCCACACTCCACACTGACCCCATCATCCAGTCCACACTCGACACTGTCCCCATCATCCAGTCCACACTCCACACTGACCCCATCATCCAGTCCACACTCCACACTGACCCCATCATCCAGTCCACACTCCGCAATGACCCCATCGTCCAGTCCACAATCCACACAGACCCCATCATCCAGTCCACATGCTACACTGTCCCCATCATCCAGACCACACGCTACACTGTCCCCATCATCCAGTCCACACTCCACACTGACCCCATCATCCAGTCAACACTCCGCAATGACCCCATCGTCCAGACCACACTCCACACTGACCCCATTGTCCAGTCCACAAGCCACACTGACTCCATCATCCAGTCCACACTCTACACTGAGCCCATTGTCCAGTCCGCACTCCACACTGACCCCATCATCCAGTCCACACTCCACACTGACCCCATCATCCAGTCCACAGTCCACACTGACCCCATCATCCAGTCCACACTCCATACTGACCCTATCATCCAGTCCACACTCCAAACTGTCCCCATTATCTAGTCCACACTCCAAACTGTCCCCATTATCCAGTCCACACTCCAAACTGTCCCCATTATCCAGTCCACACTCGACACTGACCCCATCATCCAGTCGACACTCTACACTGACCCCATCATTCAGTCCACACTCGACACTGACCCCATCATTCAGTCCACACTCTGCACTGACCCCATCATTCAGTCCACACTCTACACTGACCCCATCATCCAGTCCACACTCCAAACTGTCCCCATTATCCAGTCCACACTCCAAACTGTCCCCATTATCCAGTCCACACTCCAAACTGTCCCCATTATCCAGTCCACACTCGACACTGACCCCATCATCCAGTCCACACTCTACACTGACCCCATCATCCAGTCCACACTCCATACTGACCCTATCATCCAGTCCACACTCCAAACTGTCCCCATTATCCAGTCCACACTCCAAACTGTCCCCATTATCCAGTCCACACTCCAAACTGTCCCCATTATCCAGTCCACACTCTACACTGACCCCATCATTCAGTCCACACTCGACACTGACCCCATCATCCAGTCCACACTCCACACTGACCCCATCGTCCAGCCAAAACTCTACACTGACCCCATCGTCCAGACAAAACTCTACACTGACCCCATCATCCAGTCCACACTCCATACTGACCCTATCATCCAGTCCACACTCCAAACTGTCCCCATTATCCAGTCCACACTCGACACTGACCCCATCATCCAGTCCACACTCTACACTGACCCCATCAGTCAGTCCACACTCGACACTGACCCCATCATCCAGTCCACACTCAACACTGACCCCATCATCCAGTCCACATTCCACACTGACCCCATCATTCAGTCCACACTCTGCACTGACTTCATCATCCAGTCCACAGTCCACACTGACCCCATTGTCCAGTCCACACTCAACACTGACCCCACCATCCAGTCCATACTCTGCACTGACCCCATCATCCAGTCCACATTCCACACTGACCCCACCATCCAGTCCATACTCTGCACTGACCCCATCATCCAGTCCACATTCCACACTGACCCCACCATCCAGTCCATACTCTGCACTGACCCCATCATCCAGTCCACATTCCACACTGACCCCATCATTCAGTCCACACTCTGCACTGACTTCATCATCCAGTCCACAGTCCACACTGACCCCATTGTCCAGTCCACACTCAACACTGACCCCACCATCCAGTCCATACTCTGCACTGACCCCATCATTCAGTCCACATTCCACACTGACCCCACCATCCAGCCCACACTCTGCACTGACCCCATCATTCAGTCCACACTCCACACTGACCCCACCATCCAGTCCATACTCTGCACTGACCCCATCATTCAGTCCACATTCCACACTGACCCCACCATCCAGCCCACACTCTGCACTGACCCCATCATCCAGTCCACAGTCCACACTGACCCCATTGTCCAGTCCACACTCTGCACTGACCCCATCATCCAGTCCACATTCCACACTGACCCCATCATCCAGCCCACACTCTGCACTGACCCCATCATTCAGTCCACACTCCACACTGACCCCATCATCCAGTCCACACTCTACACTGACCCTATTGTCCAGTCCACACTCAACACTGACCCCATCATCCAGTCCACACTCTGCACTGACCCCATCATTCAGTCCACACTCCACACTGACCCCATCATTCAGTCCACACTCTGCACTGACCCCATCATTCAGTCCACACTCTACACTGTCCCCATCATCCAGTCCACACTCCACACTGACTCAATCGACCAGTTCACACTCTACACTGACCCCATCATTCAGTCCACACTCTGCACTGACCCCATCATCCAGTCCACATTCCACACTGACCCCATCATCCAGTCCACATTCCACACTGACCCCATCATCCAGTCCACATTCCACACTGACCCCATCATCCAGTCCACATTCCACACTGACCCCATCATCCAGTCCACACTCCACACTGACCCCATCATCCAGTCCACATTCCACACTGACCCCATCATCCAGTCCACATTCCACACTGACCCCATCATCCAGTCCACACTCCACACTGACTCAATCGACCATTCACACTCTACACTGACCCCATCATTCAGTCCACACTCAACATTAACCCCATCATCCAGTCCACACTCGACACTGCCCTGACCGTCCAGTTCACACTCTACACTGACCCCATCATTCAGTCCACACTCCACACTGACCCCATCATTCAGTCCACACTCTGCACTGACCCCATCATCCAGTCCACATTCCACACTGACCCCATCATCCAGTCCACACTCTACACTGACCCCATCATTCAGTCCACACTCTGCACTGACCCCATCATTCAGTCCACACTCAACACTGACCCCATCATTCAGTCCACACTCCACACTGACTCCATCGACCAGTTCACACTCTGCACTGACCCCATCATTCAGTCCACACTCAACACTGACCCCATCATTCAGTCCACACTCTGCACTGACCCCATCATTCAGTCCACACTCCACACTGACTCCATCGACCAGTTCACACTCTACACTGACCCAATCATTCAGTCCACACTCAACATTAACCCCATCATCCAGTCCACACTCGACACTGCCCTGACCGTCCAGTCCACACTCGACATTGACCCCATCATCCAGTCAACAGTCGACACTGACCCCATTGTCCAGTCCGCGCTCGACACTGACCCCATCATTCCATTTCACACTCTACACTGACCCCATCATTCGTTTTCACACTCTACACTGACCCCATCATCCAGTCAACAGTCGACACTGACCCCATTGTCCAGTGCACACTCCACACTGACCCCATCATCCAGTCCACACTCTACACTGACCCCATTGTCCAGTCCACACTCAACACTGACCCCACCATCCAGTCCACATTCCACACTGACCCCATCATCCAGCCCACACTCTGCACTGACCCCATCATCCAGTCGACACTCCACACTGACTCCATCATTCAGTCCACACTCCACACTGACTCCTTCATCCAGTCCACGGTCCACATTAACCCCATCATCCAGTCCACACTCGACACTGCCCTGATCGTCCAGTCCACACTCGATATTGACCCCATCATCCAGTGCACACTCCACACTGACCCCATCATCCAGTCCACACTCCACAATGACCCCATCTTCCCGTCCACACTCCACACTGACCCCATCATCCAGTCCACACTCTACACTGACCCTATTATCCAGTCCACACTCCACAATGACCCCATCTTCCCGTCCACACTCCACACTGACCCCATCTTCCCGTCCACACTCCACACTGACCCCATCATCCAGTGCAGACTCCACACAGACCCCATCACCCAGTCCACACTCCACACTGACCCCATCGTCCAGTCCACACTCTACACTGACCCCATCACCCAGTCCACACTCTACACTGACCCCATCATCCAGTCCACACTCGACACTGACCCGATTGTCCAGTCCACACACCACACTGACCCCATCACCCAGTCCACACTCTACACTGACCCCATCATCCAGTCCACATTCTACACTGACTCAATCGACCATTCACACTCTACACTGACCCCATCATTCAGTCCACACTCAACATTAACCCCATCATCCAGTCCACACTCGACACTGCCCTGACCGTCCAGTTCACACTCTACACTGACCCCATCATTCAGTCCACACTCAACATTAACCCCATCATCCAGTCCACACTCGACACTGCCCTGACCGTCCAGTCCACACTCGACACTGACCCCATCATTCAGTCCACACTCCACACTGACCCCATCATTCAGTCCACACTCTGCACTGACCCCATCATCCAGTCCACATTCCACACTGACCCCATCATCCAGTCCACACTCTACACTGACCCCATCATTCAGTCCACACTCTGCACTGACCCCATCATTCAGTCCACACTCAACACTGACCCCATCATTCAGTCCACACTCCACACTGACTCCATCGACCAGTTCACACTCTGCACTGACCCCATCATTCAGTCCACACTCAACACTGACCCCATCATTCAGTCCACACTCTGCACTGACCCCATCATTCAGTCCACACTCCACACTGACTCCATCGACCAGTTCACACTCTACACTGACCCAATCATTCAGTCCACACTCAACATTAACCCCATCATCCAGTCCACACTCGACACTGCCCTGACCGTCCAGTCCACACTCGACATTGACCCCATCATCCAGTCAACAGTCGACACTGACCCCATTGTCCAGTCCGCGCTCGACACTGACCCCATCATTCCATTTCACACTCTACACTGACCCCATCATTCCTTTTCACACTCTACACTGACCCCATCATCCAGTCAACAGTCGACACTGACCCCATTGTCCAGTGCACACTCCACACTGACCCCATCATCCAGTCCACACTCTACACTGACCCCATTGTCCGGTCCACACTCAACACTGACCCCACCATCCAGTCCACATTCCACACTGACCCCATCATCCAGCCCACACTCTGCACTGACCCCATCATCCAGTCGACACTCCACACTGACTCCATCATTCAGTCCACACTCCACACTGACTCCTTCATCCAGTCCACGGTCCACATTAACCCCATCATCCAGTCCACACTCGACACTGCCCTGATCGTCCAGTCCACACTCGATATTGACCCCATCATTCAGTGCACACTCCACACTGACCCCATCATCCAGTCCACACTCCACAATGACCCCATCTTCCCGTCCACACTCCACACTGACCCCATCATCCAGTCCACACTCTACACTGACCCTATTATCCAGTCCACACTCCACAATGACCCCATCTTCCCGTCCACACTCCACACTGACCCCATCTTCCCGTCCACACTCCACACTGACCCCATCATCCAGTGCAGACTCCACACAGACCCCATCACCCAGTCCACACTCCACACTGACCCCATCGTCCAGTCCACACTCTACACTGACCCCATCACCCAGTCCACACTCTACACTGACCCCATCATCCAGTCCACACTCGACACTGACCCGATTGTCCAGTCCACACACCACACTGACCCCATCACCCAGTCCACACTCTACACTGACCCCATCATCCAGTCCACATTCTACACTGACCCCATTGTCCAGTCCACACTCTACACTGACCCCATCACCCAGTCCACACTCTACACTGACCCCATCATCCAGTCCACACTCGACACTGACCCGATTGTCCAGTCCACACACCACACTGATCCCATTATCCAGTCCAGACTCCCCATTGACCCCATCGTCCAGTCCAGACTCCCCATTGACCCCATCGTCCAGTCCACACTCTACACTGACCCCATCATCCAGTCCACATTCTACACTGACCCCATTGTCCAGTCCACACTCGACACTGACCCTATCATTCCAGTCCACACTCTACAGTGACCCCATCATCCAATCCACACTCTCCATTGACCCCATCGTCCAGTCCACGCTCCACACTGACTCCATTATCCAGTCCACATTCCACACAGACCCCATCATCCAATCCACACTCTACACTGACCCCATTGTCCAGTCAACACTCGACACTGACCCCATCATCCAGTCCGCACTCTGCACTGACCCCATTACCCAGTCCACACTCTACACTGACCCCATTGTCCAGTGCACACTCCACGCTGACCCCATCATCCAGTCCACACTCTACACTGACCCTATTATCCAGTCCACACACCACACTGACCCCATCATCCAGTCCACACTCCACAATGACCCCATCTTCCCGTCCACACTCCACACTGACCCCATCATCCAGTGCAGACTCCACACAGACCCCATCATCCAGTCCACACTCTACACTGGCCCATCGTCCAGTCCACACTCCACACTGACCTCATCATTCAGTCCACACTCGACACTGTCCCCATTATCCAGTCCACACTCCACACTGACTCCATCACCCAGTCCACACTCCACTCTGACCCCATCATCCAGTCCACACTGACCTCATCATTCAGTCCACACTCGACACTGTCCCCATCATCCAGTCCACACTCCACACTGACTCCATCATCCAGTCCACAGTCCACACAGACCCCATCATCCAGTCCACACTCTGCACTGACCCCATCATCCAGTCCACATTCCACACTGACCCCATCATCCAGTCCACACTCCACACTGACTCCATCATCCAGTCCACAGTCCACACAGACCCCATCATCCAGTCCACACTCTGCACTGACCCCATCACCCAGTCCACACTCCACACTGACTCCATCATCCAGTCCACAGTCCACACAGACCCCATCATCCAGTCCACACTCTGCACTGACCCCATCACCCAGTCCACACTCCACACTGACCCCATCATCCAGTCCACACTGACCTCATCATTCAGTCCACACTCCACACTGACTCCATCATCCAGTCCACACTCTCCATTGACCCCATCTTCCAGTCCACGCTCCACACTGACTCCATCATCCAGTCCACACTCCACACTGACTCCATCATCCAGTCCACAGTCCACACAGACCCCATCATCCAGTCCACACTCCACACTGACTCCATCATCCAGTCCACACTCCACACAGACCCCATCATCCAGTCCACACTCCACACTGACTCCATCATCCAGTCCACACTCCACACTGACTCCATCACCCAGTCCACACTCCACACTGACCCCATCATCCAGTCCACACTCTACACTGACCCCATCGTCCAGTCCACACTCTACACTGACCCCATCATCCAGTCCACATTCTACATTGACCCCATTGTCCAGTCCACACTCTACACTGACCCCATCATCCAGTCCACACTCGACACTGACCCGATTGTCCAGTCCACACACCACACTGATCCCATCAACCAGTCCAGACTCCACACAGACCCCATCATCCAGTCCAGACTCCCCATTGACCCCATCGTCCAGTCCACACTCTACACTGACCCCATTGTCCAGTCCACACTCGACACTGACCCCATCATTCCAGTCCACACTCTACAGTGACCCCATCATCCAATCCATACTCTCCATTGACCCCATCGTCCAGTCCACACTCCAGACTGACCCCATCTTCCAGTCCACACTCCACACTGACTCCATCATCCAGTCCACATTCCACACAGACCCCATCATCCAATCCACACTCTCCATTGACCCCATCTTCCAGTCCACACTCCACACTGACTCCATCATCCAGTCCACGTTCCACACAGACCCCATCATCCAATCCACACTCTCCATTGACCCCATCGTCCAGTCCACACTCCAGACTGACCCCATCATCCGGTCCACACTCCACCCTGAAACCATCATCCGGTCCACAATCTGCACTGACCCCATCATCCAGTCCACACTCCACACTGACCCCATTGTCCAGTCCGCACTCGACACTGACCCCATCATTCCAGTCAACACTCGACACTGACCCCATCATCCAGTCCACACTCTACACTGACCCCATTGTCCAGTCCGCACTCGACACTGACCCCATCATTCCAGTCCACACTCTGCACTGACCCCATCATCCAGTCCACACTCTACACTGACCCCATCATTCCAGTCCACACTCTGCACTGACCCCATCATCCAGTCCACACTCTACACTGACCCCATCGTCCAGTCCACACTCTACACTGACCCCATCATCCAGTCCACACTCTAAACTGACCCTATTGTCCAGTCCACACTCAACACTGACCCCATCATCAAGTCCACACTCCACACTGACCCCATCGTCCAGTCCATACTCTACACTGACCTCATCTTTCAGTCCACACTCGACACTGACTCCATCATCTGGTCCACAGTCTGCACTGACCCCATCATCCAGTCCACACTCAACACTGACCCCATCATCCAGTCCACACTCTACACTGACCCCATTGTCCAATCCGCACTCAACACTGCCCAGATCGTCCAGTCCACACTCGACAGTGACCCCATCATCCAGTCCACACTCTACACTGAACCCATCATCCAGTCAACAGTCGTCACTGACCGCATCGTCCAGTCCACACTCGACAGTGACCCCATCATCCAGTCCACACTCTACACTGAACCCATCATCCAGTCAACACTCAACACTGACCCCATCATCCAGTCCACACTCAACACTGACCCCATCATCCAGTCCAGACTCCACACAGACCCCATCATCCAATCCACACTCAACACAGACGCCATCATCCAGTCGACACTCCACACTGACCCCATTATCCAGTCCACACTCTACACTGACCTCATCATTCAGTCCACACTCGACACTGATCCCATCATTCAGTCCACACTCCACACTGACTCCTTCATCCAGTCCACGGTCCACATTAACCCCATCATCCAGTCCACACTCCACACTGCCCTGCTCGTCCAGTCCACACTCTACACTGAACCCATCATCCAGTCAACAGTCGACACTGACCCCATCAACCAGTCCACACTCCACACTGACCCCATCATCCAGTCCACACTCCACACTGACCCCATCATCCAGTCCACACTCTACACTGACCTCATCATTCAGTCCACACTCGACACTGATCCCATCATTCAGTCCACACTCCACACTGACTCCTTCATCCAGTCCACGGTCCACATTAACCCCATCATCCAGTCCACACTCCACACTGCCCTGATCGTCCAGTCCACACTCTACACTGACCCCATCATCCAGTCAACAGTCGACACTGACCCCATCAACCAGTCCACACTCCACACTGACCCCATCATCCAGTCCACACTGACCTCATCATTCAGTCCACACTCGACACTGTCCCCATCATCCAGTCCACACTCCACACTGACCCCATCATCCAGTCCACACTGACCTCATCATTCAGTCCACACTCGACACTGTCCCCATCATCCAGTCCACACACCACACTGATCCCATCATCCAGTCCAGACTCCACACAGACCCCATCATCCAGTCCAGACTCCCCATTGACCCCATCGTCCAGTCCACACTCTACACTGACCCCATCGTCCAGTCCACACTCGACACTGACCCCATTGTCCAGTCCACACACCACACTGATCCCATCATCCAGTCCAGACTCCACACAGACCCCATCATTCAGTCCAGACTCCCCATTGACCCCATCGTCCAGTCCACACTCTACACTGACCCCATTGTCCAGTCCGCACTCGACACTGACCCCATCATCCAATCCACACTCTCCATTGACCCCATCGCCCTGTCCACACTCCAGACTGACCCCATCTTCCAGTCCACGCTCCACACTGACCCCATCATCCAGTCCACACTCCACACTGACCCCATCATCCGGTCCACAATCTGCACTGACCCCATCATCCGGTCCACAATCTGCACTGACCCCATCATCCAGTCCACACTCCACACTGACCCCATCATCCAGTCCACACTCTACACTGACCCCATCATCCAGTCCACACTCTACACTGTCCCCATTGTCCAGTCAACACTCGACACTGACCCCATCATCCAGTCCGCACTCTGCACTGACCCCATTACCCAGTCCACACTCTACACTGACCCCATTGTCCAGTGCACACTCCACACTGACCCCATCATCCAATCCACACTCTACACTGACCCTATTATCCAGTCCACACACCAGACTGACCCCATCATCCAGTCCACACTCCACAATGACCCCATCTTCCCGTCCACACTCCACACTGACCCCATCATCCAGTGCAGACTCCACACTGACCCCATCATCCAGTCCACACTCCACAATGACCCCATCTTCCCGTCCACACTCCACACTGACCCCATCATCCAGTGCAGACTCCACACAGACCCCATCATTCAGTCCACACTCCACACTGACTCCATCATCCAGTCCACACTGACCTCATCATTCAGTCCACACTCGACACTGTCCCCATTATCCAGTCCACACTCCACACTGACTCCATCACCCAGTCCACACTCCACTCTGACCCCATCATCCAGTCCACACTGACCTCATCATTCAGTCCACACTCGACACTGTCCCCATCATCCAGTCCACACTCCACACTGACTCCATCATCCAGTCCACACTCCACACTGACTCCATCATCCAGTCCACGGTCCACATTAACCCCATCATCCAGTCCACACTCTACACTGCCCCGATCGTCCAGTCCACACTCGACACTGACCCCTTCATCCTGTCCACACTCTCCACTGGCCCATCGTCCAGTCCACACTCCACACTGACCCCATCATCCTGTCCACACTCTACACTGACCCCATCATCCAGTCCACACTGACCTCATCATTCAGCCCACACTCGACACTGACCCCATTGTCCAGTGCACACTCCACACTGACCCCATCATCCAATCCACACTCTACACTGACCCTATTATCCAGTCCACACACCAGACTGACCCCATCATCCAGTCCACACTCCACAATGACCCCATCTTCCCGTCCACACTCCACACTGACCCCATCATCCAGTGCAGACTCCACACTGACCCCATCATCCAGTCCACACTCCACAATGACCCCATCTTCCCGTCCACACTCCACACTGACCCCATCATCCAGTGCAGACTCCACACAGACCCCATCATTCAGTCCACACTCCACACTGACTCCATCATCCAGTCCACACTGACCTCATCATTCAGTCCACACTCGACACTGTCCCCATTATCCAGTCCACACTCCACACTGACTCCATCACCCAGTCCACACTCCACTCTGACCCCATCATCCAGTCCACACTGACCTCATCATTCAGTCCACACTCGACACTGTCCCCATCATCCAGTCCACACTCCACACTGACTCCATCATCCAGTCCACACTCCACACTGACTCCATCATCCAGTCCACGGTCCACATTAACCCCATCATCCAGTCCACACTCTACACTGCCCCGATCGTCCAGTCCACACTCGACACTGACCCCTTCATCCTGTCCACACTCTCCACTGGCCCATCGTCCAGTCCACACTCCACACTGACCCCATCATCCTGTCCACACTCTACACTGACCCCATCATCCAGTCCACACTGACCTCATCATTCAGCCCACACTAGACACTGTCCCCATTATCCAGTCCACACTCGACACTGTCCCCATTATCCAGTCCACAGTCCACACAGACCCCATCACCCAGTCCACACTCCACACTGACCCCATCATCCAGTCCACACTCTACACTGACCCCATCGTCCAGTCCACACTCTACACTGACCCCATCATCCAGTCCACATTCTACACTGACCCCATTGTCCAGTCCACACTCTACACTGACCCCATCATCCAGTCCACACTCGACACTGACCCGATTGTCCAGTCCACACACCACACTGATCCCATCATCCAGTCCACAGTCCACACAGACCCCATCATCCAGTCCAGACTCCACACAGACCCCATCATCCAGTCCAGACTCCCCATTGACCCCATCGTCCAGTCCACACTCTACACTGACCCCATCATTCCAGTCCACACTCTACAGTGACCCCATCATCCAATCCACACTCTCCATTGACCCCATTGTCCAGTCCACACTCCAGACTGACCCCATCTTCCAGTCCAGGCTCCACACAGACTCCATCATCCAGTCCACATTCCACACAGACCCGATCATCCAGTCCACACTCCACTCTGAAACCATCATCCGGTCCACAATCTGCACTGACCCCATCATCCAATCCACACTCTACACTGACCCCATTGTCCAGTCCGCACTCGACACTGACCCCATCATTCCAGTCAACACTCGACACTGACCCCATCATCCAGTCCGCACTCTGCACTGACCCCATTACCCAGTCCACACTCTACACTGACCCCATCGTCCAGTCCGCACTCGACACTGACCCCATCATTCCAGTCCACACTCTGCACTGACCCCATCATCCAGTCCACACTCGACACTGACCCCATCGTACAGTCCACACTCTACACTGACCCCATCATCCAGTCCACACTCTACACTGACCCCATCGTCCAGTCCACACTCTACACTGACCCCATCATCCAGTCCACGCTCTACACTGACCCTATTGTCCAGTCCACACTCCACACTGACCCCATCGTCCAGTCCACACTCTACACTGACCTCATCTTTCACTCCACACTCTACACTGACCCCATCATCCAGTCCACACTCTACACTGACCCTATTGTCCAGTCCACACTCAACACTGACCCCATCGTCCAGTCCACATTCCACACAGACCCCATCATCCAGTCCACACTCCACTCTGAAACCATCATCCGGTCCACAGTCTGCACTGACCCCATCATCCAGTCCACACTCCACACTGACTCCATCATCCGGTCCACAGTCTGCACTGACCCCATCATCCAGTCCACACTCAACACTGACCCCATCATCCAGTCAACAGTCGTCACTGACCGCATTGTCCAGTCCGCACTCGACACTGACCCCATCGTTCACTCCACACTAGACACTGCCCTGATCATCCAGTCCACACTCTACACTGAACCCATCATCCAGTCAACAGTCGACACTGACCCCATCATTCCATTTCACACTCTACACTGAACCCATCATCCAGTCCACAATCTACACTGACCCCATTGTCCAGTGCACACTCCACACTGACCCCATCATCCAGTCCACACTCTACACTGACCCCATTGTCCAGTGCACACTCCACACTGACCCCATCATCCAGTCCACACACCACACTGACCCCATCATCCAGTCCACACTCCACAATGACCCCATCTTCCCGTCCACACTCCACACTGACCCCATCATCCAGTGCAGACTCCACACTGACCCCATCATCCAGTCCACACTGACCTCATCATTCAGTCCACACTCGACACTGTCCCCATCATCCAGTCCACACTCCACACTGACTCCATCATCCAGTCCACAGTCCACACAGACCCCATCACCCAGTCCACACTCCACACTGACCCCATCGTCCAGTCCACACTCTACACTGACCCCATCATCCAGTCCACATTCTACACTGACCCCATTGTCCAGTCCACACTCTACACTGACCCCATCGTCCAGTCCACACTCTACACTGACCCCATCTTCCAGTCCACACTCGACACTGACCCGATTGTCCAGTCCACACACCACACTGATCCCATCATCCAGTCCAGACTCCCCATTGACCCCATTGTCCAGTCCACACTCGACACTGACCTCATCGTTCACTCCACACTCGACACTGCCCTGATCGTCCAGTCCACACTCTACACTGACCCCATCATCCAGTGCAGACTCCACACAGACCCCATCATCCAGTCCACACTCTACACTGACCCCATCATCCAGTGCAGACTCCACACAGACCCCATCATCCAGTCCACACTCTACACTGACCCTATCATCCAGACCACACTCCACACTGCCCCGATCGTCCAGTCCACACTCGACATTGACCCCATCATCAAGTCCACACTCTCCACTGGCCCATCGTCCAGTCCACACTCCACACTGACCTCATCATTCAGTCCACACTCGACACTGTCCCCATCATTCAGTCCACACTCGACACTGTCCCCATCATCCAGTCCACACTCCACACTGACTCCATCATCCAGTCCACAGTCCACACAGACCCCATCACCCAGTCCACACTCTACACTGACCCCATCGTCCAGTCCACACTCTACACTGACCCCATCATCCAGTCCACATTCTACACTGACCCCATTGTCCAGTCCACACTCAACACTGACCCCATCTTCCAGTCCACACTCGACACTGACCCGATTGTCCAGTCCACACACCACACTGATCCCATCATCCAGTCCAGACTCCACACAGACCCCATCATCCAGTCCAGACTCCCCATTGACCCCATCGTCCAGTCCACACTCTGCACTGACCCCATTGTCCAGTCCGCACTCGACACTAACCCCATCATTCCAGTCCACACTCTTCACTGACCCCATCATCCAGTCCACACTCGACACTGACCCCATCATTCCAGTCAACACTCGACACTGACCCCTTCATCCAATCCACACTCTCCATTGACCCCATCGTCCAGTCCACACTCCAGACTGACCCCATCTTCCAGTCCACGCTCCACACTGAAACCATCATCCGGTCCACAATCTGCACTGACCCCATCATCCGGTCCACACTCCACACTGACCCCATCACCCAGTCCACACTCCACACTGACCCCATCATCCAGTCCACACTGACCTCATCATTCAGTCCACACTCGACACTGTCCCCATCATCCAGTCCACACTCTACACTGACCCCATCATCCAGTCCACATTCTACACTGACCCCATTGTCCAGTCCACACTCTACACTGACCCCATCTTCCAGTCCACACTCGACACTGACCCGATTGTCCAGTCCACACACCACACTGATCCCATCATCCAGTCCAGACTCCACACAGACCCCATCATCCAGTCCAGACTCCCCATTGACCCCATCATCCAGTCCACACTCGACACTGACCCCATTGTCCAGTCCGCACTCGACACTGACCCCATCATTCCAGTCAACACTCGACACTGACCCCTTCATCCAATCCACACTCTCCATTGACCCCATTGTCCAGTCCACACTCCAGACTGACCCCATCTTCCAGTCCACGCTCCACACTGAAACCATCATCCGGTCCACAATCTGCACTGACCCGATCATCCGGTCCACACTCCACTCTGAAACCATCATCCAGTCCACACTCTACACTGCCCCGATCGTCCAGTCCACACTCGACATTGACCCCATCATCCAGTCCACACTCTCCACTGGCCCATCGTCCAGTCCACACTCCACACTGACCCCATCATCCAGTCCACACTGACCTCATCATTCAGTCCACACTCGACACTGTCCCCATTATCCAGTCCACACTCCACACTGACCCCATCATCCAGTCCACACTGACCTCATCATTCAGTCCACACTCGACAGTGTCCCCATTATCCAGTCCACACTCCACACTGACTCCATCATCCAGTCCACACTCCACACTGACTCCATCATCCAGTCCACAGTCCACACAGACCCCATCACCCAGTCCACACTCCACACTGACCCCATCATCCAGTCCACACTCTACACTGACCCCATCGTCCAGTCCACACTCTACACTGACCCCATCATCCAGTCCACATTCTACACTGACCCCATTGTCCAGTCCACACTCTACACTGACCCCATCATCCAGTCCACACTCGACACTGACCCGATTGTCCAGTCCACACACCACACTGATCCCATCATCCAGTCCAGACTCCACACAGACCCCATCATCCAGTCCAGACTCCCCATTGACCCCATCGTCCAGTCCACACTCTACACTGACCCCATTGTCCAGTCCACACTCGACACTGACCCCATCATTCCAGTCCACACTCGACAGTGACCCCATCATCCAATCCACACTCTCCATTGACCCCATCGTCCAGTCCACACTCCAGACTGACCCCATCTTCCAGTCCACGCTCCACACTGACTCCATCATCCAGTCCACATTCCACACAGACCCCATCATCCAGTCCACACTCCACACTGACCCCATCATCCGGTCCACACTCCACTCTGAAACCATCATCCGGTCCACAATCTGCACTGACCCCATCATCCAGTCAACACTCCACACTGACCCCATCATCCAATCCACACTCTACACTGACCCCATTGTCCAGTCCGCACTCGACACTGACCCCATCATTCCAGTCAACACTCGACACTGACCCCATCATCCAGTCCGCACTCTGCACTGACCCCATTACCCAGTCCACACTCTACACTGACCCCATTGTCCAGTCCGCACTCGACACTGACCCCATCGTTCCAGTCCACACTCCACACTGACCCCATCATCCAGTCCACACTCTACACTGACCCCATCATCCAGTTCACACTCTACACTGACCACATCATTCCAGTCCACATTCTACACTGACCCCATCGTCCAGTCCACACTCTACACTGACCCCATCATCCAGTCCACACTCCACACTGACCCCATCATTCCAGTCCACACTCTACACTGACCCCATCATCCAGTTCACACTCTACACTGACCCCATCATCCAGTCCACACTCCACACTGACCCCATCATTCCAGTCCACACTCTACACTGACCCCATCATCCAGTTCACACTCTACACTGACCCCATCATCCAGTCCACACTCCACACTGACCCCATCATCCAGCTCACACTCTACACTGACCCCATCATCCAGTCCACACTCTACACTGACCCCATCGTCCAGTCCACACTCTACACTGACCCCATCATCCAGTCCACACTCTACACTGACCCTATTGTCCAGTCCACACTCAACACTGACCCCATCGTCCAGTCCACACTCCACACTGACCCCATCGTCCAGTCCACACTCTACACTGACCTCATCTTTCACTCCACACTCGACACTGACTCCATCATCCGGTCCACAGTCTGCACTGACCCCATCATCCAGTTCACACTCTACACTGACCCCATCATCCAGTCCACACTCCACACTGACCCCATCATCCAGCTCACACTCTACACTGACCCCATCATCCAGTCCACACTCTACACTGACCCCATCGTCCAGTCCACACTCTACACTGACCCCATCATCCAGTCCACACTCTACACTGACCCTATTGTCCAGTCCACACTCAACACTGACCCCATCGTCCAGTCCACACTCCACACTGACCCCATCGTCCAGTCCACACTCTACACTGACCTCATCTTTCACTCCACACTCGACACTGACTCCATCATCCGGTCCACAGTCTGCACTGACCCCATCATCCAGTCCACACTCCACACTGACTCCATCATCCGGTCCACAGTCTGCCCTGACCCCATCATCCAGTCCACACTCTACACTGACCCCATTGTCCAGTCCGCACTCGACACTGGCCCCATCATACAGCCCACACTCTGCACTGACCCCATTGTCCAATCCGCACTCAACACTGCCCCGATCGTCCAGTCCACACTCGACAGTGAACCCATCATCCGGTCCACAGTCTGCACTGACCCCATCATCCAGTCCACACTCCACACTGACTCCATCATCCGGTCCACAGTCTGCCCTGACCCCATCATCCAGTCCACACTCTACACTGACCCCATTGTCCAGTCCGCACTCGACACTGGCCCCATCATACAGCCCACACTCTGCACTGACCCCATCATTCAGTCCACACTCCACACTGACCCCATCATCCAGTCCAGACTCCACACAGACCCCATCATCCAATCCACACTCAACACAGACGCCATCATCCAGTCCACACTCTACACTGACCTCATCATTCAGTCCACACTCCACACTGACCCCATCATTCAGTCCACACTCGACACTGATCCCATCATTCAGTCCACACTCCACACTGACTCCTTCATCCAGTCCACGGTCCACATTAACCCCATCATCCAGTCCACACTCCACACTGCCCTGATCATCCAGTCCACACTCTACACTGAACCCATCATCCAGTCAACAGTCGACACTGACCCCATCATTCCTTTTCACACTCTACACTGACCCCATCATTCCATTTCACACTCTACACTGACCCCATCATTCCATTTCACACTCTACACTGACCCCATCATTCCATTTCACACTCTACACTGACCCCATCATTCCATTTCACACTCTACACTGACCCCATCATTCCATTTCACACTCTACACTGACCCCATCATTCCTTTTCACACTCTACACTGACCCCATCATTCCATTTCACACTCTACACTGACCCCATCATTCCATTTCACACTCTACACTGACCCCATCATCCAGTCCACACTCTACACTGACCCCATTGTCCAGTGCACACTCCACACTGACCCCATCATCCAGTCCACACTCTACACTGACCCCATTGTCCAGTGCACACTCCACACTGACCCCATCATCCAGTCCACACTCTACACTGACCCTATTATCCAGTCCACACACCACACTGACCCCATCATCCAGTCCACACTCCACACTGACCCCATCATCCAGTGCAGACTCCACACAGACCCCATCATCCAGTCCACACTCTACACTGACCTTATTATCCAGTCCACACACCACACTGACCCCATCATCCAGTCCACACTCCACAATGACCCCATCTTCCCGTCCACACTCCACACTGACTCCATCATCCAGTCCACGGTCCACAATAACCCCATCATCCAGTCCACACTCTACACTGGCCCATCGTCCAGTCCACACTCCACACTGACCCCATCATCCAGTCCACACTGACCTCATCATTCAGTCCACACTCGACACTGTCCCCATCATCCAGTCCACACTCCACACTGACTCCATCATCCAGTCCACAGTCCACACAGACCCCATCACCCAGTCCACACTCCACACTGACCCCATCATCCAGTCCACACTGACCTCATCATTCAGTCCACACTCGACACTGTCCCCATCATCCAGTCCACACTCCACACTGACTCCATCATCCAGTCCACAGTCCACACAGACCCCATCACCCAGTCCACACTCTACACTGACCCCATCGTCCAGTCCACACTCTACACTGACCCCATCATCCAGTCCACATTCTACACTGACCCCATTGTCCAGTCCACACTCTACACTGACCCCATCATCCAGTCCACACTCGACACTGACCCGATTGTCCAGTCCACACACCACACTGATCCCATCATCCAGTCCAGACTCCACACAGACCCCATCATCCAGTCCAGACTCCCCATTGACCCCATCGTCCAGTCAACACTCTACACTGACCCCATTGCCCAGTCCGCACTCGACACTAACCCCATAATTCCAGTCCACACTCTTCACTGACCCCATCATCCAGTCCAGACTCCCCATTAACCCCATTGTCCAGTCCACACTCGACACTGACCCCATTGTCCAGTCCGCACTCGACACTGACCCCATCATTCCAGTCCACACTCGACACTGACCCCTTCATCCAATCCACACTCTCCATTGACCCCATCGTCCAGTCCACACTCCAGACTGACCCCATCTTCCAGTCCACGCTCCACACTGACTCCATCATCCAGTCCACATTTCACACAGACCCCATCATCCAGTCCACACTCCACACTGACCCCATCATCCGGTCCACACTCCACTCTGAAACCATCATCCCGTCCACAATCTGCACTGACCCCATCATCCAGTCCACACTCCACACTGACCCCATTGTCCAGTCAACACTCGACACTGACCCCATCATCCAGTCCGCACTCTGCACTGACCCCATTACCCAGTCCACACTCTACACTGACCCCATTGTCCAGTCCGCACTCGACACTGACTCCGTCATCCAGTCCACACTCTACACTGACCCCATCGTCCAGTCCAGACTCAACACAGACCCCATCATCCATTCCACACTCCACACTGACCCCATCGTCCAGTCCACACTCAACACAGACCCCATTACCCAGTCCACACTCTACACTGATCCCATCGTCCAGTCCAGACTCAACACAGACCCCATCATCCAGTCCACACTCCACACTGACCCCATCGTCCAGTCCACACTCAACACAGACCCAATTACCCAGTCCACACTCTACACTGACCCCATTGTCCAGTCCGCACTCGACACTGACCCCATTACCCAGTCCACACTCTACACTGACCCCATCATCCAGTCCACACTCAACACAGACCCCATTACCCAGTCCACACTCTACACTGACCCCATTGTCCAGTCCGCACTCGACACTGACCCCATTACCCAGTCCACACTCTACACTGACCCCATCATTCAGTCCACACTCTACACTGACCCCATCATCCAGTCCACACTCAACACAGACCCCATCATCCAGTCCACACTCCACACTGACCCCATCATCCAATCCACACTCGACACTGACCCCATCGTCCAGTCCACACTCAACACAGACCCCATCATCCAGTCCACACTCCACACTGACCCCATCGTCCAGTCCACACTCTACACTGACCTCATCTTTCACTCCACACTCGACACTGACTCCATCATCCGGTCCACACTCTACACTGACCCCATCATTCCATTTCACACTCTACACTGACCCCATCATCCAGTCCACACTCCACACTGACCCCATCATCCAGTCCACTCTCTACACTGACCCTATTGTCCAGTCCACACTCCACACTGACCCCATCATCCAGTCCACACTCCACACTGACCCCATCTTCCCGTGCACACTCTACACTGACCCTATTGTCCAGTCCACACTCCACACTGACCCCATCATCCAGTCCACACTCCACACTGACCCCATCTTCCCGTGCACACTCCACACTGACCCCATTGTCCAGTCCACACTCTACACTGAACCCATCATCCAGTCCACACTCTACACTGACCCTATTGTCCAGTCCACACTCTACACTGAACCCATCATCCATTTCACACTCTACACTGTCCCCATCATCCAGTCCGCACTCCACACTGACTCCATCATCCAGTCCACACTCCACACTGACTCCATCATCCAGTCCACACTTCACACTGACTCCATCATCCAGTCCACAGTCCACACAGACCCCATCACCCAGTCCACACTCTACACTGACCCCATCGTCCAGTCCACACTCTACACTGACCCCATTGTCCAGTCCACACTCGACACTGACCCCATCATCCAGTCCACACTCGACACTGACCCGATTGTCCAGTCCACACACCACACTGATCCCATCATCCAGTCCAGACTCCACACAGACCCCATCATCCAGTCCAGACTCCCCATTGACCCCATCGTCCAGTCAACACTCTACACTGACCCCATTGTCCAGTCCGCACTCGACACTAACCCCATAATTCCAGTCCACACTCTTCACTGACCCCATCATCCAGTCCAGACTCCCCATTGACCCCATTGTCCAGTCCACACTCGACACTGACCCCATTGTCCAGTCCGCACTCGACACTGACCCCATCATTCCAGTCAACACTCGACACTGACCCCTTCATCCAATCCACACTCTCCATTGACCCCATCGTCCAGTCCACACTCCAGACTGACCCCATCTTCCAGTCCACGCTCCACACTGACTCCATCATCCAGTCCACATTCCACACAGACCCCATCATCCAGTCCACACTCCACACTGACCCCATCATCCGGTCCACACTCCACTCTGAAACCATCATCCGGTCCACAATCTGCACTGACCCCATCATCCAGTCCACACTCCACACTGACCCCATCATCCAGTCCACACTCTACACTGACCCCATTGTCCAGTCAACACTCGACACTGACCCCATTGTCCAGTCCGCACTCGACACTGACCCCATCATTCCAGTCCACACTCTACACTGACCCCATCGTCCAGTCCAGACTCAACACAGACCCCATCATCCAGTCCACACTCTACACTGACCCCATTGTCCAGTCCGCACTCGACACTGACCCCATTACCCAGTCCACACTCTACACTGACCCCATCATCCAGTCCACACTCAACACAGACCCCATTACCCAGTCCACACTCTACACTGACCCCATTGTCCAGTCCGCACTCGACACTGACCCCATTACCCAGTCCACACTCTACACTGACCCCATCATTCCAGTCCACACTCTACACTGACCCCATCATCCAGTCCACACTCAACACAGACCCCATCATCCAGTCCACAGTCCACACTGACTCCATCATCCAATCCACACTCAACACAGACCCCATCATCCAGTCCACACTCCACACTGACCCCATCGTCCAGTCCACACTCTACACTGACCCCATCATTCCATTTCACACTCTACACTGACCCCATCATCCAGTCCACACTCCACACTGACCCCATCATCCAGTCCACACTCTACACTGACCCTATTGTCCAGTCCACACTCCACACTGACCCCATCATCCAGTCCACACTCCACACTGACCCCATCTTCCCGTGCACACTCTACACTGACCCTATTGTCCAGTCCACACTCCACACTGACCCCATCATCCAGTCCACACTCCACACTGACCCCATCTTCCCGTGCACACTCCACACTGACCCCATTGTCCAGTCCACACTCTACACTGAACCCATCATCCAGTCCACACTCTACACTGACCCTATTGTCCAGTCCACACTCCACACTGACCCCATCATCCAGTCCACACTCGACACTGACCCTATTGTCCAGTCCACACTCCACACTGACCCCATCATCCAGTCCACACTCCACACTGACCCCATCCTCCCGTGCACACTCTACACTGACCCCATTGTCCAGTCCACACTCTACACTGACCCCATCATCCAGTCCACACTCTACACTGACCCTATTGACCAGTCCGCACTCGACACTGACCCCATAATTCCAGTCCACACTCTGCGGCACAGTGGCGCAGTGGTTAGCACCGCAGCCTCACAGCTCCAGCGACCCGGGTTCAATTCTGGGTACTGCCTGTGTGGAGTTTGCAAGTTCTCCCTGTGTCTGCGTGGGTTTCCTCCAGGTGCTCTGGTTTCCTCTCACATGCCAAAAGACTTGCTGGTTGATAGGTTAATTGGCCATTATAAATTGCCACTAGTATAGGTAGGTGGTAGGGAAAGATAGGGACAGGTGGGGATGTGGTAGGAATATGGGATTAGTGTAGGATTAGTATAAATGGGTGGTTGATGGTCGGCACAGACTCGGTGGGCTGAAGGGCCTGTTTCAGTGCTGTATCTCTAAACTAAACTAAACTAAACTGACCCCATCATTCCAGTCCACATTCCACACTGACCCCATCATTCAGTCCACACTCCACACTGACTCGATCATCCAGTCCACAAACCACACTGACCCCATCATTCAGTCCACACTCCACACTGACTCAATCGTCCAGTCCACACTCGACACTGACCCCATCATCCATCCACACCTTACACTGACTCGATCGTCCAGTCCACACTCGACACTGACCCCATCATCCAGTCCACACGCTACACTGAACCCATCATCCATTCCACACTCGACACTGACCCCATCATCCAGTCCACACGCTACACTGAACCCATCATCCATTCCACACTCCACCCTGACCCTATCGTCCAGTCCACACTCCACACTGACCCCAGCGTCCAGTCCACACTCCACACTGACCCCATCATCCACTCCGCACACTACACTGACCCCATCATCCAGTCCACATTCGACACTGACCCCACCATCCAGTCCACACACCACACTTACCCCACCATCCAGTCCACACACCACACTGACCCCATCATCCAGTCCACACTCTCCACTGGCCCATCGTCCAGTCCACACTCCACACTGATCCCATCGTCCAGTCCACACTCCACACTGACCCCACCATCCAGTCCACACACCACACTGACCCCACCATCCAGTCCACACACCACACTGACCCCATCATCCAGTCCACACTCTCCACTGGCCCATCGTCCAGTCCACACTCCACACTGATCCCATCGTCCAGTCCACACTCCACACTGACCCCATCATCCTGTCCACACTCTACACTGACCCCATCATCCAGTCCACAGTCCACACAGACCCCATCATTCAGTCCACACTTGACAGTGACCCCATCATCCAGTCCACACTCTACACTGACCCCATTGTCCAGTCCACACTCAACTCTGACCCCATCATCCAGTCCACACTCCACACTGACCCCATCATCCGGTCCACACTCTGCACTAACCCCATCATCCAGTCCACACTCCACACTGACCCCATCATCCAGTCCACACTCAACACTGACCCCATCATTCCAGTCCACACTCTACACTGACCCCATTGTCCAGTCCACACTCTACACTGACCCCATCATCCAGTCCACACTCTACACTGACCCCATCATCCAGTCCACACTCAACACTGACCCCATCATTCCAGTCCACACTCTACACTGACCCCATCATCCAGTCCACACTCTACACTGACCCCATCATCCAGTCCACACTCTACACTGACCCCATCCTCCCGTCCACACTCCACACTGACCCCATCATCCACTCCACACTCCACACTGACCCCATCATACAGTCCACACTCCACACTGACCCCATCGTCCAGTCCACACACCACACTGACCCCATTTTCCAGTCCACACTTCTCACTGACCCCATTGTCCAGTCCGCACTCGACACTGACCCCATCATTCCAGTCCACACTCTACACTGACCCCATCATCCAGTCCACACTCTACACTGACCCCATCATCCAGTCCACAGTCTACACTGACCCCACCATCCCGTCCACAGTCCACACTGACCCCATCATGGGAGTCATTTATAGGCCCTCTAACAGTAACCACACTGTTGGACGTGGTATACAGGAAGAAATAATGGAGCTTTTTGAGAAACTTACGGCAATAATCCTGGGTAAGTTTAATCTACAGATAGATTGGATGAATCAATTGGTGAAGGTAGCCTGGAGGATGAGTTCATGGATTGTTTTCGGGACAGTTTTTTGGAGCAGCTTATTCTGGAGCCAGTCAGAGAGCAGGCTACTCTGGACCTGGTAATGTGTAACGAGACAGGATTAATTAATGGCCTCATAGTAAAGGCGCCCCTAGGTAGTAATGAGCACAACATGACTGAATTTCGCATTCAGTTTGAGGGTTGGAAGAGTCGATCTAAGACTAGGGTTTTAAATTTAAATAAGGGTAATTATGAGGGCTTGAAGACAGAGCTGGCTAAAGTAAAGTTTTAGAGCTCTCTGCTTCTAAATTGGGTTAAGGGATAGGTCAGTAGAGATGCAATGGCAGACATTTAAGGAGCTATTTTATAACACTCAACAAAGACACAGTCCAGTGAGAAAATAAGACTCTAGGGAAAGGATGCACCATCCGTTATTGCAGAAAATAAAAGCTCATTATGTAAG
This sequence comes from Heterodontus francisci, assembly GCF_036365525.1. Taxonomy (NCBI): domain Eukaryota; kingdom Metazoa; phylum Chordata; class Chondrichthyes; order Heterodontiformes; family Heterodontidae; genus Heterodontus; species Heterodontus francisci. The sequence continues at coordinate 105,810,180 of NC_090378.1, forward strand.
GGGTAATGTATTGGCATGGATCGAAGATTGGCTAGCTAACAGGTAACAGAGAGTAGGCATAAATGGTTCATTTTCTAGTTGGCAAGATGTAACGATTGGTGTACCACAAGGATCTGTGCTGGGGCCTTAACTTTTTGCAATTTATATAAATGACTTAGATGAAGGGACCGAATGTATGGTGGCTAAATTTGCTGATGACACAAAGATAGGTAGGAAAGTAACTTGTGAAGTGGACATAAGGGGGCTACGAAGGGATAGAGATAGGTTACATGTTTGGGCAAAGACCTGGCAAATGGAGTATAATGTGGCAAAGTGTGAATTTGTCTACTTTGGCAGGAAGAATAAAAAAGAAGCATATTATCTAAATGGTGAGAGATTGCAGAGCTCTGAGATGCAGAGGGATCTGGGTGTCCTAGTGCATGAATCACAAAAGTTTAATATGCAGGTACAGCAAGCAATTAGGAAAGCTAATAGAATGTAACCGTTTATCGTGAGGGGAATTGAATACAAAAGTAGGGAGGTTATGCTTCAGTTATACAGGGCATTGTTGAGACCACATCTGGAGTGCTGTGTACAGTACTGGTCTCATTTAAGAAGGATGTAAATGTGTTGGAAGCTGTACAGAGAAGGTTTACTAGACTAATACCTGGAATGGGTGGGCTGTCTTATGAGGAAAGATTGGACAGGCTAGGCTTGTATCCATTGGAATTTCGAAGAGTAAGAGGCAACTTGATTGAACCATATAAGATCGTGAGGGGTCTTCACAGGGTGGATGTGGAAAGGATGTTTCCCCTTGTGGGAAAATCTGAAACTAGGGGTCACTGTTTAAAAATAAGAGGTCGCCCATTTAAGACAGATGAGGAGAAATTTCTTCTGTCAGAGGGTCGTGAGTCTTTGGAATTCTCTTCCTCAAAAGGTGGTGGAAGCAGAGTCTTTGAATATTTTTAAGGCAGAGGTAGATAGATTCTTGATAAGCAAGGGGTTGTAAGGTTATCAGGGGTAGGTGGAAATGTGGAGTAATCAGTTCAGCCATGAACATATTGAATGGCGGAGCCAGCTCGATGGGCTGAGTGGCCTACTCCTGCTCCTAATTCGTATGTTCGTATGTATCCGTGGCTAACTAAGGAAGTTAAAGACAGTATCAAATTGAAAGAAAAAGCATACAGTTCAGTGAAGAGTAGTGGCAGGTTAGAACTTGGACAGAAGATAAAAAAACAGCAAAGAGTAAAAGAATAATGAGAGAGTAATTAGAGTACGGGAGAAAGCTAGCAAGAAATATAAAAACAGATAGTAAGAGTTTCTACAGGTATTTAAAAAGGAAAAGAGTAAGTAAAGTGTGTGTTGGTCTTCTAGAGAGTGAGTCTGGGGAATTAATAATGGGAAATAAGGAAGGGGTGGAGGAATTGAACAGATTTTTTGCATGTGTCTTTACTGTAAAGGATACAAATAACATTCCAGAAATAATTGTGAATCAAAAGTTGAAAGGGAGGGAAGAACTTAAAACAATTACCATCAGCAGGGAAAGGTTACTGAGAAAATTATTAGAATTAAAAGCTGACAAGTCCCTACGTCCTTATGGACTTCATCCTATGTTCTAAAAAGAAGTGGCTGATGAGATAGTGGATGCATTTGTTTTAATTTTCCAAAATGCCCTGGATTCTAAAAAGGCCCCATCAGATTTGAATATAACAAATGTAACCCCACTATTCAAGGAAGGAGGAAGACAGAAAGCAGGAAACTACAGGCCAATTAGCTTAACATCTGTCATAGGGAAAATGCTGGAGTCTATTATTAAGGAGGTTATAGCAGATCATTTAGAAAATCTCAATGCAATCAGGCAGAGTCAACATGGTGTTGTGAAAGGGAAATCGTGTTTGATTAATTTATTAGAGTTCTTTGAGGAAGTAATAAGCAACATGGATAAAGGGGAGCCTGTGGATATGGTGTACTTGCATTTCCAGAAGGCATTTGACAAGCTGCCACATCAAAGGTTACTAAATAAAATAAGAGCCCATGGTATAGGGAGTAACATATTAGCAGGGATAGAGGATTAGTTAGCTAACAGGAAGCATAGAGTAGGCATAAATGGGTCATTTTCAGGTTGGCAAGCAGTAACTAGTGGAGTGCTGTGGCCTCAACTATTTAGAATCTATATGAATGACTTAGATGAAGGGACAGACCATATGGTTGTTAAATTTGCTGATGACAGAAAGATAGGTAGGAGAGTAAATTGTGAAGAGGACATAAGCAGTCTGCAAAGGGATATAGATAGGTTAAGTAAGTGGGCAAAGATTTGGCAGATGGAGAATGATGTGGGAAAGTGTGAACTTGTCCACTTTGGCTGGAAGAATAGAAAAACAATATATTATTTAAATGGAGAGAGATTGCAGAACTCTGAGCTGCAGAGGGATCTGGGTGTCCTAGTACACAAAACACAAAAAGGTAGCATGTGGGTACAGCAAGTGATATGAAGGCAAATGCAATGCTGTCATTTATTGCAAGGGGAATGGAATATAAGGGTAAAGCAGTTTTGCTACAGTTGTACAGGGTGTTAGTGAGACCACATCTGGAGTCCTATATAGAGTTTTGGTCTCCTTACTTAAGAAAGGATATAATTGCATTGAAAGCAGTTCAGAGAAGGTTCACTTGAATGATTGCTGGGATGAGAGGGTTATCTTATGATGAAAGGTTGGCCAGATCGGGTCTGTATGCATTGGAGTTTAGAAGGATGATAGGTAATCTTGTTGAAACATATAAGATCCTGAGGGGACTTGACAGGGTGAATGTTGAAAGGATGTTTCCCCTTGTGAGAGAGACTAAAACTAGTAGGCACAGTTTAAAAATAAGGGTCTCCCATTTAAGACAGAGATGAGGAGAAATTTTTTCTCTCAGAGGGTCGTGAGTCTGTGGAACTCTCTTCCCGAGAGAGGTGGAGGCAGGGTCATTGAATATTTTTAAGGCAGAGGTAGACAGATTCTTGACAAACAAGGGAGTCAAAGGGTATCGCGGGTAGGCAGGAAAGTGGAGTTGAGTCCACAAACAGACCAGCAATGATCTTATGGAATGGCGGAGCAGGCTCGAGGGGCCGAATGGCCTACCACTGCTCCTAGTTCTATGTTCATATGTGTTTGGTGGTGGCATCACATTGGAGGTGATGGAAATTGTGGAGGATGACCTGTTGAATATGGAGGCTGGTGGAGTGGAAACTAGGATAAAACTGTTCCTGCCCCACTGAACTGATTTCTTCCTAACTCGACTCTATTTTTTTCCCCTTGCCCAGTCTCTTCCCACCTACATCTCCCCCTCACAGTAACAGTTTCAAATTTCCTAGCCCTAACCACCTCCTCTTCTCTATGGATGCCAATCTCTCTACACCTCCATCCCCCACCAGGATGGTTTGAGGGCTCTCCACTTCTTCCTTGAACAGAGGCCCAACCAGTCCCCACCCACCACCACCCTCCTTCGCCTGGCTGAACTTGTTCTCACATTGAACAATTTCTATTTCAACTGCACTCACTTACTCCAAATAAAAGGTGTTGCTATGGGAACCTGCATGGGTCCCAGCTATGCCTGCCTTTTTGTAGAATATGTGGAACATTCGTCGTTCCAGTCCGACTCAGGCCCTCACCTCTTTTTCTGGTACATTGATGACTGTATCAATGCTGTATCCTGCTCTCGCCACAAGTTGGAAAATTTCATCAACTTTGTTTCCAATATACACCCCTCTCTCACATTTGCATGGTCTGTCTCCGACTGATCCCTTCCCTTCCTCGACTGCTCCATCTCCATTTCTGGGGAAAGGCAGTGAACCAATGTTCACTATGAGCCCACTGACTCCCACAGCTGAATCCTCACACCCTGCTTCCTGTGAGAACTCCATTCCATTCTCCCAGTTTCTTCATCTCTGTCGCATCTGTTCGAATGATACAACCTTACATACCAGCGCTTCTGATATGTCTTCTATTTCTCTCAACTGAGAAGTACGCACCCCGCCCACTGTGGTTGACAAGGCCCTCGACCGTGTCTGACCCATTTCCAGCACTCAATCTCTCATCGCCACCCCTCCCTCCTAGAACCACAGTAGGGTTCTCTTTGTCTTCATCTTCCACCCCATCAACCTCTGTATTTAACAGATCATCCTCCACCATTTCCACCACTTCCAGTGTGAGGTCACCGCAAAACACAACTTCCCCTCCCCTCCCCTCCCCTTTCAGTATTCCGAAGGAACTGTTCCATCCACGACACCCTGATCCACTCCTCAATCACTCCCAACACCCCGTCCCCTTCCCACAGTACCGTTCCATGCAAGCACAGGAGATGCAGCACCTGCCCTTTTACCTACTCTCTCCTTACCATCCAAGGTCCTAAACACTCCTTCCAGGTGAAACAATTGACATGTATTTTTCTCAATTTAATGTACTGTATTCGCTGCTCACATTGCGGTCACCTCTATATTGGGGAGACCAAATGCAGATTGGGTGACTGCTTACGAAACATCTCCATTTAGTCTGCAGCATGACCCCCAGCTTCTGGTTGCTTGGTCTCATGCTGGCATCTCTGTCCTCAGCCTACTGCAGAGTTCCAATGAAGATCAACACAAGTTCGAGGAACACCACCTCATTTTTTGATTAGACACTTTACAGCCTTCTGGACTCAGCACTGTGTTCAACAATTTCAGACTGTAATCTCTGCCCCCCATTTTGTTTCCTTTTCTTTACATGTTTCAGTTGTAATCTTGTATTTCTCTTGTTTTTTGTTTTCGAATGGCAGATGTTCATTATTCTGCCATAAAGACCTCCTCTGGACACATTTTTATCTTCACTTGTCCCATTACCACTCCCTTTGGCCCTGTAACACCAACTCTTTTGTCATTTAATGACTCCCGTCTTCCACCCTATCTGATACCTTCCCTTTTGTTCTTTTTCCACCCTGCCCCGTTTCACCTGCTTAAAACCAATTACATTTCTAACTTTTCCCAGTTCTGATGAAAGTTCATCGACCTGAAACGTTAACTCCGTCTCTCCCTCCACAGATGCTGCCAGACCTGCTAAGTATTTCCAGTATTTTCTGTTCTTATTTCAGAGAGACCAATTGTCTACATTACTGTCTGCCAATTCGAAAACATTAACATTTCAAACTTAGTCGTTCCAGCCATTAAAGCAACTTTAACTCAATTAGTTTCTAGAGCAGGCATTCATCATTTTCCTGTCAATGTGCAGGGATAGGTTTTAAAGGAAAATTAGGCAGGCTCCCTTATAGCCATGCATTCCTCACAACCTGGTTTTCCTGCATTTGCTGCAGCAGACAACCATTGCACCTGAAAGCAAAACCAGAAAAATTCAGGAAAATTACGTCTGTCGTCCTTCATTTTGAATCTCGATGATGGAGCTTGAAGTCAAGCTATTTTAAAAGTATAAGGAACGAAGATTTTTAAAAATGCTTATCTTTTTGACAAAATTTTAAATGGGGGCCGCTTCTAAATGTTTAGATGGTTCAAGTCGACACTAAAAACTCCATAGTACGCTTTGAAGAGAAAGTGTCTACTCCCAATATCCAAGCCAACAAACTTTCTTCATCCATCTCCACCCTAAACAGATTAACTGGTTAGGTTATGTTTGTGGGATCTTTATTGTGCACAAATGGATGTTAAATCTGCCTGTATAACAACAGTCACCACATTTTAACAGCATCTTGCGTATATATAGTGTTCTATATGTAGATAAATGTCCCAAGAGTCATAGTCAGACAAAAATGAATGCAAGTCGAAAGAAAGAGATATCAGATGGGAAGGTAGGTTTAAAGAGGGTCTTAAATGGGAAGAAGATGTTGAAGGTGAAGAGGTTTATGACAAGAATTTCCAAGCGTAGGGCCCAGATGGCTGAAAACATTGCCGCCAACAGTGTGGCGGAGAGAGGAGGGAATTCACAAGTCAAAGTTAGAGGAATAGAGTTTTTGGAGGGTTAGAACAGGCTACAGAGATAGGGAGTGGCAAGGCTTTGAAAGGATTTAACTACATGGATAAGAAATTTAAATCTGAGGTGCTGTGGGACTGGGAACGAATGGAGGTCAGAAAGGACAGGGGTGAGGGGTGAATGGGACCTGGTGCAGGATACGATATGGCAGCTGAGTTTTGGATAAGCTGAGGTTTTTTGACAAGTGGAGGAAGAGAGGCCAGTCATGACAGCATTGAGTTTCAAGGTGACAAAAAAACAAATGGAGGTTAAAGCAGCAGATGGGCTGGAGCAGAGGTTTCCAATATTATGGCAGGATGGACGCAGTCTTTGTGATGGAGGGGATATGGAGTTGAAGATCAGCTGAAGCTGGAATAAGCTGCCTATGTTGAAAACAGTTGCCTTCAACATGTGACAGTGGCCAGGGAATGGATTGTAATTGATGGCGAGGGAATAGTATTCATGGCAGAGTCTAACGACAATAGCTTCGATCTTCACAAATTTTAACTGGAGGAAATTTCAAATTATCTAGGACAGAATGTCAGACAAGCAGACTGACTGCTTAGCCTACAATTGGATAGGTAAGAGTAGAGCCAACCAAGGCTGTCAAACTGAACTGCACAACAACGTAGAAACATTGGAGAAGGTGGTCTCCTGTCAAAGGCTGCAAAGAGGTCAAGTAATACTTGGAGGGATAATGCACCAGGATCATAAACATAAGATGACATTTATGATTTTGATTAAGACTGTTTCAGAGCTGTAACAGAGGTGGAAACCCAACTGGAGAGGTTTAGAATTTTAGAATTTAGAACATTACAGCGCAGTACAGGCCCTTCGGCCCTCGATGTTGCGCCGACCTGTGAAACCATCTGACCTACACTATTCCATTTTCATCCATATGTCTATCCAATGACCACTTAAATGCCCTTAAAGTTGGCGAGTCTACTACTGTTGCAGGCAGGGCGTTCCACGCCCCTACTACTCTCTGAGTAAAGAAACGACCTCGAACATCTGTCCGATATCTATCACCCCTCAACTTAAAGCTATGTCCCCTCGTGTTTGCCATCACCATCCGAGGAAAAAGACTCTCACTATCCACCCTATCTAACCCTCTGATTATCTTATATGTCTCTATTAAGTCACCTCTCCTCCTCCTTCTCTCCAACGAAAACAACCCCAAGTCCCGCAGCCTCTCCTCGTAAGACCTTCCCTCCATACCAGGCAACATCCTAGTAAATCTCCTCTGCACCCTTTCCAAAGCTTCCACATCCTTCCTATAATGCGGTGACCAGAACTGCACGCAATACTCCAGGTGCGGTCTCACCAGAGTTTTGTACAGCTGCAGCATGACCTCATGGCTCCGAAACTCAATCCCCCTACTAATAAAAGCTAACACACCATATGCCTTCTTAACAGCCCTATTAACCTGGGTAGCAACTTTCAGGGATTTATGTACTTGGACACCAAGATCTCTCTGTTCATCTACACTACCAAGAATCTTCCCATTAGCCCAGTACTCTGCATTCCTGTTACTCCTTCCAAAGTGAATCACCTCACACTTTTCCGCATTAAACTCCATTTGCCATCTCTCAGCCCAGCTCTGCAGCCTATCTATGTCCCTCTGGACCCTACAACATCCTTCGGCACTATCCACAACTCCACCGACCTTCGTGTCATCCGCAAATTTACTAACCCACCCTTCTACACCCTCTTCCAGGTCATTTATAAAAATGACAAACAGCAGTGGCCCCAAAACAGATCCTTGCGGTACACCACTAGTAACTAAACTCCAGGATGAACATTTGCCATCAACCACCACCCTCTGTCTTCTTTCAGCTAGCCAATTTCTGATCCAAAGCTCTAAATCACCTTCAACCCCATACTTCTGTATTTTCTGCAATAGCCTACCGTGGAGAACCTTATCAAACGCCTTATTGAAATCCATATACACCGCATCCACTGCTTTACCCTCATCCACCTGTTTGGTCACCTTCTCGAAAAACTCAATAAGGTTTGTGAGGCACGACCTACCCTTCACAAAACCGTGCTGACTATCGCTAATGAACTTATTCTTTTCAAGATGATTATAAATCCTGTCTCTTATAACCTTTTCCAACATTTTACCCACAACCGAAGTAAGGCTCACAGGTCTATAATTACCAGGGCTGTCTCTACTCCCCTTCTTGAACAAGGGGACAACATTTGCTATCCTCCAGTCTTCCGGCACTATTCCTGTCGACAATGACGACATAAAGATCAAGGACAAAGGCTCTGCAATCTCCTCCCTGGCTTCCCAGAGAATCCTAGGATAAATCCCATCTGGCCCAGGGGACTTATCTATTTTCACACTTTCCAAAATTGCTAACACCTCCTCCTTGTGAACCTCAATCCCATCTAGCCGAGTAGCCTGAATCTCAGTATTCTCCTCGACAACATTTTCTTTCTCTACTGTAAATACTGACGAAAAATATTCATTTAACGCTTCCCCTATCTCCTCTGAATCCACACACAACTTCCCACTACTATCCTTGATTGGCCCTAATCTAACTCTAGTCATTCTTTTATTCCTGATATACCTATAGAAAGCCTTAGGGTTTTCCTTGATCCTATCCACCAATGACTTCTCTGTGTCCTCTCCTTGCTCTTCTTAGCTCTCCCTTTAGATCCTTCCTGGCTAGCTTGTAACTCTCAAGTGCCCGAACTGAGCCTTCACGTCTCATCCTAACATAAGCCTTCTTCTTCCTCTTGACAAGCGCTTCAACTTCTTTAGTAAACCACAGCTCCCTCGCTCGACAACTTCCTCCCTGCCTCACAGGTACATACTTATCAAGGACACGCAGTAGCTGCTCCCTGAATAAGCTCCACATTTCAATTGTGCCCATCCCCTGCAGTTTCCTTCCCCATCCTGCGCATCCTAAATCTTGCCTAATCGCATCATAATTTCCTTTCCCCCAGCTATAATTCTTGCCCTGCGGTATATACCTGTCCCTGCCCATCGCTAAGGTAAACCTAACTGAATTGTGATCACTATCACCAAAGTGCTCACCTACACCTAAATCTAACACCTGGCCGGGTTCATTACCCAGTACCAAATCCAATGTGGCATCGCCCCTGGTTGGCCTGTCTACATACTGTGTCAGAAAACCCTCCTGCACACACTGGACAAAAACTGACCCATCTAAAGTACTCGAACTATAGTATTTCCAGTCAATATTTGGAAAGTTAAAGTCCCCCATAACAACTACCCTGTTACTCTCGCTCCTGTCGAGAATCATCTTTGCTATCCTTTCCTCTACATCTCTGGAACTATTCGGAGGTCTATAGAAGACTCCCAACAGGGTGACCTCTCCTCTCCTGTTTCTAACCTCGGCCCATACTACCTCAGTAGACTAGTGGGGTACCGCAGGGAGCGGTGCTAGGACCCCAGCTATTCGCAATATACATTAATGATTTCGATGAGGGTACTAAATGCAATATCTCCAAATTTGCAGATGACACAAAACTGGGTAGGAGGGTGAGTTGTGAGGAGGATGCAGAGAGGCTTCAGGGTGATTTGGACAAGTTGAGTGAGTGGGCTAATGCATGGCAGATGCAGTATAATGTGGATAAGTGTGAGGTTATCCACTTTGGTAGCAAAAACAGGAAGGCAGATTATTATCTGAACAGCTATAAACTGAGAGAGGGGAATATGCAGCGAGACCTGCGTGTTCTCGTACACCAGTCGCTGAAGGTAAACACGCAGGTGCAACAGGCGGTAAAAAAGGCAAATGGTATGTTGGCCTTCATAGCGAGAGGATTCAAGTACAGGAGCAGGGATGCCTTGCTGCAATTATACAGGGCCTTGGTGAGGCCACACCTGGAATATTGTGTTCGGTTTTGGTCTCCTTATCTGAGGAAGGATGTTCTTGCTATAGAGGAAGTGCAGCAAAGGTTTACCAGACTGATTCCTGGGATGGCGGGACTGACGTATGAGGAGAGATTGAGTCAGTTCGGATTATATTCGCTGGAGTTCAGAAGAGTGAAGGGGGATCTCATAGAAACCTATAAAATTCTAACAGGACTTGACAGGGTAGATGCAGGAAGGATGTTCCCGATGGTGGGGGAGTCCAGAATCAGGGGTCATAGTCTAAGGATATGGGGTAAACCTTTCAGGACTGAGATGAGGAGAAATTTCTTCACCCAGAGAGTGGTGAGCCTGTGGAATTTGCTACCACAGAAAGCAGTTGAGGCCAAAACATTGTATGTTTTCAAGAAGGAGTTAGATATAGCTCTTGGGTTTAAAGGGGTCAAAGGGTATGGGGCGAAAGAGGGAACAGGTTACTGATTTGGATGATCAGCCATGATCATAATGAATGGCAGAGCAGGCTCGAAGGGCCGAATGGCCTATTCCTGCTCCTATTGTCTATGTTTCTATGTTTCTATCTTATCCATGATGCAGCTGCAGGACCTCAGCTTCACAATATCACAATTTATACACTGGACTTCATATTCACTCTTGAGTTTGTAAACCCTGCTCAGGCAAAAACCAGACAGCACATCTGATTTGCATCCAAATGTTACCATTACTAATCCAGATCCATACATGTTTAGTGAACAAAATCTTAGCAGGGCTTTTCCACAGTTGTCTCCATTCGAGATAACTGTAGACTCCAATCTGAGATAAAATAAACTCACCAATCACCAAACGTTGTTTTGCCTCAAATGAACATTGTCTTTTCCTGATTGCTTAAAAGCCTGCATTGTGATGGCGTAAATTCTCTATAGCACAGAATGGTGTTATGAAGGTAGATATGTGTTGGACCTGATGTGTCCCTTGAAGGGCAAGAGATCTGCAGTTTACTATTGATAATTCAAAGTCACTTGTTCCAAAAGAAATTGCATTATCCAACCATTTGAACGAAACAACGTGAATAGCACAGCAAAGTGGAAGTTTAGTGCTGAAGCCTTTGAATGATTATTGGAACTTGTTGACTTTGAGTTCAGAGTAGCCTGTGCTTGCTGTAAATAGGCACATCCTAAAGTTACATGTCAATGGTCTTTTTGTACATGCCTCTGAATACTTTTATATGGAAATGTGTGAATAATCAATGAAGAGAGTTGGTATTGACTGTGATTTCATAGAATTTCTGTTGAAAGGATTGGTTGGTGACAAATATCTAATGGATATCATGTAGGAAAAGAGTGAAATTTGAAGAAAAGGAATGGAAAATAAGGAAAGACAGCAATATGGGGGCGCGAATAGTGACAGGAGAAATAGTTGATGTTCAAATAGATGACTTATAGGAAGAATTTTCAACCTGATCAAGGGAAGCAGAAATCAATAAGAGTGTCTGATGAATGGAGAATTGATGACTCTTTGTATAAATGATAAAAGTTGACAGGAAAAACTGAACTTAACACCTCAAAACTTGTACTTGTATAGCTTTTTCATCATCGTAAAATAACCCAAAGTGCTTCATCAGAGAGTAATCAGACAAAAAAATGCAAGTAGACATTAGGACAGGTGGCCAATAGCTTAATCAATGAGGTAGGTTTCAAAGAGCATCTTAAAGGAGAGGTAGGTAGACAGATTTAGGATTGAAAATTGAGGCAAGCAGAGAACCAGTAATTATTGTGAGAGGGTGTATAGAATGAGTACTTTTAGAACATTCATTGAAGTCGACCTGAAATTTACTTAGTTATGTCATTGTGTAGAATCAACAGCTCGGGGAAAACTGATTTTAAGAAATGTGCGAGAAAGAAGCCAAGTACAGGATTTATATTTATTGGAATATTAGAGGCGAAAGGGAAAAAAAGTTCCTTGGCAAATTTTTTAAATGTTTATTTGAACATGGGAGTGGGCCATGGGATTTATACTTCTTTGTACATGGCCAGACCCATGGGCTCAGAGAGAATAGCTTTGAAACATCGATTGCAAATTGAATGTAGCAACGGGACGAAACTTTTAAGCAAGCGGGACAATTCAAAATATCCTAATTTCCACTTTTCTTTGGCAGGACCGTAGATTAATCTCCGGCCTCTGGCAGGACAGTAGAGTAAGGAAACAAGCTGAGGGATTGTCGTGAAGGTAGGAGTACCACAGCACCACCTATGGACAGTGTATGCATTGCAGGCATTCCATGCATTTATCAATGAGAAAACATGAAATCAATGCACAGTGTGCTCATTAGTGTGCTATGCTTTGCCTATTAAAGCAATGTAAACATGTATTAAGGGTTACTATTTGTGCAAAAGCATTACAAAATCAGAAATAGACGTGGCAAAGAGCAAGACTTGAGAATTGCAATATTTTAGATTGTATCCTGCAGAACAGCTGGGAACCAATGCCACTTCCATAACTATAAAACTGCTGGAGTTGTATGTCAATTTCTGATGTTTGATCAATGGTGATGTGATTTTTCAAGATGGCAGATAGAATTCTGTAAGAGCACACAGCATAACAAAGAGAGTCTGATGTATATCATATGTAAGATATAGCAGCATATTCCATGGTATGTCTGCGATTGATTGAATTTATTGCATTTTAAAAGAACAAAGAACAAAGAACAGTACAGCACAGGAATAGGCCATTCGGCCCTCCAAGCCTGCGCCGATCTTGATGCCTGCCTAAACTAACACCTTCTGCACTTCCGGGGCCCATATCCCTCTATTCCCTTCCTATTCATGTATTTGTCAAGATGTCTCTTAAACGTCGCTATCGTATCTGCTTCCACCACCTCCCCTGGCAGCAGGTTCCAGGCACTCACCACCCTCTGTGTAAAAAACTTGTCTCGCACATCCCCTCTAAACTTTCCCCCTCGCACCTTAAACCTATGTCCCCGAGTAACCGACTCTTCCACCCTAGGAAAAAGCTTCTGACTATCCACTTTGTCCGTGCCGCTCATAACTTTGTCAACCTCTATCATGTCGCCCCTCCACCTCCGTCGTTCCAGTGAAAACAATCCGAGATTTTCCAATCTCTCCTCATAGCTAATGCCCTCCAGACCAGGCAACATCCTGGTAAACCTCCTCTGTACCCTCTCCAAAGCCTCCACGTCCTTCTGGTAGTGTGGCGACCAGAATTGCACGCAATATTCTAAGTGTGACCTAACTAAGGTTCTGTACAGCTGCAACATGACTTGCCAATTTTTATACTCTATGCCCCGACCGATGAAGGCAAGCATGCCGTATGCCTTCTTGACTACCTTATCCACCTGCGTTGCCACTTTCAGTGACCTGTGGACCTGTACACCCAGATCTCTCTGCCTGTCAATACTCCTAAGGGTTCTGCCATTTACTGTATACCTCCCACCTGCATTAGACCTTCCAAAATGCATTACCTCACATTTGTCCGGATTAAACTCCATCTGCCATTTCTCCGCCCAAGTCTCCAACCGATCTATATCCTGCTGTATCCTCTGACAATCCTCACCATTATCCGTAACTCCACCAACCTTTGTGTCATCCGCAAACTTACTAATCAGACCAGCTACATTTTCTTTCAAATCATTTATATATACTACAAACAGCAAAGGTCCCAGCACTGATCCCTGCGGAACACCACTAGTCACATCCCTCCATTCAGAAAAACACCCATCCACTGATACCCTCTGTCTTCTATGACCGAGCCAGTTCTGTATCCATCTTGCCAGCTCACCTCTGATCCCGTGTGACTTCACCTTTTGTACCAGTCTGCCATGCAGGACCTTGTCAAAGGCTTTTCTAAAGTCCATATAGATAACATCCACTGCCCTTCCTTCATCAATCATCTTCGTCACTTCCTCAAAAAACTCAAATCAAATTAGTAAGACACGACCTCCCCTTCACAAAACCATGCTGTCTCTCGCTAATACGTTTGTTTGTTTCCAAATGGGAGTAAATCCTGTCCCGAATAATCCTCTCTAATAGTTTCCCTACCATTGACCTATAATTTCCTGGATTATCCTTGCCGCCCTTCGTAAACAAAGGAACAACATTGGCTATTCTCCAGTCCTCTGGGACCTCACCTGTAGCCAATGAGGATGCAAAGATTTCTGTCAAGGCCCCAGCAATATCTTCCCTTGCCTCCCTTAGTATTCTAGGGTAGATCCCATCAGGCCCTGAGGACCTATCTACCTTAATGCTTTGCAAGACACCCAACACCTCCTCCTTTTTGATAATGAGATGACTGAGACTATCTGCACTCCCTTCCCTAGGCTCATCATCCACCAAGTCCTTCTCTTTGGTGAATACTGATGCAAAGTACTCATTTAGCACCTCGCCCATTTCCTCTGGCTCCACCCATAGATTCCCACCTCTGTCCTTGAGTGGGCCAACCCTTTCCCTGGTTAGCCTCTTGCTCTTTATATATGTATAAAAAGCCTTGGGATTTTCCTTAATCCTGTTTGCCAATGACTTTTCATGACCCCTTTTAGCCCTCCTAACTCCTTGCTCAAGTTCCTTCCTACTGTCTTTATATTCCTCAAGTGCTTCGGCTGTTCCTAGCCTTCCAGACCTTACAAATGCTTCCTTTTTCTTTTTGACTAGGCTCACAATATCCTGTGTTATCCAAGCTTCCCGAAACTTGCCAAACTTGTCTTTCTTCCTCACAGGAACATGCTGGTCCTGGATTCTAATCAGCTGACGTTTGAAAGACTCCCACATGTCAGATGTTGATTTACCCTCAAACAGCCGCCCCCAATCTAAATGCTTCAGTTCTTGCCTAATATTGTTATAATTAGCCTTCCCCCAATTTAGCACCTTCACCCGAGGACTACTCTTATCCTTATCCACAAGTACCTTAAAACTTATGGAATTATGGTCACTGCTCCCGAAATGCTCCCCCACTGAAACTTCGACCACCTGGCCGGGCTCATTCCCCAATACCAGGTCCAGAATGGCCCCATCCCTAGTTGGACTATCTGCATACTGTTTCAAGAAGCCCTCCTGGATGCTCCTCACAAATTCTGCCCCATCCAAGCCCCTAGCACTAAGTGAGTCCCAGTCAATGTTGGGGAAGTTAAAATCACCCACCACTGCAACCCTGTTACCTTTACATCTTTCCAAAATCTGTCTACATATCTGCTCTTCTACCTCCCGCTGGCTGTTGGGACCCCCAACATCGTGACTGCACCCTTCCTATTCCTGAGCTCCACCCATATTGCCTCGCTGCATGACCCCTCTGAGGTGTCCTCCCGCAGTACAGCTGTGATATTCTCCTTAACCAGTAATGCAACTCCCCCACCCCTTTTACATCCCCCTGAAATCAATGGACAGACAGTGTAAGCGCCATTGGCTGATCAAATGTAAATGTGTTCTGGTAGAATGGGCACAGAGAGTACCTCATTGGAAGCAGCTGGAGTGAGTGAGGGGGAAGTCTAGCAAGAGCAAGGACAAGCCAGACAGAGACTATTCTCAGGAGGTCCAATGGAGAGCAGCCAGCAGAGGTGGGATGGGCTGGAGTGGGCTCTAGTCTTTCTGGTGCAACCATGAGGGGTAGGAAGGAGGCGCCAAAGTGAATCGGAGAGCAAGTAAAGTTAGAGCAAGAAAGAAAAGCAGGGAGGAGCAGAGGATAAGCAGCCAGCGCTTGAGTAAATGGTCAGGTTAGGTCAGGGGTGAGATCCACTGGGAGACAGAAAGAAGAGGTACAACTGTGCGATACACTGCGGTAACATGGTCCAACTCTACTCCTGCCTCTACTGCTACTGCTGAAACCCTCATCCATGCCTTCGTTATCTCTAGACTTGATTATTCCAATGAACCCTGACCAGTCTCCCATCTTCCACTCTTCATAAACATGAGCTCATTCAAAACTCTGCTGTCCATATCCTAACTCACGGCAAGTCCCGATCTCCCCTGTGCTCGCTGACCTACATTGGCTCTCAGCTGAGCAACGCCTCAATTTTAAATTTCACATCCTTGTTTTCAAATCCCCCCATGACGTCGCCCCCTCCCTATCTCTGTAACCTCCTCCAGCCCCACAACCCTCCAAGATATCTGCGCTCAATTAATTGTGGCCTCTTATACACCTCTGATTTAAATCGTTCCACCATTGGTGGCCACGCTTCAGTTTCCTGGGCCCAAAGCTCTGGAATTCCCTCTCTAAATCTCTCCACCTATTTCTCTTTCTTCCTTTAAGATACTCTTTAAAACCTACCTCGTTGACCAAGCTTTTGGTCATCTGCCCTAATATCTCTGTGGTTTGGTGTCAGGTTTTGTTTGATAATGCTCCTGTGAAGCACTTTGGGATGTTTCACTACATTAAAGGCGCTGTATAAATGCAAGTTTTTATTGTTGGACACCTGCACTCCAAGGTAAACAAGTAGTCACCAAAGGCCTTGCATCCCATGTGCCATCTCAGTATTATAAAACGCTACCAAGTGTGACAAAGTCATGACACCAGAAATAAATGTGGCAGGAAGTGCATACAGTCGCAAAGATTTTATCTAGGGCCCTACCAAATTCAGGGCCAAATTTTACAAATTTCATGGTCACAGCATATTAAGAACTGTGAATTTCAAAATTTCACGTATTTAAATTGCAAATTTCACAGTGTCACAACAAACCATGAAAATGATTTATTTAAAACAAAAGGATGAGAGGTTTCTGGTTTGAAATGGCATTTATTGTATACTCAAAAACTATTGCAAAAAGCTGACTGTAAACAGGTCACATTCTTTATTCACTGAAGTCAATGGTTGAGAGTGGCCATGGAGCAACCTACAACTGTCTCCTTCTTCATTCCCTATGAACACCTGTTTGTGTTGAGACACAACTCTCTCCCCGTCCACAAAGTTGGTTGGAATTGTCAGACAGTGCCATGCTCGCCTTTCAAGGTGAGGGATTCTGCATTCCACAAATTTTCAAAACTGCAGCACAGGCAAAGTACAATCTGCTTCTTTTGCAATGCTTTTATAAGCAGGAATCTCCAGCCGACAGCTCTTGTCAAAGTCAGGAATTGCATCAAACGAGTTTAAATCTACCATCAACAGGTGCATTTGTGCAGGGCCAAAGATACACACAGCTTTCAGGAATGCCACAAAAGGTTGTTGAAACCTCTGAGCTGCTTTTTCTTCACTGCTTGATCCTTCCCCAGAGCAGTAATATTGTTTGAGCTTCTTTGTCATGCAAGGAAACACCTGTTGAGCACAGGCATTTAATTAGAATCATTACAGTGTTGTTTGCTTGACTGTGCTTCAGCCCAGGACAGTACATCCATTACATTATTGTAAGCTTTGTAGATTGTTACATGTTGAGATTCAAACTAAGTGATTACGTCCATCAGTCATGTAGCATTCTAGGCAACAAACTGAACCTCCTCATTAAGCTGAGTATCGTTTCGAAGGGTTACAATGTCTGTTAATACCTGTGTTTTCAGTGTCAGTGTGAGCTCGTCTAAGACAAAGTCTGAGTAGTATTTCAGGTGAGCTGCATGATACTGTACTGCCCAAAACCAAGAATTCCAGCATGTAATTACTGGCTCTGGAGGAAGGGCGATGTTTTGTTCCCCAATGTCAGCCATTTTAGCCGCATTTACAATGTGTTGCCTGTGTTGCCTTGTAGCTAGGACTGTGTTTGAAGATCTTTTTAATGTAGCTGACCAGTTTGTCGACTTTACCAAACTCACTTTACCACTGCTCACTGACAAGATAAATTATATGTGTGTTATATTTAGTATGGACAGCATTAGGCATTACACCTTGGAGCACCGATTTGAAAGATTTTGTCATGTAAGTTGCACTGTCACTAATGAAAGCAGACACTTTGTTGAAATCTGCACCGTACTTTGAAATGGTTTTGATTATCGCTTGGGAAACTGTGGTGTCTTTAATAGCTTCTCAGTGGACACAGACTGCAAGCACTGTTGTTAGCTTTCCTGACTGTACATCTTCGGCCTTACCAGACATAAAATCATACAAAATGTGCAGCAGTGGACTCATCACTAATAATTGCAAAAGGCTCACAAGTGTTAATTTGAGATTTCATCTCCTCACAATGTGTAGCAAAAACATTCGGAAGGTAGTGCTGTCATAGGTTATTTGCACTTGACAAGCAACCACCATTTTGCACATGACGTTGAATGAATACTTGCAGCTTTGAGTGATCAGGTTTTTCCAATGGTTTGCTGGCGTTTGCAAAAGCCTCCAGAAGTTCCATTGTAACCAACTGTTGATTTTCTGAGCTCTCTGTCGACTTGTTAAAAAGAGATGAAATTGTTGCTTGTTTTTTTGCGTGTTCATTTTCCAGCAGCACGGTGTTGGACTCTCTCTTTCTGCTGATTCTAAGTGGCTGTGAACCATTGCCCACTGTGTGTGAGCCAATGAAACATTGCATCTTGTACAAAACAGCATTCCACGATTGGCATGCAGAATTTGGCTTCCAAATTCTTTCACTTCATGTGCTGTAATAATGGTTGTGATCATTTTTGATTTGCTCATTCTGGAATTCTCACTTGTCTGCTAATACTTGAGACTGCTTCTCTCAAAACTGCACCTCTTTCCTCTACCAATCAGCAAGGTGAGCCTTATGTCAATGAATAAAACGGATGAATTTCGCAAAATGGCCGGCTTCACAGAGGACCTGAGATTTCACAATCCGTGACACATTTTTCCTGGTCATGAATCTGGTAGCTCCCTAATTTTAACATATTTTAATAGATTGCCCAGAATGGTGCTTATGGCGAGCAGGAGGATACACTGGGTGTTAAAAAAAGCACAGGGATCATGATGCGTGACTAATCCGCGCCAACTCATTGAAATGCAGGCAGCATGCCAACTTCGTGCTGCCAACTCATTTGAATAATTGCTGAGTGCAGCCAGTACTAACAATGCTGTTCATTGGCTGCATCAGCAGAGAGTCCAAAATCACCTAGCACCACATCCAGCTAACATGCACTGCTTAAAGCTAGCCTTCAACTTTTCAAGGAGAGATGCATTGTGCAGGAACTGAATCTGACCTGGGAAACGGTGAAGAATGGCACAGCATGGGAGAGAGCGGGCTCCATGGTTTTCCAAAGCTGCACTCGATGCCATGGTAGAGGAGGTGGAAAGGAGGAGGGATGTCCGTATGCGCGGGAGGCCCTCCAGACACACTCTCAAAAGGCAGTGGGAGCAAATAGTCATGGAGGTCAATGCCAGGAGTCAAACCCCAAGGATGCAGTTCCACAAGAAGTTCAATGACCTCACATGAGTTGTCAAGGTCAGTGAATGTATCCTTAAATATCATACCCTACCAACAGTACCAGTAACCTCAGCCACTGCTCATCTCACCACACTGCCATCATCCACCTACCAACAATTTCTATTGATCAGACTAATAACTAACATTCATATGCTTCACTGCACCCTGACACACTTAGCACTGCTGAAAGCCTCACACCCACATCTCATAGCTTACACACACTGCCAGCTATTCAACCATGACAGCCACATCAGCCAAACAGATTGCACCACACTCAATGACACACTTCCTTCTCTCTTGCAGGACAAAGTGACAGAGAACCAGAAGCAGCAGGAGCTAACCGGGGTGAGAGAAGGGTATTTGCATGTCCTAAATCCATGGAGCAGACGGTGTTGGCCAGTATTGGAATGCCTATGACTGAGGCCAAGGCCAGCAGTGAGGCTGAAACCATTGAAGATGATGGTATCCATATACCTAATCCTCCTTCTCACATCTCAATTCACCTTCATCCCATACACAAGCTGCAGATGGTGTAATATTGCACCTCTTACTCTCCCCCTCCACTTATCTAAACCGTATTCTGTGCCTTCTTCCTTTCAGCACCGTCACTTGATTTCACACTCGAACGTCACCAGTGCAGATACTGACACTGCGTGTATCATAGAGGATAGACTAGAGGCAGGTTCTGCAGGTGGTGAGACACTGGGCATTAGTAGGCTGCAACCAGGCCAGGGGGTAAGAATAGCGCATTGGAGGGTGAGGTGGCACATGAGTTCTGCTGCAGAGGAATCAGATGATGACTTCAATGGGGCAGCCTACAGAAGAAGGCTGATGGGTATTGTTATGACCGAGGCAGGAGGAGTGCACTATTTATTCTAGTTCCACTTCTCCACAGGACACAACATATATTTAAATTTTTCCCCACTTACCCATATGGTCAATCATAGACTCTATTTTTCCCAGAAAAAACACACAACCAGATTTCTTTAATGAACAACAAAATTATTAGTTTATTATAAAACAAGTCTTAACCAGTAATGAAGTAAAGCATAAACACACAGATTGAAATTTTAAAGTTCCCTTTTTACCTTAGCCCCTCACAATCACACACACACACACACACACACACACACACACACACACACCAGTTAACTGGTAAAACGAAAGGGATTTTTGTTCAGAGTTCTGTAACAGACAAAAAAACACTTGGGCTGAATACCTGCTCATTTTTGAAGAAAACAGCAGCTGATATATGTTGTGCTCAAAAACTAGCATACCGTCTTGTCTCTGAGTTCATGTAGACAGGTCACTGGGATCTTTTAGAACAGTTCTTTTCAGATGGCGTTGAGAATTAATTTAGCAGGCTTTTTCTTCAAAGACAGAAAACAAGATAAGCTAACACAGTGGACTTCTCAGGGTCTTTTAGAGAGGTGCTGGAAAGCTGAGCTGGGTTGTGGTCTTCTCTCTTTCCTTGGGAATTCTGTTCTCCTTCTGCAGGCTTGACTCTTTATACATTCAGCAAGAATCTGGTCTCTTCCTCTGTGACACTTCTTCAGCAGCAGGCACTAACTTTATCTCATTCCAGAAGGTAAACACTGACACTACAACCAAAAACTTGTGAGTCAGCTGCTCTCTCAGGTGCGCACTGCTGCTCCTGGGCTTGTCCTATCAAAGGACGCGCGACTGTCACTTCTCTGTCCACATCTTCCCCAGTTACTTGGCTTTCTGTTCTATTTTTAACTTGAGTCATGTGACACCAGTAAACATTGTTGCCAAACCAGTTCTTTCAGTGTCCTCTTGATGACCCGCTTGAAAAAAAACTGGTCCTACATTTCTTCAGTTTGACTATGAATTCCTCAAAAAATACATTTTAACAAAAACAGGATAACTTTCATAACAGTATGCACAACAAACTGCTTGGTGCATTGGGAAGCCTGCCAGAAAGCCTACAGTTAATGTCAAGGAGCACAAAGGAGTCCAACACCAACTTGGTAGAGGGCTTTGCATAGAGCTTGGAGTCCATCCTTTCCAGCAGTTGTGGACCCAACCATAATGCAGCATAAATGGCAAATGTCACAACTTCTATTGCAATACAAATAGCAGCCACTGAACATCTGAGTGCTGTAGTGGAAGCTCAGGTTGCTGTCATGCAAGTTCAGATTTGTCCTCACACCACTGCCACTCCACCTGTGCCTATGCTGTTGCTTGTCAGCCAGCCAGTGCAAACTGCTGCTGCCCTTGCTGAGGTGGTGCAGAGTCTGCAGCCGGGCCTTCTAGACTCACAGCTGCTTGAGGTCATCTTCCAAGTCCATCTATAGTCTCCTGCACTGAAAGTCAACAGCCTTCCACCAGCCATGCTTTGGCCTTTGGGATAGCATTGCATAGTAGCAGTAGGATAGGCAAAGGCACAGGGAAGACAGGCACTAAAGGAATGCATAAAGGTGATTATTTTATGTTGTGTATTCAGTAAGGCATGATTTCATTTATAAGTTTGGTTTGGGATGTTTATTGTGTGATGGCTTCTATTTTTACATTGTGGCCAAGTGGACGGTTGGTGACAGACGGATGGTAAGGAGTATGGGACTGTTGGTAAATGGGGAATTGGATTTGCCGTGACTGGTATCACATTCAAATTAATGCTGCACAGACAGCTCGGGCAGAAAGGAGCTGACTAGGTTACCTCCTTTCTTCCCTCCTCTTCATCTCCTCCTCTTCCTCTGCTCATACTCCTCAGCTGCTCACCATATAGCTGGTGGTAAGAGCTGTTCCCTCATGAAGTAAGTTTGTGCAGCATGCAGCAGACCACCATGAATCATGACGCCCTCTCTGCTGAGAGCTGCAGGGCTCTTTCAGGGAAATCCAGGCAGCAGGAACATTGTCTCAGGACGCCAATGGTCTGCTATAACACATTTCATGTGGCAGCACGGCTTTCATTGTATGCTTGCTGCACGTGTGAACATGGGTTTTGTACCAGAGCATCAGCCATGTCATCATTGGATAGCCCTTGTTGCCCATAGAATCATAGAGTTATACAGCACAGAAACAGGCCCTTTGGCCCAACGTGTCCGCGCCAGTCATCAAGCCTATCTATTCTAATCCCATTTTCTAGCACTTGGCCTTGTATGCTATGGCATTTCAAGTGCTCATCTAAATACTTCTTAAATGTTAGAGTCATAGAGTTATACAGCACAGAAACAGGCCCTTCGGCCATCGTGACCATGCCGGCCCGTCAAGCACCTATCTATTCTAATCCCATTTTCCAGTACTTGGCCCATAGCCTTGTATACTATGGCATTTCAAGTGCTCATCTAGATACTTCTTAAATGTTGTGAGGGTTCCTGCCTCTACTACCCCTCAGAATTTTTTCCAATAATTTCCCTACCACTGATGTTAGACTCACCGGCCTGTAATTACCTGGCTTATCCCTACTACCCTTCTTGAATAATGGTACCACATTCGCTGTCCTCCAGTCCACTGGCACCTCCCCTATGGCCAGAGAGGATTTGCAAATTTGTGTCAGAGCCCCTGCTATCTCCTCCCTTGCCTCACATAACAGCCTGGGATACATCTCATCTGGGCCTGGGGATTTATCCAATTTTAAGCCCACTAAAACTGCTAATACTGCCTCCTTTTCAATGCTAATTTGTTTGAGTCTATCACAATCCCCCTCCCTGATCTCTACAACTACATCGACCTTCTCCATAGTGAACACAGATGAAAAGTAATCATTTAAAACCTCAGCTATGTCCTCCGGCTCCACACACAGATTGCCACTTTGATCCCTAAAGGGCCCTACTCTTTCCCTGTTATCCTCTTGCCCTTAATATACTTATAAAATGCCTTGGGATTTTCCTTTATCTTGCCCACCGGTGTTTCTTCATGTCCCCTCTTCGCTCTCCTAATTATTTTTTTAACTACCCCCTCTACACTTTCTATACTCCTCTAAGGCCTCCATTGTTTTCAGCCCCCTGAATCTGCCGTAAACTTCCTTTTTTTTCCTTATTCAATCCTCTATATCCCTTGGCAGCCAGGATTCCCTGGACTTGTAGGTCCTACCCTTCACCTTTACAGGAACATGGTGGCCCTGAACTCTTACTATTTCCTTTTTGAATGACTCCCACTGGTCTAATGTAGACTTTCCTACAAGTAGCTGCTCCCAGTCCACTTTAGCCAGATCCTGTTTTATCATCTTAAAATTGGCCTTTCCCCAATTCAGTACCTTTATTTCCAGTCCAACTTTGTCCTTTTCCATAACTACCTTAAATCTTACAGAGTTATGGTCACTATTCCCAAAATGCTCCCCCACTGACACTTCTACCACTTGTCCGGCTTCATTCCCTAGGATTAGGCCAGGACCGCCCCTTCTCCTGTAGGACTTTCTATGCGCTGGCTCAAAAAGCTCTCCTGTATGCATTTTAAGAATTCTGCACCCTTTAAGCCTTTTGCACTGAGACTATTCCAGTTGATATTGGGGAAGTTGAAATCCCCTACTATTGTTACCCTATTATATTTACAGCTTTCTGAGATTTGCCTACATATCTGCTCCTCTATCTCTCCCTGACTATTTGGAGGCCTGTAGTACACTCCCAGCCAAGTGATTGCCCCCTTTTTGTTTTTAAGTTCTACCCATATGGCCTCATTTGAGGAACCATCTAAGATATCATCCCTCCTTACTCCAGTTATTGACTCCTTGATCAATAGTGCAATGCCACCTCCTGCTTTACACCACCACCCCCACCCCCACACCCCCCGTCACACCTGAAGATTCTATATCCAGGGATATTGAGCTGCCAGTCCTGCCCTTCCCTCAATCATGTCTCTGTGATAGCAATAATATCATATTCCCATGTGTTAATCAATGCCCTCAATTTATCTGCCTTACTTGTAAGACTCCTTCGTTAAAAAAGATGCAATCCAGCCTTGTATTATTCACTTGTGTCTTAACAGGTCTACATTTGCTCTTCTTTCCAGACTGAGTTAATTTCTCTTCTATATTTGACTGTGCATCACCCGCTACTGTACCTCCACTCTGTATCCAATCCCCCTGCCAAATTAGTTTAAATCTCCCCCCCAACAGCACTAGCAAGCCTCCCAGCAAGGATGTTGGTCCCATTCTGGTTTAGGTGCAACGAGTCCAACTTGTATAGGTCCCACCTTCGCCAGAAACAGACCCAGTGATCCAAGAAACTAAAGCCCTCCGTCCTGTACCATGTCTTCAGTAACGCATTCATCTGCTCTATCCTCCTATTCCTATACTCACCAGCACTTGGCACCGGGAGTAATCCAGAGATTACAACCTTTGAGGCCCTGCTTTTTAATCTGCTACTTAGCTCCCTAAATTCTTGTTGCAGGACCTCATCCCTCTTTCTACCTATGCCTGGTAGCCATCCTTTGCTGTGGTGGTTCAAATGCAGTTGGCACAACAGCTGGATGTTGAGGGACTGGAATCCCTTTCAGTTCCGGTGCATGGCAAAGTTGGCAAAGCCAATGTGCATTCAGTCAATGGCACCATGCCCTGCGGAGATGCCTGCAAAACCTCGCTCTGCTTGCTGCTCTCTGGCAAGAGAGAATGAAATGTAATTAGCTCTGAATAGACAGCCTCAGTGACCTCCCTTTTGCTACAGTTGATGACAAACTGTGAAATGTTGCAAATATCTCCAACTCCCGCCTGGAAGGAGACAGAGACATAAAAGTTCATCACCGTGGTCACCTTCAAAGCAACTGGCAATGCAGTCCTTGCCCTGTTCTGAGATTGTAGTTGTTGTTGTGTTACTGGGTTATTCACACAAACTTACCAATCACATACTGATGAATGGTAACAAATACTTTGGGTCCTTTTTATTGAAGACTCACAATACTATATACGAGTTACAGGAGAGCTCTACATGCACATCTTACTAGGGATCAAGATAGCTCCTACTGCTATGTCACATGCTGTATGACATCAATTCCTGCAGTGATGATGCACACTCACTATTTATACATATTCCATTAAAGCAATACCACAACATCCCTCTTTTCCTTAAGTGGAACATTACACAATAAGAATAAATCACATAACATAAGAGGATTGCTATGAACATTATTTACATAAAAGTTAGACCTCCATCCATCATTTAAGAGTCCCTAAAATGTATAGGTGGTTTACTAATACGCCTGGATCTTGTAATAGTAAAACTCTTCTGAGATCCAGAATCATTATTATGGTGTTCTTGACTCGTCGGCATAGACGTATGGGTACCCTGTACGTTAGCATTGTGCTGGTTGTCTTCACAGTAGTCTTCCACAATTTCACTCTCAGACCTCGCCCACAAATGCATTCTCACCGCTATTGGAGTATTGGATAGGAAGCAGTTGGACAATTCCCTTAGTTGGCATCTGTTCCTCCACAACGTCGCTCTGTTGGGTGTTGTGACTTGGTATGCTCTTGGCTTACTGCAAACTTTAGACACTTCTGCAGGAAACCAGTTTCCTTCTGTTGGGTGAATAACTCAAACCTTTTGCCCCATATGGAAACTAGGCAATTCCACACCTGCATGCCGATTGTGTGTAGACTTCATCTTCTCCTCCTTCTGCAGTAATTTTTCCTGCACTGATGCAAACCTGAACAGATGAAGACTCAAGTGTCTTTTTTATTTGCCTCCCAAACATGATTTCAGCTGGTGACGGAAAACCCAAGTCTAATGGTGTTGCCGTAAATGCAACATAGCAACGTGGAAATCTTGCTCTAAATCCCTGCACTTCACAATAAGCGATTTAACTAAACGATCCATTCGCTGGGCAAGACCGTTGGATCTAGGATAATGTGGAGAGGCTGTTACATGGTTTATGCCCCACTTGGCACACATATCCTGAAATGGTTTGCCTGTATATTGTGGGCCATTATCTGATACAGTCTCCTCCAGTGTACCAAAAAGACTAACTATTCACTACAGAAGTGCTTGATGTATCCCTCAACTATCTGACGATTGGGAATTTTGAAAAGTAATCTGTGACTAAGAGGAAGTCACCACCATGAATGGTGAACAAATCCATTGAAATCTTCGAGCTGGGATGTGTTGGGACATCGTGAGGGTGTAGTGGTTGCCTGTGCTGGTTTGGCTGATGCCCTTGACACACCTAGCACAACCTCACAGCTCTCTCGATATTGCAGTCAATCCCAGGCCAGTACACAATTTCCCTCACCAGGCATCTCATTCGCTCAATGCCCATGTGGCCCTGGTGTAATTGCGACAATATATCCTGATGAAGAGATTCAGGAATCAGCACCCGTCTTCCTTTAATTACTGCTCTTGAGATACCGAACTCGTCCCTATACGGCCAAAAGGATCTAAGGTTCCCTGAACCTCCTGTATCGTATCAGGCCAACCATCGACAATAACTCACCACAATGCCTTCAGCAGTGGAACTTTGGCTGTTTCTTTTCTAATCTGGTTGCACTTATGCTGTCCAAAGCTCATCAAGTCAACATTAAGTACATCTTCGACCTTTATATCCATACTGTCAACATGTAGGTCTAATGAAATATTCTCCGTTTTCTTCGGATTTGGCAATCGGCTCAATGTGTCTGATGTGACCATCCTGTTTCCTGGTTTATAACAGACTTCACAGCCATATCCTTGGATTTTGACTAGTAACCTTTGTAATCTAGGTGGTGCACTTGTCAGAGGTTTACTTCATATCATCTCTAATGGTTTGTGGTCTGTTTCCACAATGAACCCCAATGTAATGCCAAACACGACAGCAAGTGTCTCGCGCTCTATATTCGAGTAATTGGCTTGCGCTGGTGAGAGACACTTTGAATCAAACACTATCGGTTTCCCTTCCTGCATAAGGTAAGTTCTTAGCACTTACTGCGATACATCGACCTCCAAGGCTCTTTCCTTTCTCGAGTCACAATACAGAAGAAGACTTGTCTTTTCTGGCAATGACTGCTTAAGTGATTCAAATATGTTTTGGTGCTCCTCTTGCCACACAAATGGAACACCTTTACTTAGCAGTTCTCTCAACGACAATGTTTTCTTGGCAAAGTTGGGTAAATAAGGTGCTAAGAAATTGAATAACCTTAGACATGGGTGCAAATCTTCTTGGTCTTGTGGTGTAGGCATAGATTGTATGTCTTCTATTTTGCTTGGATCAGGACATATCCCAGTGCTTTTTGCTGTTAAAAACAAGACCTTCTCTCCTGGCTGTTTCCATCAACATATGAAGATTTCAATCATACTCTTCCTTAGCGGTATCCACGACTGCAATGTCATCCATTATACATACACAACCTGGAGCATTTTCCATAATCCTGTTCATATGTTGCTGGAATAGATCCTGACTTACAGATAAGCCAAATGGTAATCTCTGGAAACAATACCTTTCAAATGGCTTTCAAAATATGACTAGTGCCTGTGATCCTTCTGATAAATGCAGAGACCACTAACCGTCTTTTGCATTTAATTTGGAGAAAAACATTGCTCCAGCAAATCGTGAGTTTAATTCTACCAATGTCAGAATTTAATGTGGACATCTCTTAAGGACATGATTCAAATGTCTTGGGTCCAAACTCACCTGAATGTACCATCTTTCGTCAATACACAAGCGATACAGCTACACTAGTCAGTGTGTTGTTGCACAAGACAAATAATGCCATTTCGTTCCACATCATCTGATTCAGTCTTCACCTTTTCCTGGATGTGTACACTGCACTTCCCAGGTGGGTCAGTTGAAGGAATTGCATCTTCTTTTAAATGTAAAACAGCATCACCTTTGAAACTCCCCACAGCATCAAACCTGTCCGGGTCATTCAGCTGTAAGGTATAGACTGACTCGATAGAGTCATTTTTAACATTTCCTTCCACCAATGGTGCATTGTTGATTTTACGTATGCTCACAATTTTGAGTTCCCTACATGCTGGTAATCCTGCTACATTTGTGTCTACCAACTAGACCAGCAATGACCATGCAGACTTGCCAAAGCTGCATTTTAATATCAGTGTACCGATACAATGGATTGGTGACCCATTGTAAGTTGTCAACCTGGCTGTTGTCGGCTGTACTGTTGACTACCATCAGTCAAGATACATGACTTTTAAGATTCTTAATGGCAGACTGTTGGCACTAGCTCCAGTGTCTATCTTGGCTTTGAGCATGTGTTTGCCATTCTTGCTCAAACATATAATGTTAATTGTAGCAAAAGCCTCTAGCTGTGTGATAGCACCCACACATCATGCCACATTAACAGTGTGGAAAGCCTGCTCACTGTCAAGTTGAAAAGCTTTCTTCAAGGTATCTTCCACCTGGTCTGTCCTGTTACCGACCTCATGTCTGTGTCTATGTTTGCATTGACTTCTGGCACACTCCTCGTTGCTGCCACCAGTACACTAAGCACACTTTTAATTTGACCATAGCTTATTGTAGCCTCTGTCCACACTGTCAAGCCAGATTTCCTGCACTGATATGCCCAATGCCCTTTCAAGCCGTACGCCTTACAATGGTCTTAAAACATCAGATAATTCCGCGGCTGGTGAAAGAAACCGCACTTCCCACAGGATTTATTCTGCATTGGTGCCTTGGCCACTTCACCACTAGTCATAGCCACACCCAACACTTGCAAGTGTTGCCTTCCTGTCGCAATAGCTTCATACTTCCTACCATCTTTCAACAAGGGCGGCACAGTGGCGCAGTGGTTAGCACCGCAGCCTCACAGCTCCAGCGACCCGGGTTCAATTCTGGGTACTGCCTGTGTGGAGTTTGCAAGTTCTCCCTGTGTCTGCGTGGGTTTCCTCCGGGTGCTCCGGTTTCCTCCCACATGCCAAAGACTTGCAGGTTGATAGGTTAATTGGCCATTATAAATTGCTCCTAGTATAGGTAGGTGGTAGGGAAATATAGGGACCGGTGGGGATGTGGTAAGGAATATGGGATTAGTGTAGGATTAGTATAAATGGGTGGTTGATGGTCGGCACAGACTCGGTGGGCCGAAGGGCCTGTTTCAGTGCTGTATCTCTAAACTAAAACTAAGGTGTCGATATCATTCCCTTTCTTTTTTTCCAATAGGTCTCTCTGAAAAGCCTCGATTGGCGTTGTAGCAATGATGATTCTCTCCGATAAGTTGGCTTCAAAGAAATCACAGTCTCTGCCCTTACCACAGCATCGGCCTACAAACTGATCAATTGACTCTTTAGATTGTTGTCTGAATTCCATTAGCACTAAATGGTGGATCCTGAAATTCACCTTTATGCGGAGTTGATTTTCCAGTGTATTCCAAATCTTCACTGGGTGTTTTTGATCCTCATTGGATCGACCTGATGTATTAATTCGATGGAGTCCCTCATTTCCAATGGGTATTTCATATTCACTGCCTGTCTGTCAGGTTCAACAATGGATAAATCCAAGAAACATAATTCCATTCCCTGGTGAGAAAGATTAAGCTCGGATAGGACATCTGTAG
Organism: Heterodontus francisci; assembly: GCF_036365525.1. Lineage (NCBI taxonomy): Eukaryota > Metazoa > Chordata > Chondrichthyes > Heterodontiformes > Heterodontidae > Heterodontus > Heterodontus francisci. Next base: position 105,839,706 of record NC_090378.1, read on the forward strand.
CCTTCTAATTCATGACCGGAAATTTAGGAGTCATATTTCTGATGCTCCTTGCTTCTCAAGAATGCCTGTGGTTTACTGTGGGGGAGGTTTCCTTTGATGGAAATACTAACCAGTACTACAGAACTACTGTGCCTGCAGCTTGAGTATTCACCACGCCCATCCCCAAGCTCTGTATCGTTGTAGCTCTGTAGCCTGTATTGTGCACATTTTCTTTGGCCCCGCCCATGAAGCTGCTTTCACCGGGAACTGCACCACGATGCCCCAGCGGCTTTGAAACCTTTCAGCCCGATTCCAAACCAACTTAATATTCTTACTGACCACTGATCCAGTTATCCTCCTAGTCAGTTACTCACTGTTTTTTTAAGCATTGATCTTCAAAGGTACTTCCACCTCCCAGTGTCTCACTGTATTGCCTCTGCTTTTGTAGCAGACTGCTTAGATTGGCCCAATTTCTTTTTTCTGTCTTCTCCCGATCTTCGGACTGGCTCCACTCTGTAATCTCTGCACTGAAGTGAATCACCACGATTCCGATCTTCACTGTTGCACTTCGGCTTTATTTCTGCAACATGTTCTTCAAAAACACACCGCTGTCACCATATTGCATTACTGGGTTCTTCACATCAACTTAGCAATCACACACTGATGAATGGTAAGAAATACTTTGGATTCTTTTTATTGAAGACTTGCAATACTATATACCAGTTACAGGAGCGCTCAATATGCACAGCTCCTACTGCTGTGTCACATGCTGCATGACATCAGTTCCTGCAGCGAAGATGCACACTCACTGTTTACATATTCCATTAAAGCAATATCACAACATTTGTGCCTGCAGTAGGTGGTGGATTTCAGTGAGGACTGAAATACTGACATCTCATACATTGTTCCTTGCTGGGTTTGAAGGAGGAGATGTGCTCCCTGAACACTCTGAGCTGACGTGGCCTCCTGCTGAGAGCCTTCCACCCTCCTCCTCCCTCTTCTAGCAGCTTGTCCTGCTCTGTGTGGCCTCTGCTCATTCTCCCAAGCATTCTGCATTTCAAGTCTGGGAGAAACTGGTTTATGCAAAAGCTTTGAAGTCAGCAGAAAGCCCTTCAGCACCTGCCATGCCATTACCTGTAGGATATTCCAACTTGAAAGACCCATGGAAAGCACCAAGCACTTTCAGAAGCATAGCAACAGCCAGAAGAAATCAACCAGCAACTAAGCTGTAAAAAGTTGATGATCACTTTAAATAGCACTGGTTCGGGGGTGGGAGGGGTCCTTCCTGCAGCTGTGGGTGGGGTGGGGTGGGCATGCTGGTGGTTAAGAGAGGGAATCGGCTAGAACTCAAGATCCAAAATGACATCACTGTCTCAAATCTGCATTGCACACTGATTGACATCATGATGTGTCCACTCTGCAGACTTGCAGTGTTTGTTCGCTGCACGCACACTAACACCCTCACCAAGATGGTGTCCAGTGCAGCCCATGGCAGAAGTCTGCATGCTCGTATTGGATGCCTTTTTGGATCATGAACAGCACCCATAGCACCCAAACAATAAGCACTACTGATCTCAATTTCACACCCAAGGTTTTTGTAGCAGTAAGAATATTTCTCCATGTACAATATAAAACCGCACCCACTACAGTGAGTGACTAAATCAAATTGGGAATTTTTACTGCTTTAGGGATTGAATCCAAGCCTCTGTCCATTACTATGTGAAAGCAATAAATCAGCGTCCCTTATTTTAAATATATTCTTTATATGTATTCTACACTATTTTTAAAGCTGAGGGTATACAGACAGATATAAAAACAAGAAATGCTGGAACCACTCAGCAGGTCTGGCAGCATCTGTGGAAAGAGAAGCAGAGTTAACATTTCGGGTCAGTGACCCTTCTTCGGAACTGACAAATATTAAAAATGTCACAGGTTATAAGCAAGTGAGGTGGGGGTGGGGCAAGAGATAACAAAGGAGAAGGTGTAGATTGGACAAGGCCACATAGCTGACCAAAAGGTCATGGAGCAAAGGCAAACAATATATTAATGGTGTGTTGAAAGACAAAGCATTAGTACAGAATAGGTGTTAACGGACTGAATATTGAACAGCAGCAAGTGCAAACATGAAAAATAACAGTGGGTAAGCAAACTGAACAAACTAAGATGAAATGAAATAAATGCAAAAAAAGGTTGTAAAAAATGTAAAAAAGAAAAAAAGAAGAAAAAAGAAAAAAACAACTAAAAATGAAAGTAAAATGGGGGGCTGTCACGCTCTGAAATTATTGAACTCAATGTTCAGTCTGGCAGGCTGTAGTGTGCCTAATCGGTAGATGAGATGCTGTTCCTCGAGCTTGCGTTGATGTTCACTGGAACACTGCAGCAATCCCAGGACAGAGATGTGAGCATGAGAGCAGGGGGCAGTGTTGAAATGGCCAGCAACCGAAAGCTCAGGGTCCTGCTTGCGGACTGAGTGGAGATGTTCCGCAAAGCGGTCACCCAGTCTGCGCTTGGTCTCCCCAATGTAGAGGAGACCACATTGTGAGCAGCGAATACAGTATACTACATTGAAAGAAGTACAAGTAAATCGCTGCTTCACCTGAAAGGAGTATTTGGGGCCTGGGATAGTGAGGAGAGAGGAGGTAAATGGGCAGGTATTACACCTCCTGCGATTGGAGGGGAAGGTGCCATGGGATGGGGACGAGGTGGTGGGGGTAATCATTTTTTCTTTTGCACATTTTTAACAACCTTTTTTTGCATTTATTTCATTTCATCTTAGTTTGTTCAGTTTGCTTACCCACTGTTATTTTTCATGTTTGCACTTGCTGCTGTTCAATATTCAATCCGTTAACACCTATTCTGTACTAATGCTTTGTCTTTCAACACACCATTAACATATTGTTTGCCTTTGCTCCATGACCTTTTGGTCAGCTATGTGGCCTTGTCCAATCTACACCTTCTCCTTTGTTATCTCTTGCCCCATCCCCACCTCACTTGCTTATAACCTGTGACATTTTTAATATTTGTCAGTTCCGAAGAAGGGTCACTGACCTCAAACGTTAACTCTGCTTCTCTTTCCACAGATGCTGCCAGACCTGCTGAGTGGTTCCAGCATTTCTTGTTTTTATTTCAGATTTCCAGCATCCGCAGTATTTTGCTTTTATTTTAGTGTATACAGACAGATAGTGTGCAAGGTGTATCAGTTGGTGTTACATATCTGGTATTTAGCAGTTGTGGGTAGGGCGAGTGACATTTAGCTTCCCTGGGGCTGTCCTGGGCTTTGGTTACACTGAGGGGTGGTCTTGGGTTTGGTGAAACTGGGGTGAGGACTGCAGGGGTTTGGCAGGCCGGATCCTTCTGCCAACTTCTTTGGGGAACTTCGTTATCCAGAGTCTGGTGAACATATGGAATTTGCTACGAACACTGAGTTGTTGGGGGGAATAGCATAAATGCATTAAAGGGGAATCTAGATAACTACATGTGAGAGAGGAATAGAAGGATATGTTGATAGGGTTAGATGAAGAGGGCTGGGAGGATGCTTGTGTGGAGGATAAACACCAGAACAGACCAGTGCGACTGAATGGCCTCTTTCTGTGTAATCCTTTGGTTTGGCCGAACTGGGAGGGGTGGTTCGGCTCACTGGTGTCAGGCAGAAGCAAGGGGAGGGGAGAACATGGGCCTGACAGTACTGGTTGGGAGGAATCCGATCCTTGCACTGTAAATAGATGTTGGTTGGGCTTTTATAGTAAAGACAAAGAAACATACAAAACGAATGAAAAGATTAAACTAATCTGCATGATTCCTTCATAATGAAATACCACATTAAAGGAGAGATTTAATCAGGTACATAAAAGAAACAAAATTATTTAACTAGTTGCAACAGGAAAAGAAATCACAGTTCATTTTCCACCAAAAAATATCATGCTGTCCAGGAAAATCTCTTTAAAAATCCTTTCTAAATCCTTTCAGTGGTGATGCTCTCTTTCCACACTCCCATCTCTTGCAACAACCGAACCTCAGACTTACTCAGCAACACGATGTGAGATTGCCTGGTATTTTAATAAATTTATTCTTTAATACAAGGTAAATCTTTGATAATACTTTGGCAAATATGGAGCTAGTTAAAGAGCATTTCTCAGAGTACTTAGGGAACTTAAAAGGCTAACGGACATGACGTAAGAAGAAGTAATTTTAAAAACAACTCATTTGAATAGAACACAGTTGGTAGACATCTTGCATCAATGAAATGGTAATGTTGGTAGCACAAACTTAAAAATAGATGTAAATATGCCTCTGGTTTCAAGCGTCTGTCCAAAATTCCCTCCAACACATCAAATGGCAGTAATCTCTGACAAGCACCCTGTCAGTGAACCATACAAACAGGCTCTCAGCAACATCACTCAGTCAGACAGAGTGGAAACCTAATAAAGGGCAGAATGAGCAGCAAGCTTCATTCCTTAGCTCATAATAATCAACTTGCGTTTCTCTGATAGCGTGACCCAGGTTCTGAATCCGTCACTGTTTCTGACAGTGTGACCCAGGTTCTGAATCCCTCACTGTTTCTGACAGTGTGACCCAGGTTCTGAATCCCTCACTGTTTCTGACAGTGTGACCCAGCTTCTGAATCCCTCACTGTTTCTGACAGTGTGACCCAGGCTCCAAATCCCTCACTGTTTCTGACAGTGTGACCCAGGTTCTGAATCCCTCACTGTTTCTGACAGTGTGACCCAGCTTCTGAATCCCTCACTGTTTCTGACAGTGTGACCCAGGCTCCAAATCCCTCACTGTTTCTGACAGTGTGACCCAGGTTCTGAATCCCTCACTGTTTCTGACAGTGTGACCCAGGTTCTGAATCCCTCACTGTTTCTGACAGTGTGACCCAGGCTCCGAATCCCTCACTGTTTCTCACAGTGTGACCCAGGTTCTGAATCCCTCACTGTTTCTGAGAATGTGACCCAAGCTCCGAATCCCTCACTGTTTCACACAGTGTGACCCAGGTTCTGAATCCCTCACTGTTTCTGACAGTGTGACCCAGGTTCTGAATCCCTCACTGTTTCTGACAGTGTGACCCAGGCTCCGAATCCCTCACTGTTTCTCACAGTGTGACCCAGGTTCTGAATCCCTCACTGTTTCTGACAGTGTGACCCAGGCTCCGAATCCCTCACTGTTTCTCACAGTGTGACCCAGGTTCTGAATCCCTCACTGTTTCTGACAGTGTGACCCAGGCTCCGAATCCCTCACTGTTTCTGACAGTGTGACCCAGGTTCTGAATCCCTCACTGTTTCTGAGAATGTGACCCAGGCTCCGAATCCCTCACTGTTTCACACAGTGTGACCCAGGTTCTGAATCCCTCACTGTTTCTGACAGTGTGACCCAGGTTCTCAATCCCTCGCTGTTTCAGACAGTGTGACCCAGACTCCGAATCCCTCACTGTTTCTGACAGTGTGACCCAGGCTCCGAATCCCTCACTGTTTCTGACAGTGTGACCCAGGCTCTGAATCCCTCACTGTTTCTGACTAGTGACCCAGGTTCTGAATCCCTCACTGTTTCTGACAGTGTGACCCAGGTTCTGAATCCCTCACTGTTTCAGACAGTGTGACCCAGGCTCCGAATCCCTCACTGTTTCTGACAGTGTGACCCAGGCTCCGAATCCCTCACTGTTTCTGACAGTGTGACCCAGGCTCTGAATCCCTCACTGTTTCTGACTAGTGACCCAGGTTCTGAATCCCTCACTGTTTCTGACAGTGTGACCCAGGCTCCGAATCCCTCACTGTTTCTGACAGTGTGACCCAGGCTCTGAATCCCTCACTGTTTCTGACAGTGTGACCCAGGCTCTGAATCCCTCACTGTTTCTGACTAGTGACCCAGGTTCTGAATCCCTCACTGTTTCTGACAGTGTGACCCAGGCTCTGAATCCCTCACTGTTTCTGACTAGTGACCCAGGTTCTGAATCCCTCACTGTTTCTGACAGTGTGACCCAGGTTCTGAATCCCTCACTGTTTCTGACTAGTGACCCAGGTTCTGAATCCCTCACTGTTTCTGACAGTGTGACCCAGGTTCTGAATCCCTTGCTGTTTCTCACAGTGTGACCCAGGCTCTGAATCCCTCACTGTTTCTGACAGTGTGACCAAGGCTCTGAATCCCTCACTGTTTCTGACAGTGTGATCCAGGTTCTGAATCCCTCACTGTTTCTGACAGTGTGACCCAGGTTCTGAATCCCTCACTGTTTCTGACAGTGTGACCCAGGTTCTGAATCCCTCACTGTTTCTGACAGTGTGATCCAGGTTCTGAATCCCTCACTGTTTCTGACAGTGTGACCCAGCTCCGAATCCCTCACTGTTTCTGACAGTGTGACCCAGGTTCTGAATCCCTCACTGTTTCTGACAGTGTGACGCAGGTTCTGAATCCCCCACTGTTTCTGACAGTGTGACCCAGGTTCTGAATCCCTCACTGTTTCTGACAGTGTGACCCAGGTTCTGAATCCCTCACTGTTTCTGACAGTGTGACCCAGGTTCTGAATCCCTCACTGTTTCTGACAGTGTGACGCAGGTTCTGAATCCCTCACTGTTTCTGACAGTGTGACCCAGGTTCTGAATCCCTCACTGTTTCTGACAGTGTGACCCAGGTTCTGAATCCCTCACTGTTTCTGACAGTGTGACCCAGGCTCCGAATCCCTCACTGTTTCTGACAGTGTGACCCAGGTTCTGAATCCCTCACTGTTTCTGACAGTGTGACCCAGGCTCTGAATCCCTCACTGTTTCTGACAGTGTGACCCAGGTTCTGAATCCCTCACTGTTTCTGACAGTGTGACCCAGGTTCTGAATCCCTCACTGTTTCTGACAGTGTGACCCAGGTTCTGAACCCCTCACTGTTTCTGACAGTGTGACCCAGGCTCTGAATCCCTCACTGTTTCTGACAGTGTGACCCAGGCTCCGAATCCCTCACTGTTTCTGACAGTGTGACCCAGGTTCTGAATCCCTCACTGTTTCTGACAGTGTGACCCAGGCTCTGAATCCCTCACTGTTTCTGACAATGAGACCCAGGCTCTGAATCCCTCACTGTTTCTGACATTGTGACCCAGGCTCTGAATCCCTCACTGTTTCTGACAATGAGACACAGGCTCTGAATCCCTCACTGTTTCTGACAGTGTGACCCAGGCTCTGAATCCCTCACTGTTTCTGACAGTGTGACCCAGGCTCTGAATCCCTCACTGTTTCTGACTGTGTGACCCAGGCTCTGAATCCCTCACTGTTTCTGACTGTGTGACCCAGGCTCTGAATCCCTCACTGTTTCTGACAGTGTGACCCAGGCTCTGAATCCCTCACTGTTTCTGACAGTGTGACCCAGGCTCTGAATCCCTCACTGTTTCTGACTGTGTGACCCAGGCTCTGAATCCCTCACTGTTTCTGACTGTGTGACCCAGGTTCTGAATCCCTCACTGTTTCAGACAGTGTGACCCAGGTTCTGAATCCCTCACTGTTTCTGACATTGTGACCCAGGCTCTGAATCCCTCACTGTTTCTGACATTGTGACCCAGGCTCTGAATCCCTCACTGTTTCTGACAATGAGACACAGGCTCTGAATCCCTCACTGTTTCTGACAGTGTGACCCAGGCTCTGAATCCCTCACTGTTTCTGACAGTGTGACCCAGGCTCTGAATCCCTCACTGTTTCTGACTGTGTGACCCAGGCTCTGAATCCCTCACTGTTTCTGACTGTGTGACCCAGGCTCTGAATCCCTCACTGTTTCTGACAGTGTGTCCCAGGTTCTGAATCCCTCACTGTTTCAGACAGTGTGACCCAGCTTCTGAATCCCTCACTGTTTCCGACAGTGTGACCCAGGTTCTGAATCCCTCACTGTTTCTGACAGTGTGACCCAGGTTCTGAATCCCTCACTGTTTCCGACAGTGTGACCCAGGTTCTGAATCCCTCACTGTTTCTGACAGTGTGACCCAGGTTCTGAATCCCTCACTGTTTCTGACAGTGTGACCCAGGTTCTGAATCCCTCACTATTTCTGACAGTGTGACCCAGGTTCTGAATCCCTCACTGTTTCTGACAGTGTGACCCAGGCTCCGAATCCCTCACTGTTTCTCACAGTGTGACCCAGGTTCTGAATCCCTCACTGTTTCTGACAGTGTGACCCAGGCTCCGAATCCCTCACTGTTTCAGACAGTGTGACCCAGGTTCTGAATCCCTCACTGTTTCTGACAGTGTGACCCAGGTTCTGAATCCCTCACTGTTTCTCACAGTGTGACCCAGGTTCTGAATCCCTCACTGTTTCTGACAGTGTGACCCAGGCTCCGAATCCCTCACTGTTTCAGACAGTGTGACCCAGGTTCTGAATCCCTCACTGTTTCTGACAGTGTGACCCAGGTTCTGAATCCCTCACTGTTTCTGACAGTGTGACCCAGGTTCTGAATCCCTCACTGTTTCTGACAGTGTGACCCAGGCTCCGAATCCCTCACTGTTTCAGACAGTGTGACCCAGGTTCTGAATCCCTCACTGTTTCTGACAGTGTGACCCAGGTTCTGAATCCCTCACTGTTTCTCACAGTGTGACCCAGGTTCTGAATCCCTCACTGTTTCTGACAGTGTGACCCAGGCTCCGAATCCCTCACTGTTTCAGACAGTGTGACCCAGGTTCTGAATCCCTCACTGTTTCTGACAGTGTGACCCAGGTTCTGAATCCCTCACTGTTTCTGACAGTGTGACCCAGGCTCTGAATCCCTCACTGTTTCTGACAGTGTGACCCAGGTTCTGAATCCCTCGCTGTTTTTGACAGTGTGACCCAGGTTCTGAATCCCTCGCTGTTTTTGACAGTGTGTCCCAGGTTCTGAATCCCTCGCTGTTTTTGACAGTGTGACCCAGGCTCTGAATCCCTCACTGTTTCTCACAGTGTGACCCAGGTTCTGAATCCCTCACTGTTTCTGACAGTGTGACCCAGGCTCCGAATCCCTCACTGTTTCTGACAGTGTGACCCAGCTTCTGAATCCCTCACTGTTTCCGACAGTGTGACCCAGGTTCTGAATCCCTCACTGTTTCTGACAGTGTGACCCAGGTTCTGAATCCCTCACTGTTTCTGACAGTGTGACCCAGGTTCTGAATCCCTCACTGTTTCTGACAGTGTGACCCAGGCTCCGAATCCCTCACTGTTTCTGACAGTGTGACCCAGGTTCTGAATCCCTCACTGTTTCTGACAGTGTGACCCAGGCTCCGAATCCCTCACTGTTTCTGACAGTGTGACCCAGGTTCTGAATCCCTCACTGTTTCTGACAGTGTGACCCAGGCTCCAAATCCCTCACTGTTTCTCACAGTGTGACCCAGGTTCTGAATCCCTCATTGTTTCTGACAGTGTGACCCAGGCTCCGAATCCCTCACTGTTTCAGACAGTGTGACCCAGGTTCTGAATCCCTCACTGTTTCTGACAGTGTGACCCAGGCTCTGAATCCCTCACTGTTTCTGACAGTGTGACCCAGGCTCTGAATCCCTCACTGTTTCTGACAGTGTGACCCAGGCTCTGAATCCCTCACTGTTTCAGACAGTGTGACCCAGGCTCTGAATCCCTCACTGTTTCTGACAGTGTGACCCAGGTTCTGAATCCCTCGTTGTTTCTGACAGTGTGACCCAGGTTCTGAATCCCTCACTGTTTCAGACAGTGTGACCCAGGCTCTGAATCCCTCACTGTTTCTGACAGTGTGACCCAGGTTCTGAATCCCTCGTTGTTTCTGACAGTGTGACCCAGGTTCTGAATCCCTCACTGTTTCTGACAGTGTGACCCAGGCTCTGAATCCCTCACTGTTTCTGACAGTGTGACCCAGGCTCTGAATCCCTCACTGTTTCTGACAGTGTGTCCCAGGTTCTGAATCCCTCACTGTTTCAGACAGTGTGACCCAGCTTCTGAATCCCTCACTGTTTCTGACAGTGTGACCCAGGTTCTGAATCCCTCACTGTTTCTCACAGTGTGACCCAGGTTCTGAATCCCTCACTGTTTCTGACAGTGTGACCCAGGCTCCGAATCCCTCACTGTTTCTGACAGTGTGACCCAGGTTCTGAATCCCTCACTGTTTCTCACAGTGTGACCCAGGTTCTGAATCCCTCACTGTTTCTGACAGTGTGACCCAGGCTCCGAATCCCTCACTGTTTCAGACAGTGTGACCCAGGTTCTGAATCCCTCACTGTTTCTGACAGTGTGACCCAGGCTCTGAATCCCTCACTGTTTCTGACAGTGTGACCCAGGCTCTGAATCCCTCACTGTTTCTGACAGTGTGACCCAGGTTCTGAATCCCTCGCTGTTTTTGACAGTGTGTCCCAGGCTCTGAATCCCTCACTGTTTCTGACAGTGTGACCCAGGTTCTGAATCCCTCGCTGTTTTTGACAGTGTGACCCAGGCTCTGAATCCCTCACTGTTTCTCACAGTGTGACCCAGGTTCTGAATCCCTCACTGTTTCTGACAGTGTGACCCAGGCTCCGAATCCCTCACTGTTTCTGACAGTGTGACCCAGCTTCTGAATCCCTCACTGTTTCCGACAGTGTGACCCAGGTTCTGCATCCCTCACTGTTTCCGACAGTGTGACCCAGGTTCTGAATCCCTCACTGTTTCTGACAGTGTGACCCAGCTTCTGAATCCCTCACTGTTTCCGACAGTGTGACCCAGGTTCTGAATCCCTCACTGTTTCTGACAGTGTGACCCAGGCTCCGAATCCCTCACTGTTTCTGACAGTGTGACCCAGGTTCTGAATCCCTCACTGTTTCTGACAGTGTGACCCAGGTTCTGAATCCCTCACTGTTTCTGACAGTGTGACCCAGGCTCCGAATCCCTCACTGTTTCTGACAGTGTGACCCAGGTTCTGAATCCCTCACTGTTTCTGACAGTGTGACCCAGGTTCCGAATCCCTCACTGTTTCTGACAGTGTGACCCAGGCTCCGAATCCCTCACTGTTTCAGACAGTGTGACCCAGGTTCTGAATCCCTCACTGTTTCTGACAGTGTGACCCAGGCTCTGAATCCCTCACTGTTTCTGACTAGTGACCCAGGTTCTGAATCCCTCACTGTTTCTGACAGTGTGACCCAGGTTCTGAATCCCTCACTGTTTTTGACAGTGTGACCAAGGCTCTGAATCCCTCACTGTTTCTGACTAGTGACCCAGGTTCTGAATCCCTCACTGTTTCTGACAGTGTGACCCAGGCTCCGAATCCCTCACTGTTTCTGACAGTGTGACCCAGGTTCTGAATCCCTCACTGTTTCTGACAGTGTGACCCAGGCTCCGAATCCCTCACTGTTTCTGACAGTGTGACCCAGGTTCTGAATCCCTCACTGTTTCTCACAGTGTGACCCAGGTTCTGAATCCCTCACTGTTTCTGACAGTGTGACCCAGGTTCTGAATCCCTCACTGTTTCTGACAGTGTGACCCAGGTTCTGAATCCCTCACTGTTTCTGACAGTGTGACCCCGGTTCTGAATCCCTCACTGTTTCTGACAGTGTGACCCAGGTTCTGAATCCCTCACTGTTTCTGACAGTGTGATTCAGGCTCCGAATCCCTCACTGTTTCTGACTGTGTGACCCAGGCTCTGAATCCCTCACTGTTTCTGACAGTGTGACCCAGGCTCCGAATCCCTCACTGTTTCTGACAGTGTGACCCAGGTTCTGAATCCCTCACTGTTTCTCACAGTGTGACCCAGGTTCTGAATCCCTCGCTGTTTTTGACAGTGTGACCCAGGCTCCGAATCCTTCACTGTTTCTCACAGTGTGACCCAGGTTCTGAATCCCTCACTGTTTCTGACAGTGTGACCCAGGTTCTGAATCCCTCGCTGTTTTTGACAGTGTGACCCAGGCTCCGAATCCCTCACTGTTTCTCACAGTGTGACCCAGGTTCTGAATCCCTCACTGTTTCTGACAGTGTGACCCAGGCTCCGAATCCCTCACTGTTTCTGACAGTGTGACCCAGCTTCTGAATCCCTCACTGTTTCCGACAGTGTGACCCAGGTTCTGCATCCCTCACTGTTTCCGACAGTGTGACCCAGGTTCTGAATCCCTCACTGTTTCTGACAGTGTGACCCAGCTTCTGAATCCCTCACTGTTTCCGACAGTGTGACCCAGGTTCTGAATCCCTCACTGTTTCTGACAGTGTGACCCAGGCTCCGAATCCCTCACTGTTTCTCACAGTGTGACCCAGGTTCTGAATCCCTCACTGTTTCTGACAGTGTGACCCAGGCTCCGAATCCCTCACTGTTTCTGACAGTGTGACCCAGGTTCTGAATCCCTCACTGTTTCTGACAGTGTGACCCAGGCTCCGAATCCCTCACTGTTTCTCACAGTGTGACCCAGGTTCTGAATCCCTCACTGTTTCTGACAGTGTGACCCAGGCTCCGAATCCCTCACTGTTTCAGACAGTGTGACCCAGGTTCTGAATCCCTCACTGTTTCTGACAGTGTGACCCAGGCTCTGAATCCCTCACTGTTTCTGACTAGTGACCCAGGTTCTGAATCCCTCACTGTTTCTGACAGTGTGACCAAGGCTCTGAATCCCTCACTGTTTCTGACAGTGTGATCCAGGTTCTGAATCCCTCACTGTTTCTGACAGTGTGACCCAGGCTCCGAATCCCTCACTGTTTCTGACAGTGTGACCCAGGTTCTGAATCCCTCACTGTTTCTGACAGTGTGACGCAGGTTCTGAATCCCTCACTGTTTCTGACAGTGTGACCCAGGTTCTGAATCCCTCACTGTTTCTGACAGTGTGACCCAGGCTCCGAATCCCTCACTGTTTCTCACAGTGTGACCCAGGTTCTGAATCCCTCACTGTTTCTGACAGTGTGACCCAGGTTCTGAATCCCTCACTGTTTCTGACAGTGTGATTCAGGCTCCGAATCCCTCACTGTTTCTGACTGTGTGACCCAGGCTCTGAATCCCTCACTGTTTCTGACAGTGTGACCCAGGCTCCGAATCCCTCACTGTTTCTCACAGTGTGACCCAGGTTCTGAATCCCTCACTGTTTCTGACAGTGTGACCCAGGCTGCGAATCCCTCACTGTTTCTCACAGTGTGATCCAGGTTCTGAATCCCTCACTGTTTCTGACAATGAGACCCAGGCTCTGAATCCCTCACTGTTTCTGACATTGTGACCCAGGCTCTGAATCCCTCACTGTTTCTGACAATGAGACCCAGGCTCTGAATCCCTCACTGTTTCTGACAGTGTGACCCAGGTTCTGAATCCCTCGTTGTTTCTGACAGTGTGACCCAGGTTCTGAATCCGTCGCTGTTTTTGACAGTGTGTCCCAGGCTCTGAATCCCTCACTGTTTCTGATAGTGTGACCCAGGCTCTGAATCCCTCACTGTTTCTGACAGTGTGTCCCAGGTTCTGAATCCCTCGTTGTTTATGACAGTATGACCCAGGTTCTGAATCCCTCCCTGTTTCAGACAGTGTGACCCAGGTTCTCAGCTCCATTACCATCTCTGTCTTCTCCAAAACCTAATGTTTCTCATCACCTCCTCCCCAACACTTGAGGTTCCGTGATCATCTCTAAAGATTCCCACCCATCTTCTCACCTTGCTCCACCGTCTGCACACCAAAATCTTTCATCCTGCATAATGTCTTACACCCTGAAGCAGAAACTTTTTCTAAGATGTGGCTTCTTGTCTTAATCGCGCTTATAGCACAAGAGTGGATATTGCAGCATGGCCTGATATGACTGTTCAAATTATCTCTGCTTTTCAAGTAATCATTAAAGCATCATCATCATTGTCATCATTTTTAATTCTGGATTCCAGCAAGAGAGCAGACATGGTTTTGTGAAAGGGAAATCATGTTTGACTAATTTATTAGAGTTCTTTGAGGAAGTAACAAGCGACGTAGATAAAGGGGAGCCTATGGATGTGGTGTATTTGGATTTCCAGAAAGCATTTGATAAAGTGCCACATCAAAGTTACTGAACAAAATAGAAGCCTATGGTGTAGGGATAACATATTAGTACAGATAGAAGATTGGATAGCTAACATAAAACAGAGAGTCGGCATAAATGGGTTGTTTTTGGGTTGGCAAGCTGTAACTAGTGGAGTGCCACAGGGATCAGTGCTGGGGCCTCAACTTATTTACAATCTATATCAATGACTTGGATGAAGGGACAGAATGTATGGTTGCTAAATTTGCTGATGACACAAAGATAGGTAGGAGAGTAAGTTGTAAAGAGGACATAAGGAGTCAGCAAATGGATGTAGATAGGTTAAGTAAGTGGGCAAAGATTTGGCAGATGGAGTATAATGTGGGAAATTGTGATCTTGTTCACTTTGGCTGGAAAAATAGAAAAGCAACATATTATTTAAATGGAGAGAGATTGCAGAACTCTGAGATGCAGAACTCTGAGATGCAGAACTCTGAGATGCAGAGGGATCTGGGTGTCCTAGTACACGAAAAACAAAATGTTAGTATGCAGGTACAGCAAGTGATTAAGAAGGCAAATGGAATGTTGTCGTTTTTTGCAAGGGGACTGGAATATATCAGTAGAGATAAAAGCAAAATACTGCGGATGCTGGAAATCTGAAACAAAAACCCGAAACGTTAACTCTGGAGTTCCGAAGAAGGGTCACTGACCCGAAACGTTAACTCTGCTTCTCTTTCCACAGATGCTGCCAGACCTGCTGAGTGATTCCAGCATTTCTTGTTTTTATATCAGTAGAGATGTTTTGCTACAGTTGTACAGGGCATTGGTGAGATCACATCTAGAGTATTGCGTACAGTTTTGGTCTCCTTATTTAAGAAAGGATATAATTGTATTGGAAGCAGTTCAGGGAAGCTTCACTCAACTGATACAAAAACAAGAAATGCTGGAATCACTCAGCAGGTCTGGCAGCATCTGTGGAAAGAGAAGCAGAGTTAACGCTTCGGGTCAGTGACCCTTCTTCGGAACTCCAGAGTTAACGTTTCGGGTCAGTGACCCGAACCGACCACTCAACTGATTCCTGGGATGTGAGGTTTATCTTACGAGGAAAGGTTGGACAGGTTGGGTCTGTATTCAAAGAACAAAGACAAAGAACAAAGAACAGTACAGCACAGGAACAGGCCATTCGGCCCTCCAAGCCTGCGCCAATCTTGATGCCTACCTAATCTAAAACCTTCTGCACTTCCGGGGTCCATATCCCTCTATTCCCATCCTATTCATGTATTTGTCAAGATGCCTCTTAAACGTCTCTATGGTACCTGCTTCCACCACCTCCCCCGGCAACAAGTTCCAGGCACTCACCACCCTCTGTGTAAAGAACTTGCCTCGCACATCCCCTCTAAACTTTGCCCCTCTCACCTTAAACCTATGTTCCCTAGTAACTGACTCTTCCACCTTGGGAAAAAGCTTCTGACTATCCACTCTGTCCATGCCACTTATAACTTTGTAAACCTCTATCATGTCGCCCCTCCACCTCTGTCGTTCCAGTGAAAACAATCCGAGTTTATCCACCTCTCCTCATAGCTAATGCCCTCCAGACCAGGCAACATCCTGGTAAACCTCTTCTGTACCCTCTCCAAAGCCTCCACGTCCTTCTGGTAGTGTGGCGACCAGAATTATACGCAATATTGTCAGTGTGACCTAACTAAAGTTCTGTATAGCTGCAGCATGACTTGCCTATTTTTATACTCTATGCCCCGACCAATGAAGGCAAGCATGCCGTATGCCTTCTTGACTACCTTATCCACCTGCGTTGCCACTTTCAGTGACCTGTGGACCTGTACGCCCAGATCTCTCTGCCTGTCAATACTCCTAAGGGTTCTGCCATTTACTGTATACTTCCCACCCGCATTAGACCTTCCAAAATGCATTACCTCACATTTGACCGAATTAAACTCCATCTGCCATTTCTCCGCCCAAGTCTCCAACCGATCTATATCTTGCTGTATCCTCTGACAATCCTCATCATTATCCGCAACTCCACCAACCTTTGTGTCGTCCGCAAACTTACTAATCAGACCAGCTACATTTATATCTACTACAAATAGCAAAGGTCCCTGCACTGATCCCTGCGGAACACCACTAGTCACATCCCTCCATTCAGAAAAGCACCCTTCCACTGCTACCCTCTGTCTTCTATGACAGAGCCAGTTCTGTATCCATCTTGCCAGCTTCCCTCTGATCCCATGTGACTTCACCTTTTGTACCAGTCTGCCATGAGGGACCTTGTCAAAGGCTTTACTGAAGTCCATATAGATAAAATCCACTGCCCTTCCTTCATCAATCATCTTTGTCACTTCCTCAAAAAACTCAATCAAATTAGTGAGACACGACCTCCCCTTCACAAAACTATGTTGCCTCTCGCTAATAAGTCCATTTGTTTCCAAATGGGAGTAAATCCTGTCTCGAAGAATCCTCTCTAATAATTTCCCTACCACTGACTTAAGGTTCACCGGCCTATAATTTCCTGGATTATCCTTGCTACCCTTCTTAAACAAAGGAACAACATTGGCTATTCTCCAGTCCTCTGGGACCTCACCTGTAGCCAATGAGGATGCAAAGATTTCTGTCAAGGCCCCAGCAATTTCTTCCCTTGCCTCCCTCAGTATTCTGGGGTAGATCCCATCAGGCCCTCGGGACTTATCTACCTTAATGCTTTGCAAGACACCCAACTCCTCCTCCTTTTTGATAATGAGATGACTGAGACTATCTACACTCCCTTTTCTAGGCTCATCATCCACCAAGTCCTTCTCCTTGGTGAATACTGATGCAAAGTACTCACTGTATTCATTGTATTCACAAAGTATTCATTGGAGTTTAGAAGGATGAGAGGTGATCTTATTGAAACATTAAGAACCTGAGGGATTTGACAGGGTGAATGTGGAAAAGATGTTTCCCCTTGTGAGAGAGACTAAAAATAGGGGGCACGGTTTAAAAATAAGGGGCCTCCCATTTAGGACAGAGATGAGGAGAAATTTTTTCTCTCAGAGGGTCGTGTGTCTGTGGAACTCTCTTCCCTGGAGAGCGCTGGAGGCAGGGTCATTGAATGTTTTTAAGAGGTAGACAGATTCTTGACAAACAAGGGAGTCAAAGCCTATCAGGGGTAGGCAGGAAAGTGGTGGTGAGTCCACAAACAGATCCGCCATGACCTTATGGAATGGAGGAGCAGGCTCAAGGGACCGAATAGCCTACTCCTGCTCCTGGTTCATATGTTCGTATGACTTGGCCGTGAAGCAGCAGGGTACACCTTAAGCAAGTGATCGGACAGTCAGCACATCAGTATTCAGTCTGCTCAACATACAACAGGAAAGCAAGAAACAGTTTATGCTATAATAAAAACAAAAAGTGCTGGAAATACTCAGCCCGTCTGGCAGCATCCGTAGAGAGAGAAGCAGAGTTAACATTTAGGGTCAGTGACCTTTCATCAGAACAGACCTGAAACTTATTCAAATGAGGTATTTCAGAGCAAAATTATGGGGTTTAAGTTTAATTAAATGCAAATGTTGCCAGAGTGGAGTGGAATTCATAGCATTCACCTCGTTATCCTGAAAATGTGAATGAAATGAGATAAGCACTCCATTCATTATTTCAAGGCTAGCTATAATTGTGATATTTGGAATCATTGCTTCAAGAGCTTTTGTCTTAAATCTTCACAGCAGATATAAAGAGTGTGTTCCTTAGGAATTGTGCTTCTCAAAATGGCACTGACCTTTTAGGTGGGTTAGCTTTCATCTTTGGAACCTAGGATCAAACGCAGCCCAGACCAAGTGGATCATAGACCCTTCTGTTTGTTGGCTGTAGCAATCCCACATGAAATGAGTTTTGGCAATCTCAATGCAGTTAATTGTGTCCATAATACAAACTGCCCCAATTTGGTGCTAAATTCACCATCTCACATAGAGAGGTCACAAGAATGTTCCCCTGATACAGTCGAAGTTGTGGCCTGAGGCTGAGGCACATTGCTGGGTGGAACACAGGTCTAGCTACAAGAAGCAGATGAATAGTTCTTGCAGGCTGATGTGACTTGACTGTTCTCTTCTAATTATCACTAACCTGGAGGGCATCATCCTCCTCATTCTGGTTTGAGTTCAGTCTGGCACATGAAGAGAGCCTGCCTAAGTCAGCACTGGAATAGAGTCAGGTGGAGCAGAGTCGAGCACGGCAGATATCCTACTATTTACTGACCTGTGAGTGCTTGATGCTGACACTAGGAGGGTGACAAGTCCTAGATTGTTGTGTATGTTGAGACTTGCATTGCTGGGAACAGCTTCTAAGGTGCTGAGATCTAAGGTTGCACAGGATATTTCTCTGAGCAACTCCATTGGCTCAGACACCAAGCAGTAAGGCTGCATGGGGTTCAAAATTCCAATAAAGTGCCCACGACATTCCACACAAGGCTAGCAGCACCTGGGCAGCACCAAAGAGATACATCCTATTTTGATTTAAACTATACTGGACCCTCATTGGTCCCCCACTGAAAATGTGAGTCAATAAGAAAATGATCAAATGTCTGAGGCATCTATTGTTTATGCAGCTGGGGCCTCACATTCAGTCACAGAGCTCCTTACCATTGTCAAAACTGTCAATATTAATTAGAGAAATTCAACCTTCCATGGGTATGAATTCAAAGTATTTCTGAGAGTCTGATGCCTTTTCTTTCCATCTACTGTTAGGGGGAGGGTTTAAATGGTATTTCGGGGATGTGGTGCGGGCAGGGTGAACCCATCATCTCAGGGAGGGTCAGGGTCAAGTTCAGGTTTGGCTGGCCAGCAGTCGAAAAGCTTGTATTTTCATTTTGTGCCAGCCCAGCAAGGAAGCTCAGCTTGATTGACGGAAGCTTCAACAAGCAAACCTCTGTTTTAGGGTCTATATTTACAGAAAAATTGAGAGCCACCTTTCTTATTTTAAATATCAAAGGCAATAATGGTGTGTCCAATTCTCTAAATGTCGTACCATTTACTGGACATTTCCCCATTTCATTTAAAATCTCTTGATTTAAAGCCAGACGGAACATATATTCAATCTGTTTTGAATACAGAAAAAGCCATGTATCGTACGTGATGTATTCCGGTAGCTGGTGGATCGAGGGAAGGTTCTCTGAGTCATCTGGCCCATCCTGCCTTGTGCTGGCTCTTTGAAAGAACTATCCAAATAGTCCCACACCCTTGTTCTTTCCCCAGAGCCCTTCAAGTGTTTATCCAATTCCCTTTCGGAAGTCATTATTGAATCTGCTTCCCTTTCAGGCAATGTGTTCTAGATCTTAACAACTCGCTATGTAAAAAAAATTCCCCATTTTGCCTCTAGTTCTTTTCCAATAACCTTAAATCTGGGTCCTCTGGTTACCAACCCTCCTGCCACTGGAAACAGTTTCTCTTTATTTGCTCTATCAAAACCTTTCATGATTTTGAACATCTCTATTAAATCACAACTTACCCTTCTCTGCTTTAGGGGGAAACCTCAGCTTCTCTAGTCTCTCGACATAAATGAACTCCATCACCCTGATACTATTCTCGCCAATCTCTTCTGCACCTTATTCAAGGCCTTGACTTTCTTTCTGAAGTGTGATGCCCAGAGTGGAACACATACTCCAGCTGAGGCCTAACCAGTGATTTATCAAGGTTTGACACAGCTTCCTTGCTTTTGTACTCGATGCCTCTATTAATAAATCCAAGGATCCCGTATATTTAAGAGAGCAGCCGAAGCTGAGAAATTAGCTGACGTTAAAGCCCAGAAGTGTGACCAGGAGCTTGAAATAGCAAGTGTTCAATTTCCCAGCACAAACTACCCTGACCTTGATGAGTGCCAGAATTCACCCAAACAAGTGCTTCTGACCTTCCTCAGGAGACCAGCAACATCTGCCCATCACCAATGAGATACAACCTATTTTTATTTAAACCGCACTGGACCCACTGAAAACGTTTTAAGAACTCTCCCATGCGCCGTTCTTGTTTGGCTTAATGGACTTTAATCAATAGACAACCACAAGCAGCTAAAGAAGAATCCAGCAGTTTTCTCTTGCATTCTCAGACCTGTTCCTTCTTTGTCTGTTTAACATTTATGGTGCAATACCTGTGAACAGAGACATGAACATTGGAAGATCCAGTGTAAGACTTTCATTGTTACAAAGCTTTGCAGCAATAACAAACATGGCTGAAGTGCCAAGCTATGGCTGTCACATGGGCTGGAACAGGG
The DNA here is from genome assembly GCF_036365525.1 of Heterodontus francisci. Classification (NCBI taxonomy): domain Eukaryota; kingdom Metazoa; phylum Chordata; class Chondrichthyes; order Heterodontiformes; family Heterodontidae; genus Heterodontus; species Heterodontus francisci. The sequence goes on from NC_090378.1 coordinate 105,859,802, forward strand.
TAGCAGCAGCATTCATAGATTCTGCTCCTCTCTGTTGTTCTATCTTCCCTCCCATCTCTCCTCCTCTCTCCTCTCCACCCTCCCCTCTCTGCTGTCTCCTCACTGCTCCTCTCCTCCCTCTGATCTCCTCTTATCTTCTCTTCTCTACTCTTTACCCTCCCCTCTTCTCGTTCCTTCCCTCTTCATCCCTCCTCTTCTCTCCTTCTTCCTCTTCACCCTTGTCCTTCTCCACCCTGATCCCTCTCCCCGCCCCCTCACTCCCCGCCTCATCTGGCTGTGGAAGGGAGAGAAAGCAAGAGACAGATTTCAAGTCAGTGCTATCCCGGCCACTTTGATTCAATCAACAGGGCCTCTCATTTTAAGCACTCATCGCCAGCCTTTAGCCCTGGGATGGGCCCACTTCAAGCGTTTTGTTTTGTTTTCTCTCACCCTCCAGTCTCCCACCTAAAGTAGCAATGCAATATGAATCCAGCCAGTGTAGTATCACACCCCAGCTTACCAGTTACTGTAAATATACAAACAACTTTTGTTTCATTTTCATGCTGCAGTGTGCAAACAGCGACTGTTAACTCAAGCACGAAGTGCGCTGGAGTGGGTGGATAGGAAGTCGCAGCTGATTGCGGAGTCTCTCCTACAGTCAGTGCCTCGTCCTCCACTTTCTCTTTGCTGGGCCGTTCAGTTCTGGACAATGTGATGTTGTCTGCTGCATACAAGACCAATTTGTTTTATGGATTCTGAGTAAGCAGCAGATGGGATCAGACAGTCAGTGATAAATGTTGTAGGGCAATCCAACAGAGAAGCGTATTTTCTGTGAAGTGAGCTATAAATTACCAGTGACAGCTTGACTGTCTGGGTTTCTGATTAAAAAGCAGAGTGACAGGCTTGGGATGAAGAGGTGAACATTGCCTACTGAACAGTTCATACACACGCAATGCACACACGCGTGCGCACATATACACGCTCACACACACACATACACACTCACACATATACACACACACTCATACACACACCACACACATACACGGATATACAAAATGCACATACACACATGTACACACTCACACATACACCACACACAACACACACACACACACTCACACAACACACACGAAACGCACACACCACATACACACTCACACACACACACACACACACTCCAAGAGCTTAGTCCCAACTTTCATTGGGCCACATTCAGGATTTTAGAAACTGCCAAGCAGGAGTTTTTTCCCCAAAAATATACCTTATTCATAAAATTTGTAAAAAAAATTACATAACTGTTCAAATTTGATATTACATTAAGTGCAATACAGATCAGTTTATTTCAATACAGTTTATGAGGTGCCTCACTACACTTGCCATAACAAATTATATTTACAATGTACATTTACATTTCATGTCAAACATTTTCTGGTGCGTACAGCCCGAGGGGTTTTACACAGTTTCTAGCCCCTTAGTATACTATGACGGTAGACTCTTATGCAGTTATTGAGCCTTTCTGATGACTGCCCCGAGCTTTAGTGCATCCTTAAGACATATTCCTGGCCCTTGCAATGAGCCAGCCTGCAACACTCGGTCATCGACAGCTCTTTGCACTGGAAGACTAGCAAATGTCGGGACAGACCAAAGAGCCTCTTTTACCAAGTTGATACCCCTCCAGCAGCAGTTGGTGTTTATCTAGGTGTGTGTCCCTGGGAAAAGCCCAAAGAGCAGTGAGTCCTGCATTATGGAGCTGCTCGGGATGAACCTCGACAAAAACGACTGCATCTCTTTCCGGACCTGCTTTGTGAAGGCACAGTCCAGAAGGAGGTGGGAGACAGTCTCTTCGCCCACACAGCTGCCTCAAGGCAGCATACGGAGGCAGTGAGACAGGCAGAAGTGGCAGCGGAGGTGCATTGAACCCACAACAAAAGACAGGATGATGTGAATGTGGCTGTTTTGGCACCATCACGGTGATTACCATCTGTAATATCACAGTGGCTAGACATGGGATAGAATAAGTTAGCTGCACTACAAGCTCTCCAGCCATGATTGCTTGTGCAAACCCAAATAGCACCCTATTTTAGATGAACAGAGTTCTGCCTGATAGTACATCGTGTAGTATTCTACTGCATTTAACAAGACCTGTCCTTTTAAGGCCACAAATTCTATTTAAGTAGGCACATACTGCAACAGGCTAATTCCCAGCTTCAGGTTAGAAGGAACCAGCTGGAAAATGACGTCTTTCTTTCCCTTATGGCAACCCTTTGAGAGATTCTGAAGAAGCAGGGATTCCAGCTGGACTGGGAAGGGAACAGAGTCTGACACATTGGAGGGTTGCTGGAATCTGTCCGTATTCGGAAGGCAGGCACTAGCTAATTTGTAGGGGAGAATTGCAGGGGGAAAGGACCCAATCTGCTGTCAGCCCTTTTGCAAACCAAACCACCTGCCTACTGCACAGCTACCCGACTTGTCCACAGCATCTCTTGTAGCATCAATAAAAAAGCTGCTGGGTGCTTAGGTGGGAGATGGGTGTGGGGGGAGGTGAGGAAAATTAACCAGAGTTACCACTGTTTCACTAATGGCCCCTATTGGAAATGTGTGTCCGCGAATATTGGTCAAAGATGGAATCTATTCCTTTCTCCCTCATTTGTTTATCCAGCTTCCCCTTAAATGCGTCAATGCTATTCACCTCAATTACTCCTTGCGTAATCTCAAAAACTTCTATCAGGTCACCACCCATCCTTCACCTTTCTCAATGGATGTTATTTAATGTATACTGTGCCAGGCATTTGCTCAACTGAAGAGTTATTAGGCACAATACAGGCTGATTCTGCCTCAGTATCCCCTCCACACACACCAATTCTACCATTGTAATCCTCCACACCAATTCACCCTGACTGCATATCCACACCTAGTGTACCCCCACATACCCCTGCATGGTCCTGATAGACATTACAGTGACTTTCCTGATAACCTTTCCGTGGAGGATCTGCCGCATGTTTCCGAACAGGGGCAGATTGTCAACAGGGTTTAACTAAAGAAACCATCTATGTCCAAATCAGCACCATTTTCTGGATCTGTATTAACGTTGTGTGGATCTCATCGTTCCTAATAGTTTACCAGACAAGATACACTTGCATTTCTGGTGCCTTTTCAGGGATGCCTCAAAGTATTTAGGATACATTGAGTTAAATGTTAAACAATGTAATCTTTATTTAAACCACATTTTAGATTTTAAAAGATGCTGCCTCACAAATTAAAATCAAGCTGTGGCAGCCTTTGCATCCACCGCTGAAAGACTTGTCCCAGTGAACAGTGTTACAATTAGAAAGTGCTTAGCCCATTGTCAGCAATTATTCAGCACTTATTCCTACCTCTCCACACTGTGATAACACTTCACCTGATGTAATGCAGTGTACAGAAATTAATTCACAAGGAGCAGATGGTCTGGGACAGCAAACAGCTACATGATTCCAAATTGCTTTAAGCCCAGAACCAATTACAATCCTTGGACACCTCCAGAGTTCTCCCTCTTTATATCAGATTCTGTCATAGATCCAAGTTGCAAGCAAAATCCCTTATGTTCCACTAAATATAGTAGAAATTTACAATACCAGGGTAATGTAATCCTACAATTGCAAAACCTATATAAAGGACAACAGATAGGGAACAGAGAGTAGGCGAGGGTCAGACAGACAGGAGTTCAGGGTCAAACAGTAGGTCAGGGTCAGGCAGCAGGCAAAGGCCAGACAGCTAGTAGGCCATGGACAGACAGAAGGTGAAGGCTGAAAGACAACAGGACAGGGACAGACAACAGGACAGGGTCAGACAGCAGGCATGGGGCAGACAGATAGCAGGCTAGAGACAGACAGCAGCTCGGGGACAGACAGTAGGTCAGGCAAGGGGCAGACAGACAGCTGGTCAAAGATATACAACAGGCAAGGGACAGACAGACAGCAGGTCAGGGACAGACAGGAGGTCAGGGACAGACAGCAGGACAAGGACAGACAGACAGCAGATCAGGGACAGACAGCAGGACAAGGACAGACAGACAGCAGATCAGGGACAGACAGCTGGTCAGGGACAGACAGCAGACCAGGGACAGACAGGAGGTCAGGGAGAGACAGTAGGACAGGAGCAAACAGCAGGCCAGTGACAGACAGATAGCAGATCAGGGACAGATAGTAGGTCAGGAACAGACAGCAGTGAGGGGCAGACAGTAGGACAGGGACAGACCGGAGGTCAGGGACAGAGAGACAGTGGGTCAGGGACAGAGACAGTAGGTCAGGGACAGACATCAGGCAAGGGGCAGACAGACAGCAGGACAGGGATAGACAGGAGGTCAGGGGCAGACAGGAGGTCAGGGACAGATAGGCGGTCAGGGGCAAACAGTAGGACAGGGACAGACAGGAGGTCAGGGACAGAGAGACAGTGGGTCAGGGACAGAGACAGTAGGTCAGGGACAGACAGCAGGAAAGGGACAGATAGCAGGACAGGGACAGACAGGAGGTCAGGGACAGAGAGACAGTGGGTCAGGGACAGAGACAGTAGGTCAGGGACAGACAGCAGGAAAGGGACAGATAGCAGGACAGGGACAGACAGGAGGTCAGGGACAGAGAGACAGTGGGTCAGGGACAGAGACAGTAGGTCAGGGACAGACAGCAGGAAAGGGACAGATAGCAGGACAGGGACAGACAGGAGGTCAGGGACAGAGAGACAATGGGTCAGGGACAGAGACAGTAGGTCAGGGACAGACAGCAGGACAGGGGCAGACAGACAGCAGGTCAGGGACAGACAGGAGGTCAGGGCAGACAGTAGGAAAGGGACAGACAGCAGGACAGGGACAGACAGGAGGTCAGGGCAGACAGTAGGAAAGGGACAGACAGCAGGCCAGGGATAGACAGCAGGCACGAAATCGTAATGAACTGGAGTGGAGCCAGATTTTTGAAATCTTCCATCACTCCTCCTTGCCCCATGACACTGAGCGAGAAGGGGACAAAGTTGGCAAGTGAGTTAGCCATTGCACTCATCATGGAGCCACAACCACACCCCTGACATTGGTACCTCACTGTAACAGTTCGCAAGAAATGGTAATGGTCAGGTCAGTGGAGAAGGGAGCATTTCTGAGGTAGCGACATGGCTGTTGGAGTCACAACAGGTCATTTAACCTTATGATAGGGAGAGTCACATCCAAAGACTTGTGCGTAAATATCATAAACCACCAGCAGGAACTGCAGATTTATTCATTTTTTTAAATTGGGGTTAACTGGTATTTAAGTAAGTGGTAATATGGGATCAGTTATTGTGCCATGGATCAGGGAACCAGTGGCAGTGCCAGCAGTAAGCTGGCTTTTCATAACACCGTGCTATTGATTAGTAAGCTCATTGCTGGAATGGGCTGCACTATAAATTATACCTGTACTGACAAGCACTGCAAAAACAGATCATTTCCAGCTACAAGATAGGGTTCAATTGAGGGAGAGATACAGAACGTCAAACCCAATCTATGCAATCTGAACTGAATCAAACCAAGCAGCTAACCCTCAGAGAGCAGCAACAGATGGGAACAGATAATAGCACTCTCAAACTGAAAAATGACTTCTCAAAGGCATATCTCATCTACATTAACAACAAGAGCTTGTGTTTATATAGCAGCTTAAAGGAGGAGAAGCACTTGGACAGGAAGAATTTTATAGAAGGAATTCCAGTGTTTGGAGTTTAGGCAGCTGAAAGCATGACCAACAATGGTGGAGTGATGAAAATCGAGGATGCACAAGTGGCCAGAACTGGAGGAGCGCAGATATTTTGGAGGGTGGTAGGGCTGAGGGAGGTTACAGCGATAGGGAGGTGGTGAGGCCATGGAGCGTGTGTTGTCCTCAGGGCTTGAGTGAGTTTTAGCTGAGTGTAGTATAAGTGATGAGGCAGAGACAGAGAGACAAAGACTGCAGCAGCTGAACATAAAGGCTTCCCCATTTATTCTGTCTGAGTTTCACTTTCACTTTGCTAGTATGTGTGTTCTACAGCAGCCTCTAGAGTACACAATGCACAATGCACTTGTAATTTCAAAACACAACATCCCTCCCCTTCTTAGTAAATGAGAGACATAGCATGTTTCAATGGTTTGTTTCTAAAAATGTAAACAATAAACAAACATAAATAGTTCATTTCGTAACATAGTCACATAAGGATGGTGGATGTTTTCTGTCACGAGTAGGATACCATCTGACATCAGATGTAGTCTCATTTGACTCATGTTCTTCATCTGAGATGTTGATGTCAGAATCGGGATTCAATGCCTGTGAGTGGTGTTTTCAGTGCTTTGAACAATGATGCATTTCTTGTAATGATTGTGAACCGCGCTTAGCAGTGATCATTAATCCTTTTGTGTTGGTCACAACAAATGGTCGGATGTCATACGGGGTTGTTTGTTTTCCAATATGACCATAATGTTTCACAAGTACTTTATCTCCTGGCTTTAGCAGCGTAGCTCTAAGTTTCATGTTTCACTCTGCATTTTCTTTCATTCAATCTTTCTGTTCTCGATCGCATTTGCATACATGTTGATCATTAACTCCATGGGGTAGCTCAGGCAGACGTGTGTGCATAGGATGTGCAAAGACGAGCGTAGCTGGAGATTTTCCAGTAGTTGAGTGAGGAGTCACTCTGTAATTACAAATAAAGTGATCTAGCTCTTGCTTCCATGACTTGTTCTCAGCTGGAGCTGTATATATCACTTTTTTCAAGGTTCACATAAATCTCTCAACTTCTCCATTAGCTTTTGGCCAACAGGATGTGATTTTCCTATGAGTGAACCCGAGGTAGTTTGCGAATTACTGAGCTCATTGCTGTTGAATGGGGGACCATTGTCACTTCTTACCATTTGAGAGATTCCAACCAATGCAAAGACCTGGTCAAGCTTTGAGGTGACTGCTTTCATTGAAGTTGACATAACTAATTCCATGATTAGGAATCTACTATAGTCATCAGTGACAACAAGCAGGTATTCACCTGTGGACAAATCTGCAAAATCAATGCTGACTTCAATCCATGGTCCTGGAGGTAGTTCGGACATCTTGAGAGGATCAAGAAGATTTGACATTGTCGTTGCTTGACATGGCAAACACTGATTGATTTTGTGCTCTACCATACGGTCAATTCCTTGGAACCATATCATTTCCCTAAGGAGTTGTTTGGTTTTGACTATTTCCTGCTGTCCTTTATATGCTATATCGACAACACATTCCCTCAATGTGTGTGGAATGACAATACAATTGGGCGTAATACAAGATCATATGTGGCTGTAATGGTTAGCTCATTTCAAACATTGTGAAGACCTTGTAGTGTGTGAGCGATTTTGTTTGTAAATGCTTTCTTGATCACGTCCTTCCAGTTTCGTGATTCCATAGCCTCCATATATAGTTGCAAAGCCTCATCTTCTTTTGTTGCTGCTTTGATGTCAGCTAGTTTTAGTGACTTTGGCACCCCATTTAGGCTTACGTAGTTGAGATGTTGTTTGGCAACCTTTTCCTCACGACTAGTAGGACTGACTGTTGGCAATGGGTGTCATGAAAGATAGTCCGCTGGGTTGAGCTTGCCTGGCTGATAATCAACCTGGAACTCGTACTCTTATAGCTTGAGTATCCAACGTTCTATTCGAGTGGTTGGTTTGCTTTGTGGATTGTTGAACAAGCTCACGAGTGGTCTATGATCAGTTATTACTTTAAACTCGCTTCCATATAGGTAGAAATGAAAGTGTAAGATACCCCATGTGATTGAGAGCACTTCTCTCTCTGTTTTTGAATAATGTTGCTCTATAGGCATTAACGATCTGCTTGCCATTGCAACGATTGATGGGTCACCTGCCTTGTCTTTCTGGATGAGAACCGGCCTTGCATCTACGACTAGCTGGATGGTTTTCTAGGGTGTTACAGCCGAGGTGGAAAGAGTGCACTATATTTTCTAGTTCCACCTCTCCAGAGGTCACAACATATATTGAAGTGTTTACCCAGTTACCGATGTAGTCAATAATATACTCTACTCTTTATTCCAGAATAAAACACACCAACCAGGTTTCTTTCATAAACAACAAAATAATCAGTTTATTATAAAACAAGACTTATCCAGTAACAAAGCAAAGCATTAACACACAGACTGAAATATTAAAGTTCCATTTTTTAAATCCCCCACACACAAACTCACACACACTGAAAAAAAAAGAAATTCTCTCTGCAGAGTTCTGTTACAAAAATAAGACAAAAGAAGAAGACATTGGCCAAATATTTGCTAATTTATTTATTTAGAGATACAGCACTGAAACAGGCCCTTCGGCCCACCGAGTCTGTGCCGACCATCAATCACCCATTTATACTAATCCCACACTAATTCCATATTCCTACCACATCCCCACATTTCCCTACCACCTACCTACACTAGGGGCAATTTATAATGGCCAATTTACCATTCAACCTGCAAGTCTTTGGCATGTGGGAGGAAACCGGAGCACCTGGAGGAAAATAAAAGATACAATATGGAAGGATGTCAGTTGTCCTTTTTGGTCTGTCATCCAGATATACAGTGACGGGTTACTGGGATCTTTTCAGAAGCAGTTTGTTCTGGAGATGTTGAGAAATAGTCTGGTAGGCTTTCCAGAAGAAATGCAGCATGAAGGGCTTCCGCTATCACACTCTGATTTCGCAGGGTTTTTTCCTAAGACAGGAGGAAAGAGTAGCTGACGCATTGGACCTCTCAGGGTCTCTTAGAGAGGTGCAGGAAAAATGGGCTGGTGGTTTATTCCTTGGCAGGTTGATCTTCAATTTTTTTTCAAACACAGTCAAAACTCCAACTGAACCAAAACAATATCTCAGAAGCAAAACCACAAATAGCCAGTCAGAACCTCCTGACCCTCATAAATGTTAACATGTTACTTCTCTGCAAATATCTTCCCCAGGTCACCAAGGTATCTGTTGTTTAATTTTAGTAAGGCATGTGACATCCAGTAAAGGTTGTTTTCAAACATATCTCAGTGTCCTTTCAGTGAACGATCAACAACAAAACAAAGTCCAGCATCTATGAAATCTTCAGCCTTTCAAACTCGAATCCATTTCCAACGGTTAAATATGAATCCTCAAAAAATTTAACAAAAAATGGAAGCACTTTCATATCAAGGATCAAAATAAGCATTTGTTGTTTGATGTGGTGTACCGCCTGTTTGTGTGATAAATCATTCGCAATTGGTGGTCTCTTTTGTCAGATCACATAGGGCAACAGATATCGTAGAAAAGTCACACTGCACGTGATGAGTCCTAGCAGACATCCGGACTTCTTGCACATTTGTAGGTTCTGCAGCATTTGCAATGGCTTCAAATTTCTGCGGATTTGGTGATACACTTTCACCACTGAACACATGACTGAAGAATTCAATTCTGCGTTCATTGAACAAGCACTTGTCTTTCTTCAAGGTGAGGTTACATTCTCTGAGACATTGCAGGCATGCATGTAGGCATGTCTCAAGTTCCTTTTCAGTGTGGCCATGGCTGAGAAGGTCATGACTGAAGTGCAAATTGATGCAAATGCTGAAATACCTCAGCTGCTGAGCTGACTCCAAAGTTGAGCCTCTTGTATCAGAAAAGACCGATGTAAGTAAAGAACACAGTAAGATATCTTGATTCTTCTGCAAGCTCGATTTGATGGTGTCCTGCATTAAGGTCAAGTTTAGCGAAGTGTTTAGCACATTTCATTTTCTCTATGATATCATCGATTGTCAGTGTCAAGTGTCTTTCTCGTATGGCTTGGTTTGGTGATCGCATATCAATGCAGATTCTAATCTGGTTTTCGCTCTTGGGTTTGTTGACGACTTGTATGGATGAGACCCAAGGGGTAGGTTCATCCTCAACTTTCTCAATAATGGCAAGGTCAGGTAGGTGTTGAAGTTCCTTCTTTGATTGTTTCCTGACATGAAATGGTCTTCATCGTTGTTGATGTCCAACTGGGGACGCATTAGGATCCAGATGTAGCTTGCATGTGACACCTTTCAGTTTGCCGATACCAGTGAAGTAGTCAGCATACAGTTCGAGAATGTTTTTGTTATGTGAAGGAATTGCCTATGTGACTGCAATCATGCAGAGATCTGTTGCTGTGTGGAAACTGATAAGTGTGTCACATTCTCTCGATATGACATAGAATACAGCATTCATTCTAGTGTCTTTGAATAAGACTGGCATTTCAAAAATTCTGAGGATTTTCAGCAGTTTGTCACTGTTGTAAGGGAAGATTTTTGTATTCCCGGACTTGCAAAGAGTAGGGCAATCCTGAAGTTTGTTGAATATTTTGTCTCCTGTGTCTATGAGAGCATCTACGTCCAAGCAGCCAATGGTCACTGTAACATGTGGCTGTTTGCTGTGTCTGAGAGAGAGGACAAAGGTTTTTTCAGGGTCATCCACCACTACATTGGCTACATTCTGTAACCCTTTTGTTGTGGTATGCGTACCTGATACCCTTTTGTTGGTATTGGTCTTCACAGAATCACAGGATCGTTACAGTGCAGAAGGAGGCCATTTGGCCCTCTGTGTCCATGCTGGCTTTCTGACAGAGCAACTCCCTCAGTTCCATTTCCCTGCCTTCTCCCCGTAACTCTGCACATTCTTCCTTTTCATATAACTGCCTAATTCCCTTTTGAATGCTTCAATTGAACCTGCCTCCACCACGTTCTCAGGCAGCGCATTCCAGACCTTAACCAGTTGCTGTGTGAAAAAGTTTTTCCTCATGTTACTTTTGCTTCTCTTACCAAATACTTTAAATCTGTGCCCTCTCGTTCTCGATCCTTTCATGGGTGGGAACAGTTTCTCTCTATCTACTCTGTCCAGACTCCTCATGATTTTGAATACCTCTATCAAATCACCTCTCAGCCTTCTCTTCTCCAAGGAAAACAGTCCTAGCTTCTCCAATCCATCTTCATAACTGAAATTCCTCATCCCTGGATCCATTCACGTGAATCTTTTCTGTACTCTCTCCAATGCCTGCCTTTCCATCTTTCCTAAAGTGTGGCACCCCAGAAGTGGACACAATACTCCAGCTGAGGTCGAACTAGTGTCCTATACAGGTTCAACATAACTTCCTTGCTCTTGTACTCTATGTCCCTATTAATAAAGCTCAGGATATTGTTTGTTTTATTAACCACTCCCTCAACCTGTCCTGCCACCTTCAATGACTTATGCACATATACACCTAGGTCACATAGGCAATTCCTTCACATAACAAAAACATTCTTGAACTGTATGCTGACCAGTTCACTGGTATCGGCAAACTGAAAGGTTTTACATGCAAGCTGCATCTGGATCCTAATGCGTCCCCATTTGCACATCAACTGCTCCTGCACCCCATTTAGAATTGTACCCTCTTTTTTATATTGTCGCTCCATATTCTTCCTACCAAAATGAATCAACACATTTCTCTGCACTGAACTTCATCTGCCACCTGTCTGCCCATTCCACCAACTCGTCTATGTCCTTTTGAAGTTCTACACTATCCTTCTCACAGTTCACAATGCTTCTAAGTTTCGGATCATCTGCAAACTTTGAAATTATGTCCTGTACACCATGGTCTAAGTCATTAATATATATCAGGAAAAGCAAGGGTCCCAACACTGATTCCTGGGGAACTTCACTGCAAACCTTCCTCCAGCCCGAAAAACATCCATTAACCACTACTCTTTGTTTCCTGTCAATCAGTAATCCATGCTGGTTTTCCTTAATTAACTCGTATTTGTCCTTCTGACTATTAATTTTGTCCTGAATTATTTTTTCTTGAAGTTTTCCCACTACTGACATTAAACTGACTGGCCTGTAGTTGCTGGGCTTATCTTTACACCCTTTTTTTTAACAAGGGTGTAACGTTTTCAATTCTCCAGTCCTCTGGCACACCCCTGAGTCGAAGAAAAATTATTGCCAGTGCCTCTGCGATTTTCACCCTCACAGCTGTTAGTATCCTTTTATGCATCTCATCCAGTCCTGGTGCTTTATCCACTTTAAGTACAGACAGCCTATTTAATACTTCCTCTTTATCAATTTTAAAGCCCTCAAGTGTCTGACTTACCTCCTCTTTCAACATTGCCTGGGTTGCATCTTCTTCCTTGGTAAAGACAGATGCAAAGTATTCATTTGATACCTCACCTATGCCCTCTTCCTCCATGTGTAAATCCCCTTTCTGGTCCCTAATTGGTCCACTCCTCCTTTTACCACCCTTTTACTATTTATATGCCTGTAGAAAACTTTGGGATTTCCTTTAATGCTAGCTGCCAGTCTCTTTTCACGCTCTGTCTTTGCTTCTCTTATTTTCTTTTTCATTTCCCCTCTGGACCTTCCATATTCAGCCTGGTTCTCAATAACATTTTCTACCTGGCATCTGTCATAAGCACACTTTTTCTTCTTTATCTTAATCCCTGCCTCTTTTGTCATCCAGGGAGCTCTGGATTTGTTTGCCTTACTTTTCCCCTTCGAGGGAACATACCTTGACTGTGCCCAAACCATCTCTTCTTTGAAGGTAGCCCATTGTTCAGCTACTAGTTTTGCTGCCAGCTTTTGACTCCAATTTATTTTCCCCAGCTCCACTCTTACCCCATTGAAGTTGGCCTTCCCCCAGTTAATTATTCTTACCCTGGATTGCTCTTTCTCCTTTTCCATACTTAGCCTAAACCTTATGATACAATGATTATTATCCCCTAAATGATCTCCTACTGATACTTGATCCACTTGGCCCACCTCATTCCCAAGAACCAGGTCTAGCAGTGCCTCCTTTCTCATTGGACTAGCAACACACTGTTGTAGAAAATTTTCCTGAACACACTCTCGGAGTTCTTGCCCCTCACTGCCCTTTACACTACGATTATCCCAGTCTATATTTGGATAATTAAAGTCCCCCATTATATCTACCTTATAATTTTCGCACCTCTCTGTAATTTCCTTGCAAATTTGTTCCCTCACATCCTTCACACTGGCTGGTGGCCTAAAGACAACACCGAGCAATGTAATCACACCATTTTTGTTCCTAAGCTCTAGCCAAATTGAATCTATCCTTGAACCTTCTAGGATATCCTTTTTCTCCAGCGTTGCAATGCTCTCCTTCATCAATACTGCCACCCCTCCCCCTTTTTTCCCTTTCCTATCTTTCCTGAATACCTTGTATCCAGAAATGTTTAACACCCAGTCCTGCTCTTCTTTGTTGTAGCCACAACATCATATTTCCATAGGGCAATCTGCGCCTGTACCTCACCAGTCATTAACCACACTGCGTGCATTCACATAGATGCACATTAGCCCTGATTCAGACTTAGTAGTCTTAGTAGTCTATTTTGCTGATGAGCAACAAACACAAGCAAAGTGGTTGGATTGGGTTTTCCACAAGCTTTACACTGTTTACCAGTAGCAGGACACTCTGTCCGGTGGGAGTAAACACCGTCACAATGAAAACATTCTTTAGATAAGTTGCAACTCTGTTTGTGAGACAGCTGTTGTTGCTTTTCAGATGGCTTCATGGCACGTGAGCAATGAATGGTGTTCACAGGAGTTGAATTTGGAGTGTGGTAGTTACTGTTAGCCTCAACTTCAATAGTTCTGGACAATCAGAGTGATAGTGATCTTTCTAACTCCAGCAGCTCTGACAGCTTTCTGTCTTTCTCAAGTGCTTTTCGGCGTAATCGACTAGAGAGACAGCTTTCGACTATTTGTGTTTTGATTTTCCTTTCGACATGTTCAGCTTAACCAAAGTCACATTTGGTTGCTAGTTGCCTCAATTGCATGCAATATTGATCAATTGTCTCATTTGCTTCTTGCTTAGTGCATCGGAAGAGAATGGTTTCGTATATGGTGTTTTTCTTGGGGGTCAAGAAGGTCGTCAGCACATTTTTTGCTGAGTTGTAGTCATTTTGCTCAGGCATAAGTGTCTCAAAGATATCTTCTAATTCTTCAGCTCCATACTGTAGAAGTAAGGCCTTTTTCCTTGCCTCATCTGTGATTGCAAAACCTACCAACACATGTTCGAAACGCACATCCACTTTTGCCAATGTGGGGATACAGATGATAGCTCTGAATTCACATCAAAAGGTGGCAGGTTGGACACAGACAATGCCAAACTGATCAGCAACATAGTGATAAGGAATCTGGGATCACGTTCCTTTCGGAGGAAACTTCTCTGCAGTAATCCAAGATTATACTTTTTTTTTGATTGGATGGCTATTTTGGAGAAATCAGTGTGTGAGTATACACTGTATTACCTTCCTATGTATCACTCTTAACAGTCTCCAAGTTAAGATGCTGTCTGTGAAAATAGACAAAAACTTTCCAAAACTTTCATACCTTGTTAATGACTCTTTGGCTCCCAGCCAGCATTGGAATGAATGCTACCTTCACACTAGCATTGAAATGGATGTTTCCCCATTCCAGCATTGGAATCGATGATAAACTCCAGGCCAGCACTTAAATGGACCGTTACCTTTCCACCAGCATTGGAATGGATGTTTATCTCCATGCCTGCTTTGGAATACATGTTTGCCTGCAGACTAACATTGGAAGGATGTTTAACTCCTCGCTAGCAAGCACCTGAAGTGCTGTAACCTGCAAGGCTATGGATCAGGTGCTGGAAGGTGGAATTAGATTGGGCGGGTAGTTTTTTCGGTCAGCGCAGACACAATGGGCTGAATGGCCTCCTTCTGTGCCGTAACGTTTCTATGGTTTCTATGGAAAGCAATGTTTCCGTTTTTATTCCATCCTTTGCTGCTTACCTCATCCTCATTGTGATATCCTCGGGACTTGAGTAAAGTTTAGTTGAATTTAGTGTAAGGTATGAGGCAGAGACAGAGAGACAAAGTTGTTTTCAGCAACCAAACATAAAGGCTTCTCCATTAATTCTGTCTTAGTTTCACTTTCACTTTGCTGGCGTGTGTGTTCCACAGCAACCTCTAGAGTAAGCAATGCACAATACAATTGTAATTTCAAAACACTACAAAACTACAGAGCGATTTGAAGACAAGGATGAGGATCTTAAAAGTGAAGTGTTGCTCAACTGGGGAGCCAATGTTGTTCAGCAAGCCCAAGAATAGGGGGTGAACAGGGCCTGGTGTGAGTTAGGATATGGTCACAGTGCTTGGGATGAGCTCAAGTTTAGGGAGGGTCCAAGGTGGGAGGCCATCCAGATCATTGGAATGGTCAAGACTGGAGGTAACAAAGGCATGGGTGAGGGTTTCAGCAGCAGATAAGCTGAGGCAGGGGCGGAGTGGGGTAGGCAGTCTTGGTGATGGAGTAGATAGGGGATTGAAGCACCTTCTTCCCTGATAACTGAATTAACAAAGGCTACATACCAATGAGGGCTAAGGATTCATCTACCATAAGCTGGTCCAAACTAGGGCTGACTGACATTGGCCTATGTATTCGGGGTAGGGGAGAGGTGGAATCAGCAAGGGTGCTAACCCCTGATCACCATTTTATTAGAAAGTGGTGTGTTTGTGTGTGTATGCTGGTGAGGACCCAATCACGATTACCTCCTACAGTCATATAACTCGCTAGCTCCTGTGCAGTCATGTGACATTTCACTGGCACTTGGTGACCCAGTGAGCACTGCTCTGTGTGTAGGTTTACTCAGTGCTGCAGCCTGCCCAGCACTGTGTTCAAAGATGCGTTTGTTATTATACTCTCTGATGCAATATACCTGGCCGGGCTGGGGGCGGGGCTGCGGGGGAACCCAAACCTGAGCAAGAACCTGTACCCAGAAAGGGAAGGTGGGGCCAGAAACTCTTAGCCATGAGGTGCTGAGGAGATGAAGTTTCCTGCGCTGATCAACTGACACTGGAACATTGTGAATTTGGAACACTTTTGAGATCACGACTTACTTGGGCTGCATGGACCTTTTCCGATCTGTCATTTTTGTTTGCGTAGGATTCACTCATGCCCCCATCCCATCCCAACAGCAGTATTAACCCATTTACTTTACCAGTATGAAAGTGGTGCAGAATGCAACAATGTAACCATGGAAAGCAGTGACTAAGAGAGGAAATGGGGCCTTTTTACGTGAATGTGAAGTAGAGAGCAGCAAAATCTGCAGACAGCCAGGCTGGCTGGAGCATGAGCTGTTGTTTGAAAGCTTGTAATGGAGGCAGGGAGGGCTCAGCTAGTGTTCAGCATTGGGGCATTCCGATGAGGTCAGTACATGGATGAGATGCAGTGAGGCTTTACCAGACCTCTGGGGAATGGAGGAGGCCCACCAATACCAGTATTAAAATGTCACCAAAATGTGCTATATGTTGAATGATGATTTTTAATCTAACGGCTGGAAAACTGATTGCATTTTAGAAAAAAACAGATTAAAGATGATTCGATGCTTATAGCTAAAGGTGGCTACCTCAATTTACATCACTGTACTTTCTGATCGATTGGCTGCACCGACCCATCAAGTACAATGACCTGGGGAGTCTGAGTGAACCATCTATCCTGTTCCCATTCACAAGGCATCAAGGCCATTACCTGAGGTATTCAATTGGTAGAGACGAACCACTCAAACCTAATCACCTGACCAATGGGACCCTAGCTGTGAGAAGCGGATTCCTAGACATGGACTGATTAAGTTGCAAGAGGGAATATACACTAGTAACAACCATGCTTGAATCACTGGGTGACAGTCATGTGACAGACCCACCCTTCATGTGCTTAAACTGGTGTTTTCTCTGCAGTAAGGAGACAAGCAGCTAGACACTGATGAGAGAAGACTTGAGTGGAGTCCCTCCTTTCTTTCCCTCTCTCCAATCCACCTTGTAAGCTTTGAACCCTGTTTGCTGACCATGACCATCCAGGGCTGCCCCCACTGCAGACAGAAACTTCTTGAAGGAAATCAGAAGCACTGCAATCTCCAGGAAAACCACCAAATCAGCCATCCACATCTTCAAAATGGAAGCCTCAGGACCACCAAAGGAAAGTCGCATGACAACCAAATTCAGCCTGAAGCCAGCCGAGTCACCAACCTCCACAGGCTGTTACACTTTTTATATCTCTGGACTCTAATTTGGCCAATCTATCCTTCCCCACTCTGTAACCTATTTGTGTGTGTGTGTGTGAACTTCGAGTGTGTGTGTGCGTGCGTGAAAGTCGGACCGTATTTTATTATTTTACTTCAATCGGTTTAAGTACAATAAAGCTAACCGCTTTCTTTGTTAAACTCAAGAAAACCTGTCTGATTGGTTCTGTACGTGATCACAGTGCAAAAACAGTTAAACACTTGCTGAATTAGCAAGTATATCCTTTTCAAAAAAGAAGTAAACCTGTTGTGGTCAAACAAGGAGAGGGAAAAAAGGGGAATCCTTCGACCCCTCCTCACCTGATTGTAACAAAATGGAAAACTAGACAAATTATAAAAGCGCCCTTAAAAATAATATCACCCAAGGAAACAAACAACATATCTTATCGGATTCATCCTCTCAACACATGTGTTTGCTTATTATTCATCCACTCAGTAGATTTTGTCCCATGTTGTCTCCTTCTGGATCAGGGGTTTTACCCCTCCCCTCTCCTCCATTTCCCCCTCTTACTTTCATCTACTCTCTCCTCCAAAACTCCTCCCCTCTCTTCCATTCCCTCCTCTCACCTGCTCTCCCCCTTCCCTCCGCTCTTTCCTCCCCTTCTCCCTCTGCCTTCTCCCTCCCTCTCCTCTGCCCTCCCTTCCCCACCCCTTTCCCCTCTCCATTATCCCCTCTTCCCCTCCCTCGATATGTTTTCCTTCTCCTCATGTCCTGCTTCCTCATGCAGCAGATCCGCGGTTGCTTGTTGAGGGAGTGCTGGTGGCAGCTGAATCTGCCAATTTGCCCTGTGCTGGATCAAACCTGGTGATATTTGCTGCTTACATGGGGTGGGGGGAGCGGGGCAGAATATGGGAGCGTGTTCCATTCTTGGTCAATGCGAGAGAGAAAACCCAGATCCCTCCCTCCCCCGAGAGAGTGTAGAAATTCATGTGGCAATCAATGGAAATGTGATGAGACAGATGGTCAATCAGATTTGAGATAAGACAGGTTGGAAATATTGAAAAAGACATGAAAAGATGAAATGATTTAACAGAGTGCCGGGGCTCACCACATGCTGCTGTATTTATGAGACCGATGACAGGATAATCCACACCTTCCTCAATAGATTCTGAAGACACTTAGGTGCAATTTGTTAATTAAAAACAGGCCTATCATAATACAAAGGTCAGATGTCTGCTATTAATCTTGTCGAGTGATAGAAAAGTGGATAAATGAATAGGAAACGGTTTGGCATCTTGGAACGCTTTGATAATCAGATATGAGGCAGGAAATGCTTGGTAGATTATTTATTAAAATATTGCAAAATGAATTTCCCACTGATACTTCTGTTTATTAATCACTTTTACACATGCCTGTGTGACAAGCAAAAAATATCTGGATTTTTAAAGCATGCTATGGAAGACAATCCGAATTTCTGTACATTAGGTTTGATTGTGAAACCACTCCTACTTCAAGCCTCTGTAGAAGAAGAAAGAGAGAGAACTTGTATTTATACAGTGCCAGTCATTGTGCACAGAGTTGCTCACAATATAATTAGCAACATGTGTTAAAGTACAAAGAATATATCTGCAAAGCCACTCCGAAGCCCTCAAGAAGGTTTACTAGGAGGCCTGAACTGTTTGTGGGATTGTATTTAATTTACTGGGACTGCATATATGGGGGAATAGTCAAATGGAGGCTCGGGACTTGAATCCTAACCCAAAGAGTGGTGAAAAGATGGAACTTGCTCCCACATGGAGCAACAGAGATGCACATTAGGGGAAGCTGGATAAGTACATGAGGAAGAAAGGAATGTAAGAACAGGAGTAGGCCATTTAGCCCCTCGAGCCTTGTTCCGCCATTCAATGAGATCATAGCTGATCTGTGACCCAACTCCACAATCCCACCTTTGCCCCATATCCCTTAATACCTTCGGCTAACAAAAATCTATCTATCTTAGTTTTAAAATTAACAATTGATCGAGCATCAATTTTCATTTGCAGAAGAGAGTTCCAAACTTCGGCCATGCTTTCCATGAAGAAGTGTTTCCCAATTTCGCTCCTGAAAGAACTCGGTCTAATTTATAGACTATGCTTCCTAGTCCTCGACTCCCCAATTAGCAAATAGTTTCTCCCAATCTACCCTATCTGTTCCCCTTAATATCTTAAAATTTTGATCAAATCATCCAGTCTTCTAGATAAAAAGGCCAGCATTCCATTAGCCTTTTGGATATTCTTTGCTCCTGTTCATGACATTTTAATGAGCTATGTACCTGGACCCCAGGTCTCTTTAGATCTCCGCTTGCTTTTCACCATTTAGAAAATACTCTGTTCTATCCTTTCTAGGTCCAAAGTGTATGACTTCACATTTGTCTACATTGAAATCCAGATGCCACAGTTTTGCCTAGTCACTTAATATATCAATTTTTTTTTGTAATTTTATGCTTCATCTACATTGCTTTCAATGCCATCTATCTTTGTGTCATTGACAAATTTGAATATGTGGCTTTCTATCCCATCATTTAAGTTGTTAATAAATATGGTGAATAGTTAAGGCCCCAACACAGTTCCTTGTGTGATACCCCTGGTCACCTTCTGCCAATTAGAGTGCCTGCCCATTATCCCTTATCTCTGTTTACTTCCACTCAGCAAATTTCCTAACCAGGTCAATAATTTGCCCTCAATTCCATGAGTTTCAACTTTAGCTAACAGTTTCTAATGAGGGACTTTATCAAATACCTTTTGGAAGTTGATATAAATAACATCCATAGACATTCCCCTGCCTACTTTAGTCGCATCTTCAAAAAGTTCAATCAGATTCACCAGGCATGATCTACCCTTTACAAATCCATGCTGGCTCTCCCTGATCAACTGAAAATTTTTTAAATGCTCAGTCCCTCTATCCTTAATTATAGACTCCAGCAATTTCCTGACAGTAGACAGTAGGCTAACTGGTCTATAATAACCTGGTTTTCCCCTGGCACTTTCCTTAGGATGGAAGGATACACTGATAAGAGTTAGATAAAGTAGGGTGAGAGGAAGCTCATGGGGAGCGTGAAAACCGGCATAGACCTGTTGGGCCGAATGGCCTGTTTCTGTGCTGTAAATAGTTTCTAACAATATGTGAGATACTGTTGACCTTAATTACACCTCTAGCCTAGAATTGGACAGTGTCTAATTTCTTTTGATTTAAAGGAAGGGAACAGAGAGAGTAGGGTGGAGAATACAGAGCACAGTGGAAGAGTGAGAGAGCAAGGGAAAGAGAAAGAGAGCTGTGGAAGAGAGAGTATGAGGAAAGAAAGAGAGCAGAGCAAAGGCAGAGAGAGTGGGGAAGATAGAGTGCAGGGAAGAGAATGGGGAAAGAGAAAGTGAGGTGAAGAGAGAGAAAGTGGGGGAAGACAGCAGGGAAGAGAGAATGAGAAATGAGAGTGGGGAAGAGAAGAGAGAATAGGGAAAGAGAGAGAGTGGGGGAATGAGAGAGCAGGGGGAGAGAGAGAGAATAGGGGAAGAGAGAGAGTGGAGAAGAGAGAGAGAATGGGGAAGAGAATGTGGGGAAGAAAGACAGCAGGGAAGAGAGAGTGGGGGAATAAGAGAGCGTGGGAAGAGAGAGAGAATAGGGGAAGAAAGAGAGAATAGGGGAAGAGAGAGAGAATGAGGAAAGAGAGAGCATGGAAGAGAATCGAGAAAGAGAGAGAATGAGGTGAAGAGAGAGCGTGGAAGAGAGGGAGAGAGTGGGGGAAAGACAGCAAGGAAGAGAGTGAGGAATGAAAGTGGGGAAGAGAAAGAAAATGGGGACATGAGAGAGCAGGGGAAGAGAAAGAGAATAGGGGAAGAGAGAGAGTGGGGAAGAAAGAGACAAAGGGGGAATGAGAGAGCAGGGGAAAAGAGAGAGAGTGGAGAAGAGAGAGACAATGGGGGAAATGAGAGAGCAGGTGAAGAGAGAGAAAGTGGAGGAAGAGAGAGAAAATGGGGGAAGAGAGAGAGTGGGGAAGAAAGAGAGCAGGGAAGAGAGAGAAAGGGAATGAAGAGGGGGGAGGACGAAAGGGAAGAGAGAGGGTTTAGGTATGCCACCCCTTCCATCACTTTACAAAGTTGCCACATAGGAGCAGCAGCTTTCAAAAGGAGTTATATTCAGTTTGAACCTTATAAATTAAAGATTATCACTGAAGGGTTGCCCTTGGCATTTTCTCAGAGAAGGATTTCTATTTTTTAATTACTGAAACATATGTTTATGTGCTGCTACCTTAGATCCATGTTAGAGTCAAGTTGGTTGGAAGCCAATCCTAAAATTGAGTTCTGGCAATGTTAAAGGGATAACAGGTCAATAAAATAGATTTGTTTTTTGAAGAAACATTGATAGGTCTGTAACATCCATGATTGGATAACTGAAGGTCCATTGAGTGTAATTATTGGTTATAGCTCCTTTCAATTCTCTTTGGCGGGAGGTGGGGGGAAATGTAATTCTTGGTTTGGAAACAGTATTGTTTTGTCTGCTCCTTCTGTCTTCTTGTACCATGAACCATCTGGGTCTATGGACTTAATCTGCTCTCAGGCCTCTGTGAATGGTCCACTGAGGCAGGTCTCTGTAAGGTGAGTGAGATGTTAAGGAGAGCACGGTTCCTCCCACATCCTAATGTGGCTTTCAAACAAGTCACTCAACTTGGGCTTTGAAGCTGTAGCAAGATTTGTGATGAAAACTTTTTATAACAACTTGCAGTTTTATAAGATCTTTAATAGACATCCCAAGTACTTCATGCAGTATAATGTACAGAAACTGTTGCTGGATAGATTATGTAAATAGACCTTAAGCATCATCACAGGATGTGATGTCACAAGTCCGTACCTCATGCTACTCAATTTTTCCAGCTCACGCCGATCTCGGGGGCGGTGAGCTTCAAAAATGGCACGGCTCACGCGTGAGATATTTAACGTGGCGGCGCATATACATGGAGGGGGTGGAACGCCCGCCCCCAATGACGTAGAGGGGGTCGGCACTCCATCCCAGGCAACGGCATCCGGCACCACCAAACAGGTGCCAGTGCCATTTTTAAAGTGCCTCAGGCCCTTCTGAAGCATTTAAACTTTTTAAGGTACGGTATTTAAAAAATTAAAATGAACATTTTTTTCAAAGTTCCAATACCCTCCCCCACCCACCCCCCCCCCCACAATGACTATACAATTTATTAAATGCCCACTCCTCCCAAAAAAACTAATCTCGCAATCCCGACCTTCACCGCCCCCCCAACAAAGTTGAGAACCTTTAACCTTCAACCCCTTCCCACCATCCACTCCACCAATCGCGTTAGTTTTACTGTCACTCCTCCCCCACCCTGAAAGCTTCACTCCTCCAGGTTCTCGTTACCGAGCGGCAGGGGGACCGCCACGAGGCCTCGTCGCCTCTGGTAATATGGGGCGTGGCCTACCCAACATCGAGGCCTGTGGCGGGCCTCTCCCAGAGATATTTTCTGGGCCCCCCACCACGCCCCCTGACATCAGGGGTGGGGGGAAATGGTAAAATCCAGCCCACAGTGTTCATGTAGCTACCCTAGTCAGAAGACCCCTGTAA
Source organism: Heterodontus francisci (assembly GCF_036365525.1). NCBI lineage: Eukaryota > Metazoa > Chordata > Chondrichthyes > Heterodontiformes > Heterodontidae > Heterodontus > Heterodontus francisci. Next base: position 105,882,384 of record NC_090378.1, read on the forward strand.
ATAAACTCCTGTTACTTTGACCCAGAGTCTACTTTCCTCATTCAACACTAATAGCACATTGACAAGACAGTACGTGGTGGCAGCGATAAAAATTACTTTTCCAGCATAAGAAAACAGAAGTGATCGAAGACTTTGAAGAAACGTGGAAAAATGGATACCATTACCAGAAAGCTTCGAGCAAGCAGTGGGGCCCACCAGGCCGAAGTATGGTCGAGATGAATTTGAAGATTCAACAGGTACCATTCCACGTCAGGTTTAACAGCACGATCGGACAAAGAACAGGTCAGTGTTTTGTTTTACTCCATGGGAGACAGTGCAAACGACATTCTGACTACCTGAGGGGATCATGAAAAAGAAACTCCACATGGTGAGGTGATTAAAGCATTAGAAGGATACTTTCAGATCAGGGTAAACGTAATCATGGAGCAAGCTAAGTTCAACAGGCACACTGAGAAAGTCAATGAAAGTATAGATTCATTTATTAATGACCTGTATAAAGTAACGGAAGATTGAGACTATGGGGATCTGCGAGAGGAACTGATTCAGAACAGAATAGTAGTCGGAGTTATAGACAAAGCACCGTCAGACCAACTTCAATCAAAAGAAGATTTGACTTTGAAAAAAGCCATTTTATCGAGCCGACAGGCAGAAGTACGGAAGCGTAATCGACGACTAGTTCAGGGGGATCGGGGGTGTCCAGCATTGAAAATTCTGGAATCAGTCAGGTCCATTGAGAAAACAGAGAGAAATGTTGCCAAAAAGCCAGAGAGGCAAGAAAGGCACCGACAGGCAGCAACACAGAATTGCAGTAGGTGTTGCCGGGAGTGGCATCGGTGGGAAAATTGCCCATCCCGGGAAGCTGAATGTTTCTGGTGCAAGAGAAAGGGGCACTTTCAGCAGCTCTGTCACAGCAGAGAACAACCCTACATACTGGAAAAAAGATACAGGAAATAAAGGAGGGTCAAACAATTAATGCTCCCTTCCTAGGAGAAGTACAAGGGGAAAGGAAACGAAGATTGCTGGGAAACAGAAATTCTAGTGGGAGAAAATGAAACTACTTTTATATTAGATGGGGAAGCAGCGTTTCTATCTTGTCTGATCAAACACCTTGGCTGAGGGAAGAAAAATTCAGGAAAACCAACAAAAAATTATATGGGCCAGGAGGGATCCAGTTGAAGGTTCTGGGAGAAATAAGACCATCTTAACATACGGAAACAACACAATCCTGGAAATCCAATATCATTAAGAACCAAGCCTGTTCGTTCCTCTGTTATGCAGGGTGGAAAAGATCAAGGGACAGGAGAGGCAGCTCAGCAATTTTAGAGTGGAATTCCCCAAACTAAGGGAAATTAAAAACGGAGTACCATATTACCCTCAATAAAGAGGCAGGTATGTTTGTTCACACTGAGAAAGCTCCCACACCTGCTCCCAGAAAAGGTGAAGGAAATTGATGCATGCTCAACCAAGGAGCTTTCTCTGCAATGACAAAACCCACTAGGTGGTGCTCTGGGATGGTCCCAGTAAGGAAACCATATGGGTCTATTAGGATTTGTGTGGACCTGACCCAACTCAATAAGACAGTGGAGACAGAGATTCACCCTATGGCATCAGTTGATGACAGCCTTGCCAAATTGGAAAGAAGCTCCATATTCACAAAGTTGGACACAAATAGCAGGTTCTGGCAGTTGCCTTTAGATGAGGAATCTAAATTGTTAACCACGTTTATCACATCCTTCGGCAGATTCTGCTTCAACAGATTGCCATTTGGTATTGCATGGCACCAGAGATGTGAACATTCCTAGAAGGCTTGGAGAGAATCATCTGCCACATGGTTGATGTTCTGATTCATGAAGCAAACCAAGAAGAGCAAGATGCAAGGGTAAGAGGGGTATTACACAGAATATAAGAGTCAGGTCTCACATTAAATGACAAGTGTGTATTCTTACAGTCGACAGTGAGGTTCCTTGGTCACATAATTGATGGAACTGGAATCATGATAGATCCACAGAAGATGAAGGTACTAAAGGATTTTCCAGAGCCAAGGAAAGTAACAGATCTATAGCGAGTTATGGGTATGGTTAACCAGGTAGGGAAATTTCTACCAGATCTAGCAACTATTAACGAGCCTCTACGAAAACTGCTTAAGAACAACAATGCCTGGTGCTTGGGAGACGTCCTGAAAGATTCTTTTGAGAAGATCAAAGAAATGTTGGCTTCACAAGAGGTTTTGGCACATTATGGTCCGGAACTAGAGACCATTATTGAGCAGACACATCATCAACAGGATTAGGTGCAGTCCTGTTCCAGGTTCAAAAAGATGGACGATGCAAGCCGGTGTACTTTGCCTCTCATTTGCTGTCAGAGACAGAACAAAGTTATGCAGTGTTTTTAGTTTTAGTTTAGAGATACAGCACTGAAACAGGCCCTTCGGCCCACCGAGTCTGTGCCGACCATCAACCACCCATTTATACTAATCCTACACTAATTCCATATTCCTACCACATCCGCACCTGTCCCTATATTTCTCTACCACCTACCTATACTAGGGGCAATTTATAATAGCCAATTAACCTATCAACCAGCAAGTCTTTGGCACGTGGGAGGAAACCGGAGCACCCGGAGGAAACCCACGCAGACACAGGGAGAACTTGCAAACTCCACACAGGCAGTACCCAGAATTGAACCCGGGTTGCTGGAGCTGTGAGGCTGCGGTGCTAACCACTGCGCCACTGTGGTCGAAAAGAGAGCATTAGCAGCAACATGGGAATACAAAAAAGTTTTCGGACTACGTACTGGGCCTCAAGGTCAAGATCGAAACTGACCACAAGCCACTAGTAATGCTGCTTAATTCCAAGGAGTTAGCAAAATTACCCCCAAGCGCACAGAGATTTTGACTTATGAGATATGACACAACAACTGAATATGTCCCAGGGCAGCATCAGGTGACAGCAGATGCACTGTCAAAAGCATCAAGTGATCGACCTCAACTGGAACATGTCTCATTCCAGGAGGAAGTGGGAGTCTTTGTTTTAGCTATAATGGAACTTTTGCCAGCAACTACTCAAAGCTTACACCAAATTAGAAACCAACAGAAAGAGGATGACATCTGCGAAAAAGTAAGACAGTTCTGCCAAGAAGTTTGGCCAGAATACATGCCACATAACCCAATCCTGAGAAAGTATTATGGGCAATGAAGCAGCTGACTATTGTCAACAACTTACTAGTCTATAATGAAAGAATAGTTATTCTTAGGGCTTTAAGATTAGACGTCCTAGAATAACTACACCAAGGGCACTTAGGAATCACCAAGTATCTAGCAAGAGCTAGGAACTCAGTGGCCGGAGATATGATTGCCAATTGCATTACATGTGCTACTACCAGACAAGACTCCAGAGAGCCACTGATGTCATCTCCACTTCTGTCCAGGCCATGGGAGCATCTAGCAATGGACTTTTTTGAATACAGAGGGAAGGTTTTCCTCATTGCCGTGGATTGCTACTCTAGATGGGTTGAAGTCAAACCAATACATGGCCAGAGTTCTGAAGCAGTAAAAGATGTTCACCACACATGGCATTCCAGACCTAGTGATCTCTGATAATGGTCAACAATTCGCGAATGAGGCCTTTCAGCCATTCACAGAAATGTATGAGTTTGCCCATGTTACAAGTTCACCGAGGTACCCCCAGGGCAATGGAGAAGCAGAGAGAGGTGTTCGAATCATGAAAATGCTGCTGAAAAAGAATGAGGATTTTCAGCAAGCACTGTTAAATTACCAATCAACGCCACTCTAGAATGGGCTGGCTCCATGTGAGCTGCTATTCGGTAGGAGGTTGAGGACGCAACTACCCACACTCCCAAGCCACCTTCAGCCACAAGTCGGTGCTGACGACTAGGAAAGGGTGAGGGAGAGAGAAGAGAAAGAAAGGTCATCTAAAATGAAGAATCATGATAGACATTACAGAGCAAAGAACCAAACAGGCCTACGGCCTGGAGATCTGGTTTGGATTAAAGACCAGGGTCGATATGGGGAAGTAATGGAGAAATCTTCATATCCTCAGTCATACTTGGTCCAGAAAGACCAAGGATGGATAAGAAGAAATAGAAGATCTTTAGTACTGGCACATCAAATATATGAAGATCAAGAGAATCAGCTACCAGAGAGAGCTGATGAACCGGTGACACAACCAACAACAGACAACCCACATGACAGTGAAGACAGAGAACGAGTCATCCGATACTTCCACTCACCCACAGGAAAGTGAGGAAGAAGAACTGAAAGATTCAATACCCCAAACAAGTGAGCGAAGAACACGCTATGGCAGAGTCATGAGAGCCCCAGTGTTTCAGACCTGCTGAATGAAGTCAGAGACTTGGAGGGAGATCTAGCACAATGTACATAAGCTGTTGCTGGGTAGATAATGTATATACACCTTAAGCATCATCACAGTATGTGATGTCACGAGTCTGTACCTTGTGCTACTCAGTGTTCATGTAGATATCCTAGTAAGAAGGCCCCTGTAAATAAACTCCTGTTACTTTGGCCCAGAGTCTACTTTCCTCATTCGATACTAATAGCACATTGACAAGATAAGTACACTTCATTGGAGTATGAACACACAAAAATGGACACTGAGCCAAAGTAGGGGATATTAGAACAGGTGACCTAAAGCTTGGTTAAAACAGATGGGTTTTGAGGAGCACCTGTAAGGAAGAGAGAGAGGTAGGCAGGCGAAAAGGTGCCGGTCTGGAGTTCCGGAGCTTGGGACTTACACAGCTGAAGGCATAACCATCAATGGTGGTACAAAGGAAGTGGGGGATGGACAAGAGGCCAGAGTCGGTGCAACGCAGAGTTCTGAGATGGTTGTAGGGCTGAAAGAGGTTACAGAGACACAGAGGAGTGAGGCCATGGAGGGATTTGAACACAAGGATGAGAATTCTAAATTATGACTCTAGGTGTTGGTGGACCAGGACACAATGTAGGTCAACATGTACAGGGCTGATGGGTGGGGAATAGACTTAGTGTACAGATAGCAGAGCTTTGGATGAGCTCAAATTTATGAGGATGGAAGATGGGAAATGTTGTGAAGCTACGGAATAGACTCCCAGTGAATGATGTATGAATTAACAACTTTTCATAAGACATTGGCTAAATATCGAGTTAAGAACAGTAATGAGAGTTTATAAAACTCTGTGCTGATAGAGACAAGCAAATGCTATGAAGTATCATGGCTCCTGAGCTGCTAAGAGACTGTGGGAACTTCATGTTAAAGGGAGCAACTGGTCAAGTATAATTAATATTATACCTGATGTTATATGGGCACTTTGGATTTGAATGGTGGAGCCAAACTTTGCAGAACTTTTCTGAAGGAGATTAAACATGTTAGGATGTAGTGAACTAGACATAGGCTGTCGATTGAATAGAGCTGGTAAGATGAACAACCTTGCCTCATTCCATGCACTTTTTGTTCTTCATACATGTCTGTAAGTATCTCTAATTATTACAGCAAAAAAAGAAAAGACTTGCATTTATCTTTCCTGACTTCAGGACATCCCAAAGAGCTTTATAATCAGTGAGGTACTTTTGAAGTGTAGTTAGTTACTGTTGTAATGTAGGAAACGTGGCAGCCAATTTGCACACAGCAAACTCTCACAAACAGCAACATGATTATGAGCAGCTAGTCTGTTTTAGTCATGTTGGATGAGGGATAAATATTGACCAATATGCCAAGGAGAACAGCTTCTACAAAATAGTTCAACACTCTGACAGTACAGCACTCCCTTAGTATTGCATTCCCTCAGTACTGAACTGGATTGTCAGCTTGGATTATGTGCTCCAAGGAGAAGAGGTTCTGTAATATCCTGGGCTCTTAATGCAGGTCCACCCTCTCTATTTACAATGATAATGGTCTTAATAACCGAACATAGGAAATCTTGCATATGGGAGCAGCGGCCATTTTGACTATCCCTGTCGGAAGATAGGGTGTGGATAAAAAAACCTCAACAGATCTTGTGGGTTAGGAGGTCTGAAAAGCTTAGAAAACAAAATATGGGAGTGAGTAATTCAGTTTCCTGGCAACAGAGGCACATCTGATTTGTCTCATTGATCATGTGACAATCACCACATGGAACAACACCAATACAGAGAGACCAGGACTGAAGTCCAGACTCACTTTGTTATCATGCTTACCTACATAGAGTTCCATGCAGTCAAGGAAAGGGATTAATTAGGTCACACACATGTAACCCCTGTGGCCTATCACAATGCTAATTACAGCAGAGTAGGTCATGAAAATGGCTGCATTTGAAATACTAAGTTGAGATTCAATGATGGTGGTGTGGATAGGAAGGTAGGGAGTGGGATGGTGAGGGGGGAGGGTTGCTACATGGAGGGAAAGCACAAGAATGAGACAATCCAATGGGAGAGAAAATGAATTGAAAGATCTAAAAATAACCCCAAAATGAAAAGGACTTGAGTAACAAGCTGATGCCTTTCCTCAGGGGAGAAAGAAAATCACAATCAATCACTGTCACACACTTGAACAAACTTGTGTCTCATACTGATGATTGCCCAAATCCTTCCAAGCTATCCATTCCAGTCAGAACTGCTGCAGATGGTCCCTCTCACTATCTCTGGGTCTTGATGGATTGGCTTGAAGCAGGATGACAGCTGTGGAACAATATCAGTCTCAGTTGGGAGGCCTCCACTGGCAGCTTATCCAAGCCATTGATAAGGAGCTGAAAATCAGCCTCCTGTTCACTCTCATCAGAACTGCAAAGAGCCCTTGCAGCTTGGAGAACAGGATGCCCACCATGGTTCCGATGAAGGGTCACTGACCTGAAACGTTAACTCTGCTTCTCTTTCCACAGATGCTGCCAGACCTGCTGAGTGGTTCCAGCATTTCTTGTTTTTATTTCAGATTTCCAGCATCCGCAGTATTTTGCTTTTATATTATTATTTATGGTTCAATAATGGACAGGAGCTGAATTCCAGTGCTGAAGTGAGAGTGACTGTTCTTGACATCAAAGCAGCATTTGACCAAGTGTGGCATCAAGGAGCCCTAGTAAAATTGAAGTTAATGGGTATCATGAGGAAACCTCCCCACTGGTTGGAGTCATACCTAGCACAAAGGAAGATGGTTGTGATTGTTGGAGGCCAATCATCTCAGTCCAGGGCATCACTGCAGGAGTTCTTCAGGGTAGTGTCCTAGGCCCAACCATCTTCAGCTGCTTCATCAATGACCTTCCCTCCATCATCAGGTCAGGAGTGGGAACGTTCGCTGATGATTGTAAGAAATTCAGTACCATTCGCAACTTCTCTGAGATAATGAAGCAGTCTTTGCCCGCATGCAGCAAGACCTGGACAATATCCAGGCTTGGGCTATTAAGTGGCAGGTAACATTCATGCCACACAAGTGCCAGGCAATGACTATCTCCAACAGGAGTGAATCTAACCATCTCCCCTTGATGTTCAATGGCATTACCATCGCTGAATCCCTCACTATCAACATCTCGGAGGTCACCATTGACCAGAAACTTGAATTGACCAATCATGTAAATACTGTGGCCATAACAGCATGTCAAGGCTGGGAATTCTGCAGCGAATGACTCATCTCCTGACTCCCCAAAGCCTGTCCACCATCTACAAGGCACAAGTCAGGAGTGTGATGGAATACTTTCCACTTGCCTGGATGAGTGCAGCTCCAACAACACTCAAGCAGCTCGACACTATCCAGGATAAAGTAGCCCGCTTGATCAGCACCCCATCCACTACCTGGCAGCAGTGTGTACCATCTACAAGATGCACTGCAGCAACTTACTACTACTTTCAGAGCATGACAGCCCCCCATTTTACTTTCATTTTTAGTTATTTTTTCTTCCTTTTTTTTTACATTCCTTTTTACATTTTTTACAATCTTTTTTTGCATTTATTTCATTTCATCTTAGTTTGTTCAGTTTGCTTGCCCACTGTTTTTTTCAGGTTGTTTTTCTTCAGGTTTGCACTTGCTGCTGTTCAATATTCAGTGTATTCACACCTAATCTGTACTAATGCTTTGTCTTTCAACACACCATTAACATATTGTTTGCCTTTGCTCCGTGCCCTTTTGGTCAGCTATGTGGCCTGGTCCAATCTGCACCTTCTCCTTTGTTATCTCTTGCCCCACCCCCACCTCAGTTGTTTATAATCTGTGACTTTTCTAATATTTGTCAGTTCCGAAGAAGGGTCACTGACCCGAAACGTTAACTCTGCTTCTCTTTCCACAGATGCTGCCAGACCTGCTGAGTGACTCCAGCATTTCTTGTTTTTGTTGTAGCAACTTACTACAGCTTCTTTGACAGCACCTTCCAAACTTATGACCTCTACCATGTAGGACAAGGGCAGCAGGTGCATGGGAACACCACCACCTCCAGGTTACCCTCCAGGTCACACACCATCCTGACTTGGAAATATATCACTGTTCCTTCATAGTCACTGGGTCAAAATCCTGGATTCCCTTACCTAATGGTACTTGCTAGTACCTTCACCACACAGACTGCAGCAGTTCAAGTAGACAATTAGGAATGGGCAATAAATGCTGGCCTTGCCAGCAATGCCCACATCCCATGAGTGAATTTAAAAAATTACAACATCTTGCATTTATATGGCACTTTTAACATAGTAAATCACCCAAGGCTCTTGACGGGAGCGTTATCAGGGACAAATTGACACCGAGCCACAAAGAAGATCATAGGACAGGTGTCCAAAAGCTGAGTCAAAAAGTTGGGTTTTAAGGAGCATCTGAAAGGAAGAGAGAGAGGCTTTGGGAAGGAATTCCAGAGCTTAGGGCCGAGACATCGGAAAGCACAGCTGCCAATTCTGGAATGATAGAAATCGGGGATACACAAGAAGCTGGAATTGGCACAGTGCAAAGATCTCAGAGAGTTGTGGGGCTGGAGGAAGTAACAGAGCTAGGGAGGGGTTGAGGCCATGGAGAGATTTGTAAATCAGGATGAAAATTTTAAAATCAAAGCATTACTGGACCGGAAGCCAACATAAGTCAGCGGGCACGGGGTGATGGGTAAACGGGACTTGGTACAAGTTAGGATGGGGCAGCAGAGTTAAGATGAAGTTTGTGGAAGGTGCAAGGTAGGAGGCTGGCCAGGAAAGCATTGGAACAGTCAATTAGAATTGCAGCAGATCAGAACTCCACATGTGTAGGTTTAACAGGTATCACTGGACGTTAACAACAGCGAAACTTCCAGTGCTTTCTCAGGTCACAGAAACCAAATATTTCTTCAAGCCAAATACACAAAGCCCTGATCTCTCAGTAGACACAATATTAAACCCTGCTCACACAGAAACATTACCCTTGGACTGGAGTTATACACAGATCAGAATTTCCCTTCTCTGGTTGATATTGGTCCTTTTTGTCCCCTCTCTCCAGGACAGACACTTGTGGAGATGCTAAGGTTCAGTTCCGCGGGTATTAACAACGAATGCTATTGGGCTAGTACTCCATGTAAGGTATTGCAGTCATGTCCAACCTTTGCCAAATCAGCTGATCCCCATTGGGGTGACAGCCAGATGCAACCATTGGTTGATAGAGGAAAATGAGTGAAGGCTCTGAGGCGTTATCACCATCCAATGGCAACTGAGCGGAAACCAGGCATCTAGTGCACAAAAATGTCAATGGCGTGTCTGAGTTATATCCGTATGATGCTGCCTATAGCATATTGGGCATCAAAGAACATGAAGCTAAGGTGAGTAAATGGACTTGTGGTACAGATCAGCCACAATCAAACTAAATGCTCGAGGGGCTGAATGGCCTACTCCTGTTCCTATGAAAGCATCCATGCATTCCTAATGCCAATTCCACATGCTGTCAGGCACGTCTGTGATATAGCAAGTATTTTAACTGTTACTCACATAATACTCATTACTTTTCAGGGGCTTTACTCCTGAGTCCCAGTCGAGAGATTTGAGCACAAACACCGGCCTGACACTCCTGTGCAGTACTGAGGGAGTACCACGCTGTTGGAAGTGCCATCTTTTGGTTGGGACATTAAACTGAGGCCCCATCTGCCCTCTAAGGTGGACGTAAGTTCCAATATGCAGAGTGAGACCCCTGTAATTCCCCCCTTCCATGGCACTATTTTGAAGAAGAGCAGAGGAGCTATCCCCTGTGTCCTGGTCGATTTTTATCCCTCAAACAACATCACTAAAAACAATTGTCTGGTTATTATCACATTGTTGTTTGTGGGAACGTGCTGGACACAACCTGACTGTCTTATTTCCATACATTATAACAGTAACTACACTGCAAAAATACCAATTGGCTGTAAAGCACTTTAGGACATCCCGAGATTGTGAAAGGGGCTACATGAATGCAGTCTTTCTTTCTTGCCTTGCACTATCCTAGCCAGGAGATTGAGGTATATTTTCAGGTCAAGCAGAAGGCTGATTGATGACTCAGCTCCAGCTCCCAAGCCAGGAGCGCAGCACCAGATGAGTGGTCCATCAGCAGTATCAGTCCATCGCGTTTCCCTCACATCAGGTGGTATTAAAGCAGAGATTCTCTTCCCCCTCCTCTTCTGAGCTGCACACACAGGGCAGAATTTAATAGGCCCCTGGAGATGGGCTAGGAGGTGGGACGGGGCCCATAGAATTGCGACAGAAGGCAGGGAGGGCTGAGGGCCTGTCGCCTTCCTGTCACACCACGGTGGCTTTGGGGGCAGGAAAGGCCGAAGACAGCCTTCCCGCCCAGAAGCCAATTGAGGCCCTTAAATGGCTATTTAAGGGCCTGTTCTTGCTGCCGCTGGAATTTAAGGCACCATCGGGACGGGGGTGGGGGAGGGCCTTCGCTATGCGGGGAGGTCACCTAATAAAATAAGGCTGCCTCCCTGCGGTCTTGGAGGGGGGGGTGGTTTACCATGGTCAATCTGTAGCTCATGGAGGGTCTGTGGAGAGCCCATGGAGGGACCCCAGCAGCGAAGCCCTCTGGTAACACCCTCCCTGCCTTCATCACCCACCCTCCCCCCCATCACCAGGGCCTACCAGACTGGCTTCGCTGATCCCACTCACTTATTCACTTACCTATGGTCCCAGGCTCCAGTGCCAGAATAGATAGGTGATTGATGGCCGGCATGGACACGATGGGCCGAAGGGCCTGTTTCTGTGCTGTATAACTCTATGACTAGCTCCCAGGCCTTCTGCAGTACCAGCAGTGGCCACTGCTCATAGAAACATAGAAACATAGAAAATAGGAGCAGGAGTAGGCCATTTAAAAAAAGATCGTGGCAGATCGTCTAATTCAGTACCTTGTTCCCGCTATCTCCCCATATCTCTTGATCCCTTTGGCATTAAGAAATATATCTATCTCCTTTATGAATATATTTAATGACTTGGCCTCCATTGCCTTCTGTGGTAGAGAATTCCACAGGTTCACCACCCTCTGAGTGAAGACATTTCTCCTCATCACGATTCTAAATGGCATACCCCGTATCGTGAGACTGTGACCCCTGGTTCTGGACCAGCCATTGGGAACATCCTCCCTGCATCTAGCCAGTCTAGTCCTGTTAGAACTTTATAGGTTTCTATGAGATCCCCTCTCATTCTTCTAAACTCCAGTGAATATAGGCCTAGTCGACCCAATCTCTCCTCACACGTCAATCCTGCCATCCCAGGAATCAGCCTAGTAAATCTTCTTTGTACTCCCTCCATGGCAAGAACATCCTTCCTCAGATAAGGAGTCCAAAACTGCACACAAAACTCCAGATGTGGTCTCACCAAGGCCCTGTATAACTGCAGTAAGACATCCTTGCTCCTGTACTCAAATCCTCTTGCAATGAAGGCCAACATACCATTCGCCTTCTAAACTGCATGCTGTACCTGAATGCTTGCTTTCAGCGACTGATGTACAAGGACAGCCAGGTCTTGTTGCACCTCCCCCTTTCCCAATCTATCACCATTCAGATAATAATTTGCCTTTCTGTTTTTACAACCAAAGTGGATAACCTCACATTTATCCACATTATACTGCATCTGCCATGCATTTGCCCACTCACCCAACTTGCCCAAATCACATTGGAGCCTCTTTGCTTCCTCCTCACAGCTCACATTCCGCACCCCCACGCACCACCCCACCCCCACCCCCACCCCCCACCCCCAGCCCCACCAGCTTTGTGTCACCTGCAAACTTGGAAATGTTGCATTTAGTTCCCTCACCCAAGTCATTAATATATATTGTGAATAGCTGGGGCCCAAACACTGATCCCTGCGGTACCCCATTAGTAACTGCCTGCACCCCCCCCCCACCCCCACAGGAAAAAGACCCATTTATTCCTACTCTCTGTTTCCTGTCTGTAAACCAATCCATGCCAGTATATTACCCCCATTTCCAGGTGCTTTAATTTTGCACACTAACCTTTTATGTGGGACCTCCTCAAAAGCTTTCTGAAAATCCAAATACACCATATCCACTGGTTCTCCCTTATCTATTCTACTAGTTACATCCTCAAAAAATTCCAGTAGATTTCTTAAACATGATTTCCCTTTCGTAAACCCATGCTGACTTTGTCCAATCCTGTTTATGCTTTCCAGTTGTTCTGCTATCACATCCTTTATAATAAACTCTAACATTTTCCCCACTACTGATGTAAGGCTAACTGGTCTGTAATTCCCTGTTTTTTCTCTCCCTCCTTTTTTAAATAGTGGTTACATTTGCCACCCTCCAAACTGTAGGAACTGCTCCAGAGTCTACAGAAATTTGGAAGATGACCACCAATGCATCCACTATTTCCAGGGCCACTTCCTTTAGTGCTCTGGGATGTAGATTATCAGGCCCTGGGGATTTGTCAGCCTTTAACCCCATTAATTTCCCCAGCACTATTTTTTTACTAATACTGATTTCCTTCAGTTCTTCCCTCTCATTAGACCCTCTGTTCCCTAACATTTCTGGGAGGTTATTTGTATCCTCCTTTGTGAAGACAGAACCAAACTATGTGTTTAATTGTTCTGCCATTTCTTTGTTCCCCATTATAATGTCCCCCATTCCTGACTGTAAGGGGCCGACATTTGTCTTCACTAATCTTTTTCTCTTTACATATTTATAGAAGCGTTTACAGTCAGTTTTAATGTTCCCCACAAGTTTACTCTCGTACTCTATTTTCCCCTCCTTAATCGACCTCTTTGTCCTCCTTTGCTGAATTCTAAACTGCTCCCAATTCTCAGACTTGCTGCTTTTTCTGGCAATTTTATATGCCTCCTCTTTGGATCTAATACTATCCATAATTTCTTTTGTAAGCCACGGTTGAGCCACCTTTCCAATTTTATTTTTGCGCCAGAGAGGAATGAATAATTGTTGCAATTCATGCACACGTTCTTTAAATATTATCCATTGCCTATCCACCGTCACCCCTTATAGTAAAGTTCCCCAATCTACAATAGCCAACTCGCGCCTCATACCTTCGTAGTTTCCTTTAGTTAGATTCAGGACCCTAGTTTTGGATTCAACTACTTCACTCTCCATCTTAATGAAGAATTCTATCATGTCATGGTTGCTGCTGTCCAAGTGAACCTGCAGAACAAGATTTTAATTAATCCTTTCTCATTGCATAATACCCAGTCTAGGATAGCCTGTTTTCTAGTTGGTTTCTCAACGTATTGGTCTAAAAAACTGTCATGTACACACTCCAGGAATTCCTCCTCCACAGTATTATTGCTAATTTGGTTTGACCAATCTATATGTAGATTAAAGACACCCATGATTACAGTTGTACCTTTATTGCATGCGTCTCTATTTTCCTGTTTAATGCCATCCCTTACATCTCCACTACTGTTTGGGGGCCTATAGACAGTCCTCACCAATGTTTTCTGGCCCTTGGTGTTTCTTAACTCTACCCATACAGATTCCACATCGTGATTTTCTGAGCCAATATCCATCCTCACTATTGTATTGATTTCCTCCTTTACTAACAACGCTACCCCAGCCCCTTTCCCTTTTGCCTGTCCTTCCTAAATATTGAATACCCTTGGATGTTCAGTTCCCATCCTTGGTCACCCTGTAGCTATTTCTCTGTAATCACAACTTTATCATAACCTTTTATACCTATTTGTGCTGTTAATTCATCTACCTTATTGCGAATGCTCCGCGCATAAGACACAATGCCTTTAGACTTGTCTTTTTAACATTGTTATTCATCTTAGCTTTATTTTGCGCTATGGCCCCATTTGTTTGTCCCCCTTGTTTTCTCTGCCTTCTACTTTTGCTTCTTACCTTTCTGTCTTTCATTTCTATCTTTATTTCCCCCTCCTCTGTCTCCCTGCTCAGATTCCCATCCCCCTGCCATTCTAGTTTAAACCCTCCCCAACAGCACTAGCAAACAGCACCACCAACCACCACCCCCCCACCCCCACCGAGGAAATTGGTCCCAGTCCTGCCCAGATGCAACCCGCCCAACTTGGACTGGTCCCACCTTCCCCAGAACCGGTCCCAATGTCCTATGAATCTGAATGCCTCCCCCCCACAACATCTCTCTAGCCATATATTCATCTGATATATCCTGCTCTTGCTAGCACTGGTAGTAATCCTGAGATTACTACCATTGAGGTCCTACTTTTTACTTTACGTCCTAACTCCCTATATTTAGCTTGTAGGACCTCCTCTCTTTTTTTACCTATGTTGTTGGTGCCAATATGTACCACAACAACTGACTGCTTGCCCTCCCCCCTCAGAATGCCCTGCAGCCTCGCAGAGACATCCTTGATCCTAGCACCAGGGAGGCAACATGCCATCCTGGGGTCTCTTTTACAGCTGCGGAAATGCCTGTCAGTTCCCCTTACGATTGAATCCCCTATCACTATAGCCCTGACACTCTTCTTACTCCCCTCCTGTGCAGCAGAGCCACCTATGGTGCCATGAACTTGGCTCTTGCTGCTTTCCCCTGAGCCATCTCCCCCAACAGTATCCAAAGCAGTATGTATATCTGTTAGAGAGGGGGATGGCCACAGGGGACTCCTGCACTACCTGCCTTCCTCCACTCTGCCTGGTGGTCACCCATTCCCTTTCTGCCTTTGCAACATTTGCCTGTGGTGTGACCACCTCACTAAACGTGCTATCCATGAAAATCTCAGCATCGCGGATGCGCCACGGTGAATCCACCCGCAGCTCCAGCTCCGTAATGCAGGTAGTCAGTAGCTGCAGATGGATACACTTACTGCACACATGGTCGTCAGGGACACTGGAATCGTCCCTAATTTCCCACATAGTGCAGGAGGAGCATATCATGGAGCTGAGCTCTCCTACCATGACTTACCTTTAGATTATTTAGTTTCTCCCTTTAATTAAAAAATACTACTTACACTCGGGGCCTTGATATACTCCAAACACTACCCACTACAATCTAAAGTCCTTACCTTTACTTTTGAAGCTGCTGATAAATCCTACTAAAAATCAATACAGTTCACTAGTTAAAAAGAACCTTACTCAAAAAAATAGCTACTCACTTGTTCCTTATTATTAAGCTATTTACGCACCCTAACACTAGTGTACTAATTCAGCTATTTAGAGTTATTCCCTCACAGCAGTTACTCACCGACCAATCACCTTGCAGCTTTCCTGTGACGTCACCACTCACTTTGTTTTCAAACTCTGGCACTCCTGGACTCCTCTCCGCTGCTCTGGGCCGCGATCCTCGGGCTCTATTTATCCGCTCCTCGCTCTTCCCGCAGGTTGTTTCCTCTCCGCTGCTATCCCAGAAGGGAAGTGCTCCTGGTGGCACTGTCAATACTACTGAGCTGCTGGCAGCTTTTGGAGGCAGGATCCCTTCAAGGGACAGGGATCCCGGCGCTGGGCACTTAAGTTGAATCGTGCCAGGAGGTTCGGAAATGCTGAGGCAGGATTCCCCTCGCCTTTTCAGCCCAGTGCCGGGAGCCCTGCCGGCATGACTAAATTCAGACCACAGCCATACAGATCGCCATCAGCATTTTGAAATTACTGACCTCCCTTTTAGTTGTTGCGGCAATGCACCCACCCCTCCCAAAACTGATCGTTATTGGGACCCCAATAATCAGTGCAGAACCCCTACCAATCACCCACCCTCACCACAAACACAAGGGCATGACAGCTGCCTTCTATTGGCTCTGTTACGAGGTGATATTTGGCACATAATATGGAATATGATACAATAGTGGAATGGTAGATTAGTTTACATGACAATGAACGGAGACGTAAAACAGCTGTCAGTGAGATTAAGGTTATAATTTAATGTTAAAAGTCTGGCAACATTCCCAAAATGCTCAGTTTCCACTTCATCCTTGAGAATACCAAAATGAGAATCACATAACTCACTGCTCATAATCTTTTACTCACAAATAATCCAAGATATTACAACCACATAATTCACTTCCCACAATCTATGAGGGTTTTGATATTTTTTCCTAATAATAGGTACTGTAAAGACTATGGGTCCTGACAACATCCCAGCTGTAGAACTGAAGACTTGTGCTCCTGAACTAGCTGCACCCTAGCCGAGCTGTTCCAGTACAGCTACAACACTGGCATCTACCCAACAATGTGGAAAATTGTCCAGGTAT
The DNA here is from genome assembly GCF_036365525.1 of Heterodontus francisci. Classification (NCBI taxonomy): domain Eukaryota; kingdom Metazoa; phylum Chordata; class Chondrichthyes; order Heterodontiformes; family Heterodontidae; genus Heterodontus; species Heterodontus francisci. The sequence continues at coordinate 105,898,954 of NC_090378.1, forward strand.
GTCCTGTCCACAAAAAGCAGGACAAATCCAACCCGGCCAATTACTACCCCATTAGCCTGCTCCCGATCATCAGCAAAGTGATGGAAGGGGTCGTCGACAGTGCCATCAAGCGGCACTTACTCAGCAATAACCTGCTCACTGACGCTCAGTTTGGGTTCTACCAGGGCCACTTGACTCCTGACCTCATTACAACCTTGGTCCAAACATGTGACAAAAGAGCAGAACTCAAAAGGGAGGTGAGAATGACTGCCCTTAACATCAAAGCAGCATTTGACTGAGTATGGTATCAAAGAGCCCTAGTAAAATTGGACTCAGTGGGAATCGGGAAAAACTCTCCGCTGTTTGGAGTCATAGCTAGCACAAAGGAAGATGGTTGTGGTTGTTGGAGGTCAATCATCTCAGTTCCAGGACATCATTGCAGGAGTTCCTCAGGGTAGTGTCCTAGGCCCAACCATCTTCAGCTGCTTCATCAATGACCTTCCCTCCATCATAAGGTCAGAAATGGGGATATTCACTGATGATTGCACAATACCATTCACGACTCCTCAGGGCAGTTTGTGTCCACTTGCAGCAAGACCTGGACAACATTCCGGCTTAGGCTAATATGTGGCAAGTAACATTCCTGCTACACAAGTGCCAGGCAATGACCATCTCCAACAAGAAAGAATCTAACCATCTCCCCTTGACATTCAACGGCATTACCATTGCTGAATCCCCCACTATCAATATCCTGGGGGTTACCATTGACTAGAAACTGAACTGGACCAGCCATATAAATACTGTGACTACAAGAGCAAGTCAGAGGCTGGAAATTCTGCAGCAAGTAACTCAATTCCTGGTTCCCCAAAGCCTGCCCACCATCTAAAGGTCACAAGTCAAGATTGTGATGGAATATTGAAATAAAAACAGAAAGTGCTGGAAATATTCAGCAGGTCAGGCAGCACCTATGGAGAGACCCTTAATCTAACTAAAGTTCTGTACAGCTGCAACATGACTTGCCAATTTTTATACTCTATACCCTGACCAATGAAGGCAAGCATGCCGTATGCCTTCTTGACTACCTTATCCACCTGCATTGCCACTTTCAGTGACCTGTGGACCTGTACGCCCAGATCTCTCTGCCTGTCAATACTCCTAAGGGTTCTGCCATTTACTGTATACCTCCCACCTGCATTAGACCTTCCAAAATGCATTACATCACATTTGTCCGGATTAAACTCCATCTGCCATTTCTCCGCCCAAGTCTCCAACCGATCTATATCCTGCTGTATCCTCTGACAATCTTCATCATTATCCGCAACTCCACCAACCTTTGTGTCGTCCGCAAACTTATTAATCAGACCAGCTACATTTTCTTCCAAATCATTTATATATACTACAAAGAGAAAAGGTCCCAGCACTGATCCCTGCGGAACACCACGAGTCACATCCCTCCATTCAGAAAAGCACCCTTCCACTGTTACCCTCTGTCTTCTGTGACTGAGCCAGTTCTGTATCCATCTTGCCAGCTCACCTCTGATCCCATGTGACTTCACCTTTTGCACCAGTCTGCCATGCGGGCCCTTGTCAAAGGCTTTACTAAAGTCCATATAGACAACATCCACTGCCCTTCCCTCATCAATCATCTTCGTCACTTCCTCAAAACTCAATCAAATTAGTAAGACACGACCTCCCCTTCAGAAAAACATGCTGTCTCTCGCTAATAAGTTCGTTTGTTTCCAAATGGGAGTAAATCCTGTCCCGAAGAATCCTCTCTAATAGTTTCCCTACCACTGACGTAAAGCTCACCGGCCTATAATTTCCTGGATTATCCTTACCACCCTTCTTAAACAAAGGAACAACATTGGCTATTCTCCAGTCCTCTGGGACCTCACCTGTAGCCAATGAGGATGCAAAGATTCCTGTCAAGGCCCCAAGGCTGTGATGAGGTCAGGAGCTGAGTGGCCCTGTCGGAACCCAAACTGAGCGTCACTGAGCAGGTTATTGCTAAGCAATTGCCGCTTGATAGCACTGTCAATGACATCTTCCATCACTTTACTGATGATTGAGAATAGACTGTTGGGATACTAATTGGCCAGTTGGACTTGTCCTGCTTTTTGTGTACAGGACATACCTGGGCAATTTTCCACATTGCTGGGTAGATGCCAGTGTTGTAGCTGTACTGGAACAGCTTGGCTAGGGGCGTGGCAAATTCTGGAGCACAGGTCTTCAGTACTATTGGCAGAATATTCAGGGTCCATAGCCTTTGCAGTATCCAGTGCCTTCAGTTGTTTCTTGATATCACGCGGAGTGAATCGAATTGGCTGAAGTCTGGCATCTGTAATGCTGGGGACTTCAGGAGAAGGCCGAGATGAATCATCAACTCGGCACTTCTGGCTGAAGATTGTTGCAAATGCTTCAGCCTTATCTTTCACACTGATGTGCTGGGCTCCCCCATCATTGAGGATGGGGATATTTGTGGAGCCGCCCACCACCATTCACAGTTGGATGTGGTAGGAATGCAGAGCTTAGATCTGATCCGTTGGTTATGGGATCGCTTAGCTCTGTGTATTGCGTGCTGCTTACGCAGTTTGGCATGCAAGTAGTCCTGTGTTGTAGCTTCACCAGGTTGACCCCTCATTTTGAGGTATGCCTGGTGCTGCTCCTGGCATGCCCTCCTGCACTCTTCATTGAACCAGGGTTGGTCTCCTGGCTTGATGGTAATGGTAGAGTGGGGGATATGCCAGGCCATGAGGTTACAGATTGCGGTTGAGTACAATTCTGCTGCTGCTGATGGCCCACAGCACCTCCCGAATGCCCAGTTTTGCATTGCTAGATCTTTTTGAAATCTATCCCATTTAGCAAGGTGAAAGTGCCACACAACATGTTGGAGGGTATCCTCAATGTGAAGGCAGGACGTCGTTCCCACAAGGACTGTGCGGTGATCACTCATACCAATACTGTCATGGACAGATGAATCTGCAACAGGCAGATTGGTGAGAACGAGGTCAAGTATCTTTTTCCCTCTTGTTGCTTCCCTCACAACCTGCCACATACCCAGTATAGCAGATATGTTCTTTAGGACTCAGCCAGCTCGGTCAGTAATGGTGCTACCGAGCCACTCTTGGTGATGGACATTGAAGTCCCCTACCCAGAGTACATTCTATGTCATTGCCGCCCTCAGTGCTTCTTCCAAATGGTGATCAACATGGAGGAGTTCTGATTCATCAGCTGAGGGAGGGCGGTACGTGGTAATCAGCAGGAGGTTTCCTTGCCCTTGTTTGACCTGATACCATGACACTTCATGGGGTCCAGAGTCAATGTTGAGGACTCCCAGGGCAACTCCCTCCTGACTGTATACCACTTCTGCTCGGTCTGTCCTATCAGTGGGATAGGTCATACCCGGGGATGGTGATGGCAATGTCTGGGACATTGTCTGTAAGGTATGGTTCCATGAGTATGACTGTGTCAGGCTGTTACTTGACTAGTCTGTGGGACAGCTCTCCCAACTTTGGCACAAGCCCCCAGATGTTAGTAAGGAGAACTTTGCAGGGTCGACAGGGGTGGGTTTGCTGTTGTCATTTACGGTGCCGAGGTCGATGCCGGGTGGTCCGTCCGGTTTCATTCTGTTTTATTGACCTCAGAGCGGTTAGATACAACTGAGTGGCTTGCTAGGCCATTTCAGAGGGCATGTAAGAGTCAACCACATTGCTGTGGATCTGGAGTCACATGTAGGCCAGACCAGGTAAGGACAGCAGATTTCCTTCCCTAAAGGACATGAGTGAACTAGATGGGTTTTTACAACAACTGACAATGGTCTCGTGGCCATCATTAGCTTTGGTAACTTGATTACAGTGAGCAACAAGATGTTAATCTGGAGACCAAGAGATCTCCATACAGGAGTTGGTTGAGGTGTGGGGGGATGTGGAGACCCAAAATAGGAGTCAGATCAGGATGGTATCTGGTGCCTCCTGGTGCCATTTGAGGACATTGGCATCACCCTGGAAGCAGCTCACACATTCATCCTTTTTGCTGACATTAAGCCAGGCAAAGGAGGAAAGAAAACAGAAATCTACTCCCCAAATAAATTAAACCTTAATGAAAGCTGAGGACTATTGTTTTTTCAGGTCCCTAACATCTCAATCTTTCATATGGGATATGTGATCTAATTATATGCCAGTGTGCACTACACAGTAGTAATTTGAAGATACCACAGATAATGACAACAGAGGAAGTCATTCAGCCCAGTATGCATGTGCCAGCTCTCTGCTTGATTAATCCAAAATTCATCCCAGCACCGTGCTCTCTCCCCATGTCCATGTGCCTTTCCCCGCATCAAGTATATATCCAATTTTCTCTTGAGAAGTGTAATAGTCTCAGCCTCAGCCAGACCCTGCACCAAAGCATTCTACATTTCAAAGACCCCTCTGTTCAAAACAATTTCTGCTCGCTCCTCTCCTTACTGAAGGTGATGGTTTTAAATGGATGACCACTTTTATCTCTGACTCCCTGGGCTAAATGTTGTTCTGGGTACGGGGGTCCCAGCAGCAGAATGCAAGATGGGGGATACCCCGCCTCAGCCCTCCGTCAGAACCCCGTTGCTATTTAACGGTGTGCAGGCAATTAATTGCCCATTGTCCCTTTAAGGGATAACCTCCTGCCTCTAAGAGCTGCTAGCCAATCTTCAGCGCCATTTAATGGCCTCAATTAACCTGGAGTGGAAAGGCTGAGGTCAGCCTTCCCTGCCTTGGATTAAATTTGAAGGCATCGGGAAGGCGACAGCCACTCCGCGCACCCCCCAACACCAACTCCCCACCCACCACCCCCCCCCCCCCACCCCACCTTCCAACGCAATTTTTGGGGGCCTCCCCCACCTCCATTTCTGTCCCTAGGGAGCCCAGAAAATTCAGCCTCCCAAATCAGAACGAGGAAGTCGCCGTCTCCAGATGTTCCAAAGCACTTAACTGCCAATAAATTACTTTTGAAGTGTGTTCACTGTTGTTCTGTAGGCAAATGCAAGAGCCAATTCATGCACAGCAAGATCCCACAAGAACCAAATGACTAGTTAATGTGACTTTAATGACTGATGGTTGTCGGCTGTATGTTGGCCAGGATAAGAGAACACTCCAGCTCTTTTTTTCAATGCTGGCATGTGCAAGTGAGTATAGAAATAGGAGGATAAAGCAGATGAATGCATGGCTGGAGAGATGGTGCAGGAAGGAGGGCATTAGATTCCTGGGACACTGGGACCAGTTCTGGAGAAGGTGGAACCTGTACAGGCGGGACAGGTTGCACCTGAACAGAGCTGGGACAAATTTCCCTGCGGATGATTTGCTAGTTCTATCAAACTAATTTGGCAAGGGTGTGGGAACCAGGAGGAAATGTCAGAGAAATATGAAAGTGCACAGAATACTGGGAGAGATAGATAACACTAGAGAAGGGAATTTTAAGTTATTAAGTGAGGTCAAAGTAATGGAAAAAGTAATAAATTCGAAATCAGGATTAATGTTCATGTGTATGAATGCACAGAGTGTGGTTAATAAGATTGGTGAGTTACAGGTGCAGAAATGGACCTCTGGGTGGAGCACTACCTAGAACTGTACTCCAGGGAAAATGTTGTCACTGATACCACCCTCAATGCAGCCCAGTCTCTGCCTGTCATGGATGAGCTGGACAAACAGCCAACAAAATCGGAACTCAGTGATGCCATTGATTCTCTAGTCATTGGAAAAGCCCCTGGAAAGGACGGCATTACCCCTGAAATAATCAAGAGTGCCAAGCCTGCTATACTCTCAGCACTACATGAACTGCTTTGCCTGTGCTGGGATGAGGGAGCAGTAGCACAGGACATGCGCGATGCCAATATCATCACCCTCTATAAGAACAAGGGTGACCACGGTGACTGCAACAACTACCGTGGAATCTCCCTGCTCAGCACAGTGGGGAAAGTCTTTGCTCGAGTAATTTTAAACAGACTCCAGAAGCTGGCTGAGTGTGTCTACCCTGAGGCACAGTGCGGCTTTCGAGCAGAGAGATCCACTATTAATATGCTGTTCTCCCTTCGCCAGCTACAGGAGAAATGCCGTGAGCAACGGATGCCCCTCTACGTTGCCTTCATAGATCTCACCAAAGCCTTTGACCTCGTCAGCAGACATGGTCTCTTCAGACTACTAGCAAAGATTGGATGTCCACCAAAGCTACTAAGTATCATCACCTCATTCCATGACAATATGGAAGGCACAATTCAGCATAGCGGTGCCCCATCAGACTCCTTTCCCATCCTGAGTGGTGTGAAACAGGGCTGTGTTCTCGCACCCACACTGTTTGGGATCTTCTTCTCACTGCTGCTCTCTCTCACATTTAAGTCTTCAGAAGAAGGAATTTTCCTCCACACAAGATCAGATGGCAAGTTGTTCAACCTTGCCCGTCTTAGAACGAAGACCAAAGTACGGAACGTCCTCATCAGGGATCTCCTCTTTGCTGACGATGCTGCATTAACATCTCACACTGAAGAGTGTCTGCAGAGACCTGTCGACAGGATTGCGGCTGCCTGCAACGAATTTGGCCTAACCATCAGTTTCAAGACAATGAACATCATGGGACAGGACGTCAGAAATGCTCGATCCATCAATATCGGCGACCACACTCTGGAAGTGGTTCAAGAGTTCACCTACCTGGGCTCAATCATCACCAGCAACCTGTCTCTCGATGGAGAAATCAACAAGCGCATAGGAAAGGCGTCTGCTGCTGTGTCCAGACTGGCCAAGAGGGTGTGGGAAAACAGTACACTGACATGGAACACAAAAGTCCGAGTGTTTCAGGCCTGTGTCCTCAATACCTTGCTCTACAGCAGCGAGGCCTGGACCATGTATGTCAGCAAAGAGCGACGTCTCAACGCATTCCATCTTCGCTGTCTCCGGAGAATCCTTGGCATCAGGTGGCAGAACCGTATCTCCAACGCAGAAGTCCTCGAGGCAGCCAACATCCCAAGCATGTATGCCCTACTGAGCCAGCGGCGCTTGAGGTGGCTTGACCATGTGAGCCGCATGGAAGATGGCAGGATCCCCAAGGGCGTATCATACAGCAAGCTTGTCACTGGTAGCAGACCCACCGGCCGTCCATGTCTTCACTTTAAATATGTTTGCAAACGCAACATGAAGTCTTGCAACATTGACCACAAGTCGTGGGAGCCAGTTGCCAGTGATTGCCACAGCTGGCGGACAGCAATAAAGGTGGGGCTAAAGATTGGTGAGTCGAAGAGACTTAGCAGTTGGCAGGAAAAGGGACAGCAGTGTAAGAAGAGAGCCAACTGTGTAACAGCCCCGACAATCAACTTTACCTGCAGCGCCTGTGGAAGAATTGGCCTTTATAGCCACTCCAGGCACTACTCCACAAACCACTGACCACCTCTAGGCGCTTACCCATTGTCTCTCGAGACAAGAAGGCCAAAAGGCAAGGCAAGACTATAACTGAGACTTGGCTCAAAGAATAGCAGGAATAGGTGCTAAATATTCCTGGATACAAGATGTTCAGGAAAGATAGAAAATGAAGAAAAAGGGGAGGAATGTCAGTATTGATTAAGGAGAGCATTGCAGTACTGGAGAGAGAGGATATTCCAGAAAGGTCAAGACTGGAATCTATTTTACTCGAGCTAAGGAACAAAAAAGGTCCATTTACATTGCTCAGTGTAGTCTACAGAACACCAACTAGTGAAAAGGATGAAGAGGAACAAATTTGCAAGGAAATTACAGAGATGCAAGAATTAGAGTAGTTTTATTGGGAGACTTTAATTATCCAAGTATTAGACAGGGATAGTAGTAGTGTAAAAGGCAAAGAGGAGCAAGAGTTCCTAGAGTGTGTTCAGGAAAATTTTCTACAACAGTATGTTTCCAGTCTAAGAGGGGAGGCACTGCCAGACCTGGTTCTTGGGAATGAGGTGAACGAAGTGGATCAAATATCAGTAGGAGCACATTTCGGGGCCAGTGATCATTGTATCATAAGGTTTAGGTTGGTTATGCAAAAGAACAATCTAGAGTAAGAATAATTAACTGAGCGAAAGCCAACTTCAATGGGGTAATAATGGATCTGGCCAAATAAATTGGAATCAGAGGTTGGCAGGATAAATAGTAGCTGAACAATGGGTGACCTTCAAAGAAGAGATAATTCGGGCACAGTCAAGGTATATTCTCTCGAAGGGGAAAGGTAGGGCAAAGAAATCCAGAGCTCCTGGATGACGAAAGACATAGAGATTAAGATGAAGAAGAAAAAGTGTGCTTATGACAGATGTCAGGTAGATATTACAGTGGAGAACCAGGCTGAAAATAGAAGGTTCAGAGAAAAAGTGAAAAAGCAAATAAGAGAAGCAAAGAGAGAGTATGAAAAGAGACTGGCAGCTAACATAAAAGAGAATCCCAAAGTCTTCTATAAGCATATAAATAGTTAAAGGGTGGTAAAAGGTGGAGTAGGGCCGATTAGGGACCAAAAGGGGGTTTACACATGGAGATAGGGGGACTAGCTGAGGTATTAAGTGAATACTTTGCATCTGTCTTTACCAAGGAAGAAGATGCTACCCAGGCCACAGTGAAAGAGGAGGTAATTAATGCACTTGAAGGACTTAAAATTGATAAGGAGGAGGTGTTAGATAGGCTGTCTATACTTAAAGTTGATGAAGCACTAGGGGTGGATGAGATGCATCCAAGGACACTGAGGGAAGTGAGAGTGGAAATCGTTGAGGCACTGGCCATAATTTTTCAGTCTTCCCTAGACTCATGGGTGTTGCCAGAGGACTGGTGAATTACAAATGTCATACTTTTGTTCAAAAAAGGATGTAAAGATAAGCCCAGCAATTACAGGCCAGTCAGTTTAACTTCAGTGGTGGGGAAGCTTCTAGAAACAATAATTCAGGACAAAATTAATAGTCACATGGACAAATGGTTAATTAAGGAAAGCCGGCACATATTCGTCAAGGGAAAATCATGCTTAACTAACTTGCTGGAGTGTTATGAAGAGGTAACAGAGAGGGTTGATGAGGGCAATGCTATTGATGTGGTGTACATGGACTTCCAAAAGGCATTTAATTCAGTGCCGCACAACAGACCTGTGAGCAAAGATATAACTCATGGAATAAAAGGGACAGTAGCAACTTGGATATGAAATTGGCTGAGTGACAGGAAACAAAGAGTGGTGGTTAATGGACGCTAATCGGGCTGGAGGAAGGTTTGTAGTGGAGTTCCCCAGGGGTCAGTGTTGGGACCTTTGCTCTTCCTGATATATATTAATGGTGTACAGGGCACAGTTTCAAAATTTGTGGATGATGCAAAACTGGGAACAATTGTGAACTGAAGAGGATAGTGTAGAACTTCGAAAGGACATAGACAAGTTGGTGGAATGGGCAGACAAGTGGCAGATGAAGTTCAGTGCAGAGAAATGTGCAGTGATTCATTTTGGTAGGAAGAACATGTACTCTGCAAATTTCAGAGTCTGTTTTAAAACATTTCCTGTGCTGGGGCAAGAGGGGAAATGAATCCTTTGGGAACTGAGGGGGCATATCGGGAGACTAAAAACACTCAGGCAAAAAAAAATGCAAAGGAACATGTATGCATGACACAGTCAAAGACACACAGGAACATAGGAACAGGAGGAGGCCATTCAGCCCCCGAACCTGTTCTGTCATTCGATTCAATCATGGATGATCTGTATCTTAACTCTACCTATCCTCCTTGGTCCTGAACCCTTTAATATCCTTGGCTAACAAAAATCTATCAATCTTGGTTTTGAAATCTTTAATTGCTCTCTAGCCTCAACAGCTTTTGGGCGGAGTGTTCCAGATTTCTATTACCCTTTGTGTGAAGTAATTCCCTGACATCACCCCTGAAAGGCCTAGCTCTAATTTTAAGGCTTTATTCCCCAGTCCTGGATTCCCCACCAGAGGATATTGTTTCTCTCTGTTTACCCTGTCAACTCATTTAATCATCTGAAACACTTCAATTAGATTATCCATTAATCTTCTGCATTAAAGGGACAGTGTTTAAAACTACAGTGCATGCCCAGTTTCACTATAACATACTTCATCTGTCCTTCAAATGAAACAGAGTCCCCTTTAGCCCTGTAACAAAGACAGAAAGTGCTGGAAATACTTAACATGTCAGGCAGCATCTATAGAGAGAGAAACAGAGTTAACGTTTCAGGTCTGTGACCTTTCATCAAACATTTCATCAGACCTTTCATAACCTTTTGGCTGGTTCAGGTAGACATTAAAATCCTGTGACATTATTCAAAGAGCAATGAGTTCTCCTGGTCTTCTAACCAATGTTACACCCTCAGCCAACATCTGCAAGAGACAAACTAACCATCATTCATCTCACTACAGTCTGTGGAACTTTATTGTGAATAAAATGGCTGTTCTGTTTGTCTATGTAACAGCAGTCATTCCACTTCAATGTAATTCATTATGGAGACATTTCTGCGAGGTATGTTGAGGCTTTATATATATATATATATATATATATATTGAAAGGTTTGCTGTCTGAATATCACAATCTGGGAGCAGTGAACCAGGAAGAACTTCCTCTTTCCCACATTGTGAAATTGTCTGCTCATTGAGATAATGGGTCCGCATCGGTAAAAGGAAAACCTTCCCATCATTGCCTTTTTGCCTCACCCAACAGAGGAATCCAAGTACCACATAACAGACAAAAAGCTAAGTCTTTTTTATCAACCCTGGGATAATATCCACCAAGCAAGAGCGTCAGCACTACAACAACAACAAGAACTTGCATTTATAAAACATCGATAACATAGTACAACATCCCAAGGCGCTTCACAGGAGCGTTATCTGACAAAATTTGACCACATATGAAATTAGGACATGTGACTTAAGAACATAAGAAATAGGAGCGGGGTAGGCCATTCGACCCCTCAAGCCTGCTACACCATTCAATAAGATGGCTGATCTGATTGTGGCCTTAACTCCACTTTCCTGCTGGCCCCCATAACCCTTGACTCCCTTGTAGATCAAAAATCTGTCTAACTCAGCCTTGAATATATTCAAAGACCACCGCTCTCTGGAGAAGAGAATTCTGAAGATTAACGACCCTCTGAGAGAAGAAATTCCTCTTTTCCATCTTAAAGGAGAGACCCCTTATTTTGAAACTGTAGCCCCTTGTTCTAGATACGCCCACTAGGGGAAACATCCTCTGAGTATCTACCCTGTCAAGTCCCTCCGGATCTTATATGTTTCAATAAGATCACCTCTCATTCTTCTAAACTTCAATGAGTACAGGCCAAACCTGCTCAACCTTTCCTCATAAGACAACCCTTCATCCCAGGAATCCTAGTGAACCTTCGCTGAACTGCTTCCAATGCAAGTATAATCCCTCCTTAAGTAAGAGCCCAAAACTGTACACAGTACTCTCGGTATGGTCTCACTAATGCCCTGTACGGATGTAGCAAGACTTCTCCACTTTTATACTCCATCCGCCTTACAACAAAGGCCAACATTCCATTTGCCTTCCTAATTACTTGCGTGCTAACATTTTGTGATTCATGTACAAAGACACCCAGATCCCTCTGTACCGCAGCATTCTGCAGTCTCTCTCCATAAGTTGTTTCTAATGGGCATCTTATCACAAACAGAATTATCTATATTTCAAATATTCTGGAGGATTGATAATCATTTAGATCTCACCCACTCCCCCTGTCTCTTGCCAGAATGTGTGCCAGCTCTAGACTAGAGGACAGCTGGTCATATACTGCCACTCTAAGATAAACAGTGGCCAAAAGAAGCGACTGGCCACGGGGGAGAAATCTACACTCACTTCTCCTGCCGCCAAGGAACTGCATGACATCAGCCAATACGCAGTCTGCCATTGCATGTTGACATTCCTATGACTTACCTCAGGGTATATTTGGATTTATTTATTCAATGACAGTTTCCAAGGACGACTATGTAAGGTAATAAAGATTAAGTGCAGTGAGGATGTTTCTCTATCTATTATCCAGGAATGCACATCCTACAGTCAATTACTCAGACTCCTAAAACAGATAGCTTTGTGGTTGGACCAATTGTTCTAGGAAACTCACTGTGCCTGTTGTTGCAAGCTCAACTGTTGCTGGAAAGCAATAATTCACTGAGTTATATTGAACAAATACCCATCACATAAGCATTCCTTTGTACTTAGTACACTGCAATGGAATAACATGCATTTCCCCGCTCCCTGGGTTGTGCACCAGTAGAAACCTAGAGAGCTGTGTCGTTCTTGGTCTGTTGCAGCCATTGCTCTGGAATTCATTTTGTAAGCAGGGTAGATTGCACAGCAGCCATGACTATTCGAGAATCACTGCAGCTAGGAGCAGCTCTGTAATCTCAAAGCACTGTCAAACACTAGTCTTCAAATACAATTGGTGCAATTCAGATGCTGCAACACTAACTGGAAAAGCTTGCATTTGGGTATTGCACAACCCGATGTGATCCACATACAATGACTTGAAGCACAATCAGTGTTTCTTTGCAGACAAATGAAGCAGCCAGCTTGTTTTTTCATTTGTTCATGGGATGTGGGCGTCACCGACTGAGCATTTATTGCCCATCCCTAATTGCCCTTGAGTAGGTGGTGGTGAGCTGTCTTCTTGAACCGCTGCAGTCCATGTGGTGTAGGTACATCCACAGTGCTATTAGGGAGTTCCAGGACCTTGACCCAGCGACAGTGAAGGAACGGCGATATAGTTCCAAGTCAGGATAGTGTGTGGCTTGGAGGGGAACTTGCGGGTGGTGGTGTTCCCATGCATCTGCTGCCCTTGTCCTTCTAGGTGATAGAGCTCGCGGGTTTGGAAAGTGCTGTCACAAGAGCCTTGGTGAGTTGCGGCAGCGCATCTTGTAGACGGTACACACTGCTGCCATTGTGCATTGGTGGTGGAGAGAGTGAATGTTGAACATAGTGGATGAGGTGCCAATCAAGCAGGCTGCTTTGTCCTGGATGGTGTTGATCTTCTTGAGTGTTGTTGGAGCTGCACCCATCCAGGCAAGTGGAGAGTATTCCATCACACTCCTGACTTGTGCCTTGTAGATTGTGGACAGGCACTGGGGAGACAGGAGATGAGCTATTCACCACAGAACTCTCAGCCTCTGACCTGCTCTTCTCACCACAGCATTAATGTGGCTGGTCCAGTTCAGCTTCTGGTCAATGGTAGCCCCTAGGATGTTGATAGTGGGGGATTCAGCGATGGTAATGCCATTGAACATCAAGGGGAGATGGTTAGATTCTCTCTTGTCAGAGATGGTCATTGCCTGGCACTTGTGTGGCATGAATGTTAATTGCCACTTATCAGCCCACGCCTGGATATTGTCCAGGTTTTGCTGTGTCTGGACATGGGCTGCTTCAGTATCTGAGGAGTCGCGAATGGTGCTGAACATTGTGCAGTCATCAGCGAACAGCCCCACTTCTGACCTTATGATGAAGGGAAGGTCATTGATGAAGCAGTGAAGATGGTTGGGCCCAGGACACTACCCTGAGGAACTCCTGCAGTGATGTCCTGGAAATGAGATGATTGACCTCCAGCAACCACAACCATATTCCTTTGTGCTAGGTGTGACTCCAGCCAGCGGAGAGTTTTCCCGTGATTCCTATTGACTCCAGTTTTGCTAATGCTCCTTGATGCCATACTCAGTCAAATGCCAAGGCAGTTATTCTCACCTCACCTCTTGAGTTCAGCTTTTTTGTCCATGTTTGGACCAAGGCTGTAATGAGGTCAGGGGCTCATAGGGTTCCCTGGCGGAACCCAAACTGAGCATCACTGAGCAGGTTATTGCTGCGCAAATGCTGCTTGATAGCACTGTCGACACCCCTTCCATCACTTTGGTGATGATCGAGAATGGACTGATAGCGCCGTAATTGGCCAGATTGGATTTGTCTTGCTTTTTGTGCAATTTGGGCAATTTTCCACATTGCCTGGTAGATGCCAGTGTTGTAGTGGTACTGGAACAGCTTGGCTAGGGATGTGGCTAGTTCTGGAGCACAGGTCTTCATTACTATTGCCGAAATGTTGTCAGGACCCACAGCCTTTGGTGTATCCAGTGCCTTCAGCTGTTTCTTGATATCACATGGTGTGAATCGGATTGGCTGAAGGCAGGCATCTGTGATGCTGGGGTCCTCAGGAGGAGGCTGAGATGGATGATCCACTCGGCACTTCTGGCTGAAGATGGATGCAAATGCTTCAGCCTTGTCTTTCGCACTGATGTGCTAGGCTCCCCCATCATTGAGGATAGGGATGTTTGTGGAGCCTCCTCCTCCAGTTAGTTGTTTAATTGTCCACCACCATTCACAACTGGATGTGGCAGGACTGCAGAGCTTAGATCTGATCCATTGGTTGTGGGATCGCTTCGCTCTGTCTATCGCATGCTGCTTCCACTGTTTGGCACGCAAGTATTCCTGTGTTGTAGCTTCATTTTGAGGTATGCCTGGTGCTGCTCCTAGCATGCCTGCCTGCACTCTTTATCAGTTGGTCCAGCGGCTTGATGGTAATGGTAGAGTGGGGGATATGCCAGGCCATGAGGTTACAGATTGTGGTTGAATACAATTCCGTTGCTGATGATGGCCCACAGTGCCTCATGGATGCCCAGGTTTGAGTTGCTAGATCTGTTCGAAATCTATCCCATTCAGCACAGTGACAGTGCCACGCAACACAATGATGGGTATCCTTAATGTGAAGATGGGACTTCGTCTCCACAAGGGCTGTGCAGTGGTCACTCCTACCAAGACTGTCATGAACACATGCATCTGCAACAGATTGGTGAGGACGAGGTCAGTTAGGTTTTTCCCTCTTGTTGTTTCCCTCACTACCTGCCACAGACCCAGTCTAGCAACTATGTCATTTAGGACTCAGCCAGTTTGGTCAATTGTGGTATTACCGAGCCACTCTTGGTGATGGGCATTGAAGTCCCCACCCAGGGTACATTCTGTGCCCTTGCCACCCTCATGCTTCCTCCAAGTGGTGTTCAACATGGAGGAGAACTGATTCATCAGCTGAGTTAGGGTGGTAGGTGGTAATCAGCAGAAGCATTTCTTGCCCATATTTGACCTGATGCCATGAGACATCATGGGGTCCAGAATTAATATTGCGGACTCCCAGGCAACGCCCTCCTAACTGTATACCACTGTGCCACCACCTCTGGTGGGTCTGTCCTGCCAGTGGGACAGGACATAGCCAGGCCTAGTGATGGTGGTATCTGGGACATTGTAAGGTATGATTCCATGAGTATGACTATGTCAGGTTGTTACTTGACTAGTTTGTGGGACAGCTCTCCCAATTTTGACACAAGCCCCCAGAAGTTAGAAAGGAGGATTTTGCAGGGCCGACAGGGCTGGGTTTGCTGTTGTCGTTTCCAGTACCTAGGTCAATGCCGGGTGGTCTGTCGGGTTTCATTCATTTTCTTAGACTTTGTAGCAGCTTGATACAACTGAGTGCCATGCTAGGCCATTTTAGAGGGCATTTAAGAGTCATCCTGGGCCTCTAGGTTACTGGTCCAGTGACATTACCACAACTGACTGCCTCCCCCTTGCACAGTAAGATTCCACATGCAGTAACTTTTTTGGTAGTGTTGGTCAAGAGAGAAATGTTGACAGGGATACCAGGAGAACTGTTTGCTCTTTTGCTAATTGCACCACGGGACTTTCGATATGCACCCCAGAAACGTGCTACAAAACCTCAAACTACATTCTCATCAGAAGGACAGCACCTCTGGTAATGTAGGCTCCTTTCAGTGTTGCACTGTGCTCACACCTGAAATACGAGTTCAAGTCCTGGTGTGTGCTTGATCCCACAATCTTAGGATTTGGAGACAAGAGTATTTACACTGAACCAGGTTGACAACTTAAGCTCATAGATGTTCCTAGTATACAAGAGGCTACAGTGAGCTAATTCACACTGGGTACACCATGTTTTATGAACCAGCTCCAAAAATGGATACAAAAAAAATCTAATTTGTATTTGAGGAAGGTTGCTGATATAAAATGGCTGCTTCATTTATTTGCATAACAGTCCTTGCACTCCAAAAGTAATTAATTATGTGAAGCAATTTGAGATGCTTTGACACGGTGTGGTATTATTTAAGTACAAGTATGTATGCATCTGTCTATCTATCTGTCCATCTATTTATCTGTCTGTCTGTCTATTTATTTCTCTGACTGTCTGTCTATCTATTTATCTGACTGGCTGCCTATCTACCTATCCATCGTTCTATCTGGCTATTTATCGCTATTATCGGAAGACTTGTTTCTTTGTGAAATTAGTCCCATATACCATAGGGTCCCTTACATTCCACCAATCAGATTGCAGGACCCTTGAATTTGCCCCAACTCCAATTGGACTCCAAAACCAGGAACCATGTGATGCCTTTAAACTATTCTTTATTTTTGACTGGGAGAGAAGGAAGGAAGGAAGAAGGGAAGGAAGAAGGGATGGATGAAAGGAAGAAGTCCTACTGCTCCTCTTCCCTCTAATGTGTGGTTGTCTTTAAGAAAGGCTTGCGTTTTCATATGAAGCCTTTTCATGCAGCCTCCCAAACCCCCACCATCTACTCAGAGACATCTCAAAGTATGCGATATAGAATGAATTCCTTAACAGGTCAGTGACGATTATTATGCAGCAACCATTTTATGCCCCTTCTGAAAGTAAAGCAGCCATTTTGGAGTCAAAACAGAGAGTGCTGGAAATGCTCAGCAGGTCTGGCAACATCAGTGGAGAGAGAAACAGAGTTAACGTTTCAGGTCTGTGATCTTTCATCAGAACTGGCAAAGGTTGAACATGTAATAGGTTTTGAGCAAGTGTAAAGGGAGGAGGGGGGAGAAGAGCAAAAAGGAAGATCCGTGATGGGGGGAGGGCAGGAGAGATTAAATGACAAGAATGTCAGGAATAAAAGGCAAAAGGAGTGATAATAGTTATAGTAAAAGGCAAAGCATTTGTTCAGAGAGAGTGTTAATGGCAGAATAATGAACAGATTTTTCTGAAAACGTGATAACCATGGTGAAAAAAACAATCAAAATGGGGGTTATGATCTGAAATTGTTGAACTCAATGTTGAATCCAGAAGGCTGTACAATTCCAAATCAGAAGATGTGGTGTTGTTACTTGAGCTTGTGTTGAGCTTCACTGGAACCCTGCAGCAGGCTGAGAACAGAGATATGGATGTGAGAGCAAGGTGGTGAATTAAAATGGCAAGCAACTGGAAGCTCGGGGTCATGCTTGCAGACCGAGCAAAGGTGTTCCGCAAAGTGGTCACCAAATCTGCGTTTGGTCTCCCCAGTGTAGAGGAGACCATATTGTGAGCAACGAATCCTGTATACTAAATTGAAAGAGGTACAAGTAAATCGCTGCTTCACCTGGAAGGAGTGTTTGGGGCCTTGGATGTTGAGGAGAGAGGAGGTAAAAGGGCAGGTGTTGCACCTCCACAGATTGTATGGAAAGGTGTCATGGGAAGGGGACGACGTGTCGGGAGTAATGGAGGAGTGAACCAGAGTGTTGCTGAGGGAATGGTTCCTTCGCAATGCTGACAGGGGAGGGGAAGGGAAGATGTGTTTGGTGGTGGCATCACGCTGGAGGTGACGGAAATGGCGGAGGATGATCTTTTGGATGTGGAGGCTGGTGGGCTGGAAAGTGAGAACCCTGTCGCGGTCCTGGAAGGGAGGGAAAGGGGTGACAGCAGAAGTGTGGGAAATGGGTCGGACACAGTCGAGGGGTCTGTCAACCATAGTGTGGGGGAATCCTCAGTTGAGGAGGAAAGGAAAATATCAGAAGCACTGTTGTGGAAGGTTGTATCATCACAACAGATGTGACGGAGATGGAAAAACTGGGAGAATGGAATGGAGTCCTTACAGGAGGCAGATGATGAGGAAGTGAAATCGAGGTAGCTGTGGGAGTCGGTGGGCTTATAATGGATATTAGTAGACAGCCTGTCCCCAGAGTTGGAGACAGAGAAGTCAAGTAAGGGAAGGGAATTGTTGGAGATGGACCATGTGAAGGTGAGAGAAGGGTGGAAATTAGAAGCAAAGTTGATAAAGTTTTCCAGTTCCGGGTGGGAGCAGGAAACGGCACCGATACAGTCATCAATGTACCAGAAAAAGAGTTGGGGAGGGGGCCTGAGTAGGACTGGAACAAGAAATGTTCAACATATCCCACAAAAAGACAGGCATAACTAAGACCCATGCTGTCACACTCATGCCAGGAGAAACTATGAACTATAAAATGAACTGATGAATTGAACACAAAATGGACACCTTGTGCTTCAAAGCAAGATGGAGTAAGAGGTTGATGACCTCTCCTGTACTGCTAATGCACATGGTAACTCCTAGAACCCTGAACCAATTGTCATGTCTGGTCAAGTGTTGAAGAAAGCATTAGAAATGTAAATGGCCCATTTAATGTTAATGGCTTTGCCTCTTCAACAAGTTGGGCTAACAGTGACTTGACAGACATGGAGACTCCAGACTCAAACCACGGATAATGGGTGTGTAAAAACACCACTTTATCAAGATGGCATAGAGATGAGTATCATCCAAATCCATTGTCTAACCCTAGCCACACCATCAAACACCATTTATGAAAACACAATGGGAGAGAAACTTGGGTCAGCTATTTCAGCAGCGAAGTCTTAAAATGTATTCCCAGGTCTCCGATAAGAGGCTTTTATAAGAGACAATTTTTGGTGCAGAGAGCAGAAAACCAGAAGCCAGAAGGAAGAGAGGCTGAGCCCAGCAAGAAGACAGACCCTTCCAGAATACCATCTTTAAATTACCTAGAGACAGAAATGAAAGGTGACCTTGAAATTCCCTACCTGAGAAATTGTAACAGGACTTTTGTCATTAAACTGTGACTGAGAATTAACAAAAAAGTCCGCAGCAAAGCGTTTGTCCACCTGAAACTTTCCAAAGTTTAACGTCAGAGAACCAGGAAAAAGGAAAAACAGGCCTGCACTGTTTTTAACTCCTCCCCCAGGAAATCAAGCCAGGTTTCACAACAAACTCTGTTTAAAACAATCAGACTTAAATGCATGCTGTCTTTTAATCTCTATCTTTTCTAATGTGCGTGTGAGTGTGAGCGGATGATGTTGTGGATATTTTTGGGCATTGTTTAATAAGCATTTATCTTTCTTTCCATCTACGGGAAACCCTACCATTTGTCTGTTTATTGACCAATTAACTACTCAAAGGTTAAAACACAATTCTAATAAAAAGACACCATCTTTGGTCAGTTGAGAGGTGAAAAGTGGAAATCAACCCTATCATTTCCCATCTGTCCGTAACAATTTAGGTACCCATAGAAACACATTTTATTTGGAGGAAGTGAGTGGAGTTGAAGGAGAGGTTGTTCAATGAGAGAACAAGTTCAGCTAGGCAGAGGAGGGTGGTGGTGGATGGGGACTGGTTGGGCCTCTTTTCAAGGAAGAATTGGAGAACACTCAGACCATCCTGGTGGGGGATGGAGATGCAGAGAGATTGGATGCCCATAGTGAAGAGATGGCAGTGAGGGCCAGGAAACTGGAAATTGTTGAAATGACGTAGGGCATCAGAAGAGTTACGGATATGGATGGGAAGAGACTAGAC
The DNA here is from genome assembly GCF_036365525.1 of Heterodontus francisci. Classification (NCBI taxonomy): domain Eukaryota; kingdom Metazoa; phylum Chordata; class Chondrichthyes; order Heterodontiformes; family Heterodontidae; genus Heterodontus; species Heterodontus francisci. The sequence continues at coordinate 105,918,527 of NC_090378.1, forward strand.
AAGGTGAGAAAAAAAGAGTCATGATAGGAAGATATAAGTTGAGTGGGGCATGAACAGGCCAAAATGATGAGTCTACCAGGACAGTCATGGCACCTTCCCATCGCAGGAGGTGTAACACATGCCCTTTCACCACCTCTCTCCTCACTATCCAAGACCCCAAACACTCCTTCCAAGTGAAGTTGTGATTTACTTGTACTTCTTTCTATTTAGCAGACTGTGTTTGCTGCTCACAATGCGGTCTCCTCTGCATTGGGGAGACCAAACATAGATTGGGTGACCGCTTTGCAGAATACCTCCACTCAACCCACAAGCATGACCCCGAGCATCTGGTTACTTGCCATTTTAATTGACCACCTTGCCCTCATGCCCACATTTCTGTCCTCAGCCTGCTGTAGTGTTCCAATGAAGCTCAGTGCAAGCTTGAGGAACAGCACCTTTATCTTCCGATTAGGCACTGTAACGAATTTGGCCTAACCATCAGCCTCAAGAAAATGAACATCATGGGACAGGACATCAGAAATGTTCCATCCATCAATATCGGCGACCACGCTCTGGAAGTGGTTCAAGAGTTCACCTACCTAGGCTCAACCATCACCAGTAACCTGTCTCTCGATGTAGAAATCAACAAGTGAGAGTAACAGGGTAGTGGTTATGGGGGACTTTAACTTTCCAAATATTGACTGGAAATACTATAGTTCGAGTACTTTAGATGGGTCTGTTTTTGTCCAGTGTGTGCAGGAGGGTTTTCTGACACAGTATGTGGACAGGCCAACCAGGGGCGATGCCACATTGGATTTGGTACTGGGTAATGAACCCGGCCAGGTGTTCGATTTAGATGTAGGTGAGCACTTTGGCGATAGTGATCACAATTCGGTTAGGTTTACCTTAGCGATGGGCAGGGACAGGTATATACCGCAGGGCAAGAATTATAGCTGGGGGAAAGGAAATTATGACGCGATTAGGCAAGATTTAGGATGTGTAGGATGGGGAAGGAAACTGCAGGGGATGGGCACAAACGAAATGTGGAGCTTATTCAAGGAGCAGCTAATGCGTGTCCTTGATAAGTATGTACCTGTCAGGCAGGGAGGAAGTTGTCGAGCAAGGGAGCCGTGGTTTACTCAAGAAGTTGAAGCGCTTGTCAAGAGGAAGAGGGCGGCTTATGTTAGGATGAGACGTGAAGGCTCAGTTAGGGCGCTTGAGAGTTACAAGCTAGCCAGGAAGGATCTAAAGGGAGGGCTAAGAAGAGCAAGGAGAGGACACGAGAAGTCATTGGCGGATAGGATCAAAGAAAACCCTAAGGCTTTCTATAGGTATATCAGGAATAAACGAATGATAAGAGTTAGAACAGGGCCAATCAAGGATAGTAGTGGGAAGTTGTGTGCGGAATCAGAGGAGATAGGGGAAGCGTTAAATAAATATTTTTCGTCAGTATTTACAGTAGAGAAAGAAAATGTTGCCGAGGAGATTACTGAGATACAGCCTACTAGGCTAGATGGGATTGAGATTCACAAGGAGGAGGTGTTAGCAATTTTGGAAAGAGTGAAAATAGATAAGTCCCCTGGGCCAGATGGGATTTATCCTAGGATTCTCTGGGAAGCCAGGGAGGAGATTGCAGAGCCGTTGTTGTTGATCTTTAAGTCGTCATTGTCGACAGGAGTAGTGCCGGAGGACTGGAGGATAGCAAATGTTGTCCCCTTGTTCAAGAAGGGGAGTAGAGACAGCCCTGGTAATTATAGACCTGTGAGCCTTACTTCGGTTGTGGGTAAAATGTTGGAAAAGGTTATAAGAGACAGGATTTATAATCAGCTTGAAAAGAATAAGTTCATTTGCGATAGTCAGCACGGTTTTGTGAAAGGTAGGTCGTGCCTCACAAACCTTATTGAGTTTTTCGAGAAGGTGACCAAACAGGTAATTGAGGGTAAAACCGTGGATGTGGTGTATATGGATTTCAGTAAGGCGTTTGATAAGGTTCCCCACGGTAGGCTATTGCAGAAAATACGCAAGTATGGGGTTGAAGGTGATTTAGAGCTTTGGATCAGAAATTGGCTAGCTGAAAGAAGACAGAGGGTGGTGGTTGATGGCAAATGTTCATCCTGGAGTTTAGTTACTAGTGGTGTACCGCAAGGTTCTGTTTTGGGGCCACTGCTGTTTGTCATTTTTATAAACGACCTGGATGAGGGTGTAGAAGGGTGGGTTAGTAAATTTGCGGATGACACGAAGGTCGGTGGAGTTGTGGATAGTGTCGAAGGGTGTTGTAGGGTACAGAGGGACATAGATAGGCTGCAGAGCTGGGCTGAGAGATGGCAAATGGAGTTTAATGCGGAGAAGTGTGAGGTGATTCACTTTGGAAGGAGTAACAGCAATGCAGAGTACTGGGCTAATGGGAAGATTCTTGGTAGTGTAGATGAGCAGAGAGATCTTGGTATCCAGGTACATAAATCCCTGAAAGTTGCTACCCAGGTTAATAGGGCTGTTAAGAAGGCATATGGTGTGTTAGCCTTTATTAGTAGGGGGATCGAGTTTCAGAGCCACGGGGTCATGATGCAGCTGTACAAAACTCTGGTGAGGCCGCACCTGGAGTATTGCGTGCAGTTCTGGTCACCGCATTATAGGAAGGATGTCGAAGCTTTGGAAAGGGTGCAGAGGAGATTTACTAGGATGTTGCCTGGTATGGAAGGAAGGTCTTACGAGGAAAGGCTGAGGGACTTGGGGTTGTTTTCGTTAGAGAGAAGGAGGAGGAGAGGTGACTTAATAGAGACATACAAGATAATCAGAGGGTTAGATAGGGTGGATAGTGAGAGTCTTTTTCCTCGGATGAGGATGGCAAACACGAGGGGACATAGCTTTAAGTTGAGGGGTGAAAGATATAGGACAGATGTCAGAGGTAGTTTCTTTACGCAGAGAGTAGTAGGGGCGTGGAACGCCCTGCCTGCAACAGTAGTAGACTCGCCAACTTTAAGGGCATTTAAGTGGTCATTGGATAGACATATGGATGTAAATGGAATAGTGTAGGTCAGATGATCGGCGCAACATCGAGGGCCGAAGGGCCTGTACTGCGCTGTAATATTCTAATTCTAATTCTAATTCTAAAGCTCATGGGAAAAGCATCCGCTGCTATGTCCAGACTGGCCAAGAGAGTGTGGGAAAATGGCGCACTGACACAGAAAGCAAAAGTCCGAGTGTTTCAAGCATGTGTCCTCAGTACCTTGCTCTATGGCAGCGAGGCCTGGACAACGTATGTCAGCCAAGAGCGACGTCTCAACTCATTCCATCTTCGCTGCCTCCGGAGAATCCTTGGAATCAAGTGGCAGGACCGTATCTCCAATGCAGAGGTCCTCGAGGCGGCCAACATCCCCAGCATATACACCCTACTGAACCAGCGGCGCTTGAGATGGCTTGGCCATGTGAGCCACATGGAAGATGGCAGGATCCCCAAGGACACATTGTACAGCGAGCTCGTCACTGGTATCAGACCCACCGGCTGTCCATGTCTCCGCTTTAAAGACGTCTGCAAATGCGACATGAAATCCTGTGACATTGACCACAAGTCGTGGGAGTCAGTTGCCAGTGATCGCCAGAGCTGGCGGACAGCCATAAAGACGGGGCTAAAGAGTGGCAAGTCGAAGAGACTTAGCAGTTGGCAGGAAAAAAAGACAGAAGTGCAAGGAGAGAGCCAACTGTGTAACAGCCCCGACAACCAATTTTAACTGCAGTGCCTGTGGAAGAGTCTGTCACTCTAGAATTGACCTTTATAGCCACTCCAGGCGCTGCTCCACAAACCACTTGACCACCTCCAGGCGCTTACCCATTGTCTCTCGAGACAAGGGAGCCAAAGAAGAAGAAGAGGCACTGTGCATCCTTCTAGACTCAATATTGAATTCAATAATTTCAGACCATGACTCCCATTTTGATTTTTTTTTTTAACCATGTGCCAGTCTTAACTTGTTTTACATGTTTTTGCTTTTGGACACAGCTATTCATTATTCTGCCGTTAACACACTCTCTCTGGACTAATGTTTTACTACTGTTATGAAAGTGATACTTTTTTGTTAAAAAAATTATTTTTAAAAGGAATTTATGGTTAAACTAAATAAATGTGGACTATGTTTTTTTTTGAAATAAAGGAAGCCATCAAGGACTGAGGGAGCCAGATTGGCAACAGTGTTGCTGTTTGTCACATGGCTCGGGTTAGGCTGAGAGCAGAAGCTCTGGTAACAAGGGCAGAAAAGAGGCAAGCAGTCCTTTGATTGGTCAAGCCCAGTAGTAACAGAGAGCACCTGGGATGGACAGATAACCTGACAAGTTATTTTGGTTGTTCGTCAATGTGTGTGTGATTTTACCTTCTGAAAGGAGATAACACTCAAGTGTTGCTGAAGTGTCAAAAAAGGACAGAAGAAGGAGAAAATTCCAAGGAAGAACAGAAGACTACAACCCGGCTCGCTGTCCTGCAATTCGCTAAAAGATTCTGTGAAGTTCATTGTGTCCTTTCATCTTGTTTCCTATATTTCAAGAAAACCTGCTAAAAAATAATTCTCAGTGCTGCCTGGAGAGAACTGTTCTAAAGATCAGTGGCCTGCCTACTTGTGCTCAGAGGTTGGACTGTGTGCCAGTTTGGATCAGCGTGTCTCATCTGCTATTTTCTTTAGGGGTGGGCAGGTGATCTGCCTGGGTGTGACTTTTTGTCTGTAATAGAGCTCTGATCCAAAAATCCCTTTTTAGAGTCTTTTGGTTAACTGGTGTAATATGTATGTGTATGAGTGTGAATGGACTAAAGTAAGCAAAGGACTTTAAAATTTGATTTAGGTAGAAAGGGGACATTTTAAAATTGAATGTTGGAACTTTAAAAATTATATCCACATGTTTATGTTTTACTTTATTACTAGTTAAGACTTGTTTTATAATTAACTGTTAATTTTGTTGTTCAGTAAAGAAACTTGGTGAGTGTAATAATAAAAGCAAAATGCTGCAGATGCTGGAAATCTGAAACAAAAACAATAAGTGCTGGAAATACTTAGCATCTGTGGAGAGAGAAGTAAAGTTAACGTTTCAGGTCTGTGACCTTTCATCAGAACTGGCAAAGGTTAGAAGAGAATTAGGTTTTAAGCAAGTGAAGGGGGGGGGGGCGGTGTGGGGGAGAGAACAAAGGGGAAGGTGTTTGATGGGGCAGGAGAAATTGAATAACAAAGCTGTCCTGGGACAAGGCAAAGCGTGTGTTAATGCTTATGGTGAAAGACAAAGCATTAGTCCAGGGAGACTGTTAATAGCGGAATAATGAGCAGCTCTGTACATGAAAAACAGGCCCATGGTTAAAAAATAAAATATTTTTTAAAAGGCCAGTCATGCTCTGAAGTTATTGAACTCAAAGTTCAGTCCACAAGGCTGTAGAGTGCCTAATCGAAAGATCAGGTGCTGCTCCTCGAGCTTGCGTTGATGTTCACTGGAACACTGGAGCAGGCCAAAGACAGAAATGTTGGCATGAGAGCAGGGGGGAATGTTGAAATGACAAGTGACCAGAAGCTCGGGGTAATGCTTACGAACTGAGTGGAGGTGTTCCGCAAAGCAATCATCCAATCTGCGTTTGGTCTTCCCAATGTAGAGGAGACCACATTGTGAGCAGCGAATACAGTATACTACATTGAAAAAAGTACAAGTAAATCACTGCTTCACCTGAAAGGAGTGTTTGGGGCCTTGAATGGTGAGGAGAGAGGGGGTAAAAGGGCAGGTATTACACCTCCTGCAATTGCATGGGATGGTGCCATGGGAAGGGGACGAGATGTCAGGGGTAATGGAGGAGTGGACCAGGGTACCTCTGATATGTCTTCCTTTTTCCTCAACCAAGGATTCCCCCCCACAATGGTTGACAGGAAATTCAATCGTGTCCGGCCCATTTCCTGCACTTCTGCCCTCATGCCTTCCCCTCCCTCCCAGAACCACAATAGAGTTCCCCTTGTCCTCACATTCCACCCCACCAGCCTCCACATCCAGAGGATCATCCTGTGCCATTTCCACCACATCCAGCGTGATGCCACCAAATGCATCTTCCCCTCCTCTCCCCTGTCAGCATTCCATAGGGATCGTCCCCTCTGCGACACCCTGGTCCACTCCTCCATTACCCCCGACATCCCGTCCCCTTCCCACAGCACTTTCCCATACAATCACAGGAGGTGTAATACCCGCCCTTATACCTCCACTCTCCTCACTATCCAAGGCCTGTCTGAATTTGAGTACCTGCCGTGAAGAAATCAAAAGTGATATGTATATTAAAGTTTTCCTGTCGAACATTTTAAAATAATTTTCATGGTATAGTGGGAGGAACAGTGTGATGTTAACATCATAGGGACTATCTGAACAGATATTGACAATTGTTGGGAGGTGTCCTTCACAGCTGTCAGCAAAGCAGCTGGTTTGGCATACTGAGCTGAATGAGGGGTATACTTGCACCAGGTGACATTGTGAGGAGAACAAACAGCAAGTCCAGCCATAGGTGTTCCATCTTGAAAGGAAGACTCATCGATATACATATCTTCACCATCTGGCCGTGGTCCCTCCAGGAACTCCAACAGGGGCAGTGAGCATTTATGAGGTTCTCCTGGATAAAATAAAAGTTGCGATAGCAAGGTAGTTTTCTTTTGGGTGAAGTACAAATCACGCTCCATTCATAACAAAAGTCCAATAGTCCAGCCTCACAGATGAAACCAGAGTGTCCCTTTGTGGCATCAGCAAATTCAAGGGTATATGAGAGGAGTAAATATCAGCAACTGCAGACCAGTGATAAATGCAAAACATTGGCCTGCCAAAAACATGGCGAATGAATATTTCTTATGGACATTAAGGGGGGAATTTTAACTTGAGAAGATTGATGGTTTTGCGAGCGGGTGGCTGAATAAAAGGGCTGAAATAGCCAGCATGTCGAAAAACTGGCAGCAACATGCTGACGTCTGCCTTGAACCTCAGGGTGATCTGCAGCCTGTAGGAATCCCCAGTGGGAAAGGGGGGCCTCGCAAGTATAATATGCAAAGACCTCATTATCTGCTGCTTTAACGGGGATTTCTGAATTTAACTGTGTGTGCACAGGTTTCCTGGGCAATATGGAATGTGCCAGGGAAAACAAGGTGAGAGGACAGTGGAATTTGAGGGTGCTGAGCAAGTGATTGGCAAAACATACTTTAAATACTGAAAGCTCACACCTGTTTCCTTGCCTAAGTGAAAAGCTTTTGCTCACAGGACTTGTTCGGAGTGTATGCTTTGGAGGTGATTTCAACCACTTTGGAGTTTATTGCCTTTGATCTGCAGTTCCTCACTGCAAAACTTCAGATCAGCATGGACCTCGGATGAGGAACAAGAGGAGCACCAGCAGGAGCAATACCAGCACCAGCAGGAGAATCATCAGCACCAGCAGGAGCATCAGCAGCAGCAGGAGCAGTCGCCTTCTCCTCAGCCATCTTACACTCCGCAGGAGAGAGGGGATGAGCACAGAGCTCCAGCTCACAGGAGGCAATACCCCAACACAGGGTTTACAAGCATGGATAAGCTTCCTGGGCATGACTGAACAGCAATGCCTCAGGTGGCTCAGGGTTCAGGATTTTGTGTCAGGTGATTGCTGACAGTTGCAGCTTCCTGGAAAAAAAACCTGCAGCCAAGTGGACCAGGTGGGCCTGCACTGCCAGTGGCTCTCAAAGTCACCACTACCCTTAACTTCGTTGCCTCTGGCTCCTTCCAAGGGATCTGTAGGTGATATTTGTAGAATCCCACAATCTGTTGCCCATAAGTGCATCTCACAGGTAACCAATGTCATCTTTGCCAGGGCCGGCACTTAAGTGAACTTTTCACCCAATGAGGCCATGCAGAATGAGCAGGCGCCCAGCTTTGCCACTCATGTGACAATCAAGGCACCTCCAGATCACCCAGGAGAGTGCATCAACTGAAAGGGTTTTCATTTCATTTACGTCCCGCTTGTTTGCAACCACAAAAAGATCATTACGCATGTTTTTGCAAGATTCCTAGTTGCTGTCATGATACTTTCATCCTGCATCAGTCAAGCCTTCCTGAGATATTCACGTCTCGAAGCAGAGTTAGCGGATTCATCCTTGTAGACAAGGACTACCTTCTGAAGACGTGGCTGATAGCACTTGTGAGAAACCCAGACAATGATGCCCAGGAAAGGTAGAATGGAAGCCACCCGACCACCAGAGCTGTAATAGAGCAAGGAATCAGAATGCTTAGAATGTGCTTCAAGTGCTGTGACAGATCTGGGGGTGTCCTTCATTAAGCGCCAGCCCAGATTTCCAGAATGACAATATCCTGCTGCACCGTGCACAACATTCTTCAGCAGCAAGGATTGGAGCTCCAGGAGAAGGAAGGTGCTGAGTGCAGTGCCTCTTTTAAAGAGGAGGAGAAGCAGGAGGTGAAGGAGCATGATGTGGCCAGGGTGCCAGCAGCCACACACATAGATGCCCAGCTTGGCCTGATTCAGGCATGGTTCACTTATCCCGAGGCAATGGAACCATCTGGCACACCAATTCTGAATCCACTTGGCATCCCCTCAGCACCCAGCATAAAGCAATCCCAAAATTAACAATTCATCCCTTTCACAGACACCCATTGCTCCTCTTTTACTCTTGTGTTACCATTCTTCACAAGGCAGAAGGCAACTTGGGCAAAAGTGGGCTGTACAGGAAAATGGCGCAAAAAACTAAATTTTATGTTTCAGAACATCTAAACAGGAAGGTAACACTGTTAAACACCCATGTGCATGCACTTGTACAACTACAATTCCTTACTCCCTTTCTGATCATTATTACACAGTGCTACTGCCATGGCTTCAGCAGAGCTAGAGACAGGCTGCTCAATCCCCGCTCTAACTGATCAGATACTTTTGGCTGACCTCCTCTGGGTTTTGGAGCCAATGAGGGCCCTTCCAAATATAATGCTCTTCCTACACCTGTGCAGGGCAGACTTGGCCATTGGGACAGGAGGCAGCATGTGTGGCTCTGAATGTGGTTGGGGCCGGGGCGCTTGGGATGGCAAGGGGTCAGAAGTGGAAGCGCTTTGAACGGAGTCTCCACTCCCATGTCCCTCCACTCCCTACATCCATGGATGTAGACATCAATATGAAGGCCTGAGATATCATGGCATTCATGCTAGAGACAGACCCCTCCAATCGCTCTTCAGTTATGCTCAGTGCCTCTGGAAAGGCTAACAGAACCTCACACATTTTCTGCTGCTGGACCAGCATCGTCTTCTTCATTGACAGCCCTTGGGGCCCAGCATCTGCATCCAGCTGAGTAGAGGCTCAAGGACCCTGCACCCTCTGACAGGGACTCTCCGCTGCTGTATCTTTCTCCACAATCTGCTCCTGTTCACTTGCACTATGTGTTAAACCATGTGATAATTCAACTACCTGGCTTGCGGTCCCACCGAGGTGAGTGTATTTGAGCTGCTGGACGGTCTGCATCAGTCCTGTGAGGGTGGATCCTCAGAGGGAGTGAGCCACTCTGAGGAATCTTCATCATCCTCCCACACCACCTCCTGTGAGATGCTTGATGTGCCTGTGGGTGATGGAAGACATGAATTAAGACTGTCAGGGTTCGAAGATGTTAAGTCATTGTGCACAATGTTATTTTTCATTGTCTGCTGACATAGAGTTAACATGAGTGAGTGTTGTCTGCCATGTGGATGTGTGTTATATATTTCTGTCCCCAAGTAGCTGGGAGACCTCAATCTCTTCATTTCCAATAACCAGAGCCAGACATGTCAAGATCCAGCGTATTTCCAGTATCTCCTCCTTTGCAGCTATCAGTATGGAGATGGCTGGAGTCCGACTCTGCCTCTTCCCAGTGTCCTGTGCTCTCTTCTGTAAGGAGGGAAAGAAGAGGCCTATTAGAGTGAAAAATGGAATGTGTTGAGAGGATGGATGGACAACTTTTGTAGAGGGTCACTGTGAGGGATAGGTGTGACATTACATTAAGAGGAGGGTGAGTATCAGTGGTGGCTGGACAGATGTGGATGTGAGGAGATGTCTAGACAGAGATGTTTGAGCACACCTACACGTTCTATTGTTACGAGGAGTGATGTACAGGAGTCGGCTTGAGATGAGCATAGAATATACTTGAATGTGCCATGCCAGTCACCTTTCCACACCTGAATCGGTTGTTAAACCTTTTCAGGCACATTATCCAGGAGCATGGCAACACACTCCTGCTGTTAGCCTCCTCTGCCACTTCTAACCAAGCCTTCTTGTTATCTGAGGCAGGTTTCTTCCTCCCGTTGGGAGGGAACAGAATCTCCCTACAGACCCTTACAGCCCACAGCACCAGCTCTAGGGAGGCATCGATGAATCATGGTGCTGCCTTGCAACATTGTGAGTCCATTGTTCCAGGTCCTGGCTCTGTTTAAGCACCTGCACTATGCTTCAAGGCTCATCCCAGCAGAGTCCCTTTAAATAGCTGAGCTGAAATAGACCGATGTGGCTCTTCAGCAGCCCGCTCATGCTAATTGGTCAGGAAGCCCAGAAGTTCGATGCAACTGAAGTAAAACTAAAAGGTCACTGACAAACATGCTGCACAAACTCTGGGATCCCCACACGCTGTCAGGCTCCCCATCTGCCAGTGGGTCAAAAAGTTCAAATCCAGCCCTATCTGCCTTCTTCACCCCAGTCAGAGTCCCTGAGGCAAATGTAATAGGAAGCAGTTTGTTCTGAACATCTTGGAATAAAACAGCAGGCAAGCTTTGATCAGTAGCAGTGAGTGCGAGGTGGAATGTTTTATCTGGATCAGGTGAAAAAAGCCCTTTACCTTCCATCACTGCAGCTTTTAACTGTTCAGTTGCCTTGGTGTCTGCTTCTGCCCAGCTATAGTTATACTATATCCTACAGTATCGGTAGGTCTTACAGCAAATTGAGGGCTGCTAGCCCACCAACCCCAGAAAAGATTGCAAAGCTGTTTTTGAAGTATGCAGTGATAATCTCTGATACTTGATATTGGCCAGGGCTGCGTCCTTCATTCGAAACGTTAATGACGAGGAAAGTAACTTCTGGTTGCAGGAGATTTGCCTCTTGAGGGTTAATTTTAAGACCAGCATCTGTCAGCAGCTGCAGCAGTTCCTGAAGCAGTTGTATATGTTCGTCCCTGATTTCAGTGGCAAGAAGTAAATCATCAGCAATCTGTAACAAACAATCTGGATGTGAAAGGTTACTGGCTGCCACAGCCATTCTCTTATGAAAGATAGCATGAGAATTCTGAAACCCCTGATGTAGGCAAGTCATCGAGCCATAGAGTCATCTACGGGACAGAACGAGGTCACTCGGCCCATCGAGCCCAGCTATACTGTTGATCCCCAAAAGTAAAAGCAAATTAATATTGATCCTCCCTCTTTACAGGAATAGTCCAGAATGCACTGACAATATTGTGAGTCATAAAACATTTGGCTTTACTTGGTATTTGGGATGATAACATGGGGGTCTCTGTCACTACCGGAGAGCAGGCTGGAGTCACCTGATTCAACTTTCGATAATCAATCAACAACAACATGTATTTATGTAGTGCCTTTAACATAATACACTATCACAGGAGCATTATAAAGCAAAATATGACACCCCCAGCCACATAGAGCAGACAACTGAAAGCTTCATCAAAGATGTAAGGTTTAAGAAGCATCTGACAGGAGGAAAGTGAGATGGCGGGGCAGAGAGCTTTAGGGAGGACATTCCAGAGCTTAGGACCCAGGCAGCTGAAGGCACAGCCGCCAATAGTGGAGTGATTAAAATCGGGATGCTCAAGAGGCCAGAATTAGAGGAGTGCTGGTATCTCAAAGGGTTGTGGGCTGGAGGAGATTACAAAGATAGGGAGGGGTGAGGCCATAGAGAAATTTGAAAACAAGGATGAGAATTTTAGATTCGAGCGATTGCTTGACTGGGAGCCAATGTAGGTCAGCGAGCACAGGGGTGATGAATGATCAGGACTTGGTGTGAGACAGGACTTGGGCAGCAGAGTTTTGGATGACCTCAGGTTTACAGAAGGTAGAACGCGAGAGGCCAGCCAGGGGTGCGTTGGAATAATCAAGATAACATAGGCACAGATGAGGGTTTCAGCAGCAGATGAGCTGAGGCAGGGATGGAGTCGTGAGACATCAACTCCTATCTGGTTTCTTAACAAGCCAAATGGGCGAATTGGTCTTGAAAGTGCCCTGCTGTATAAAACCCTGCTGTTTCAGCACCTCAACTATATTCTGCAATGCAGGGTAGCTCTCAGCTGAAATAGGGTACTGCCTAACTTCAACATGTGTCCGCCCATTAATTTTTTCTCCACCCTTCACCCACCCACAGTCATACTTGTGACCCTCAACAGCTGTTGCAGGCCTTTTATTAGGACTGGGGTGACTGCTGTGGTCTTTCCCAGAGCCCCATTTGTGACAGGCAGTTTCAATAATATTAATCCAGTGAGTATTTTTATTAATTGACATCCCTAAAGCTGTCTTCAAGAGTGTGAGCAGTTGGGATAAAAACATCTGTTTAAACCAGGTATTGTCCCTCAGATTGGGGGCTAGACCTCCGCCCTGAGAAGAAGTCCTTGCAGGCTGCGTCAATTCACACAAATACAACAGCTGGTTTGTAAATGCATGGGGGTGCTCTACTGGACCTGCAGCAGTGTGACAACATGGATGCATTATATTTAACTGAGCCATACCCAGTAACTGCATAGTGTCTACCATGGTTTCTGCCACTGTAGCAGCTGGAAGGTGGAGGTTAGGATTGAGAGAGGACTGCAGACCTGCCTTACTAACAGCCTTAAACACCTTTTTATATTCCTTATTGCTCAATTCCCATGCACCCGCCATAAGGTTGCACAGTGCAGTGAGAGATCAACCAGTTTATCCCCATTCTTTATCATTCCACTGTTGCACACCAACACTTCAATTTCTCACCCTAATAAGGGTCTATCATCCAAGTAGGTACCAGTGAATACTCCGTTCACATTATGCCAATTAGTAGTAATGATAAAGGACACTGGTAGTGCTTTTCAAGGTTCCACCTCATCACACTCAGAATTACAGCAGCATGTCGCCACTTGGTTCAAATTATTCAAATTTACATCCCTGCTTTCATACCCAGTGTTGCTATCTAGACCCATGCCAGAAGTGACAGTAGTGAACAGAGCTCCCTGAACAGAGCTCCTTGTCTATTTAAATTTCCCTATAATTCATAATTTTTAATTCACATTGCGTGTGATACACCTTTCTTATTGGCTGAGTCATGGGTTCATGTAAGGCTGCTTTAGCAGCTTCTCACTCAATCTGCTATCCTATGTAAAATATCCCATTCATGTATTGCCTGCTGGCTCCCTAACCCTTGGACTGTAACATTGTTAGCTGCCAGTTATAATTGAGCCAGCATAATCCTCCAATCATTGTTGATATGTCACCTTACTCTGCATTTTCTCAACTAGCGTATTAATTACTCTATTTTCACTTCTCTGTGCACAAAAGTGAGCCATGGGTCTAACAAATGCCTCACTGCATTTAATTTCATCTTTTTCTCACTCAGCAACCTTTCTAGTTGGGTCATCGTCGTTACATACAACTCGTCTGTTTTTGTCTTCACAGTGGCCAACACTTCACTACCAGCAACATCAATATATCAATCAGCTTCTTTTGGAGATCTTTTCTAATATTGTCCATGGTTACTCAAATGACTGGAGGGATAAACCCACACACTCACTGACACTATATATAAAAGGTATAAAAAAGGGATCCCATAGTAGAGGAGAAAAAGCAGATTCCTAACCAGAGGAGGTTCAGGACCATCCCACAGACAGACCCTCACAGGAGGGTAGGGTTGACAGAGGGACCACACAAGAATGTGCGACATTGAGTGGCGTGACCAAGGAGTGATTACGTGGAGATCAAGCTTCTACCCGGAGCATAATTGTAATGCTGCTGTGCTTTAATATTGCTGTTCAAACATTAGCATGTGTCAAGTTTTACTTATAATGAATAAACTGTAGTGGTGATGTTGGGAATGGCATTAAACAGGAAATTAGAGATGCATGCGATAAAGGAACATCTGTAATTATGGGTGACTTTAATCTACATGTGGATTGGGCAAATCAAATTAGTCACAATACTGTAGAGGAGGAATTCTTGGAGTGTATACGGGATAGTTTTCTGGACCAATACATTGAGGAACCATCCAGAGAACAGGCATACTAGACTGGGTATTGTGAAGTGAAAGAGGAATAATTGACAATCTAGTGGTGCGAGACCCCTTGGGGACAAGCGAACATAATATGATAGAATTCTTCATCAAGACGGAGAGTGACATAGTTGATTCTGAGACAAGGGTCCTGAGTCTTAGTAAAGGAAACTGCGAATGTATAAGGCGCAAGTTGGCCATGACGGATTGGGAAACGTTATATAAAGGGATGACGGTGGATAGGCAATGGCAAACAGTTAAAGAGCGCATGGATGAACTGCAACAATTGTTTATCCCTGTCTGGCACAAAAGTAAAATGGGCAAGGTAGCCAAACCATGGCTTCCAAGGGAAATTAGAGATAACAGTAGATACAAGGAAGAGGCATATAGATTTGCCAGGAAAAAGAACAGACCTGAGGATTGGGAGCAGTTTAGAATTCAGAAAAGGAGGACCAAGGGATTGATTAAGAAGGGGAAAATAGAGTTCGAGAGTAAGCTTGCGGGGAACATAAAAACTGACTGTAAAAGTTTCTGTGGATATGTGAAGAAAAAAAGATTGGTGAAGACAAATGTAGGTCCCGTACAGTCAGAAACAGGGGAATTTATTATGGGGAATAAAGAAATGGCTGACCAACTAAATGCATACTTTGGTTCTGTCTTCACAAAGGAAGACACAAATATCATACCAGAAATGTTGGGGAACACAGGGCTTAGTGAGAGAGAGGAATTGAAAAAAATCGGTATTAATAGAGAAATAGCGTTGGGGAAATTGATGGGATTGAAGGCCGATAAATCCCCAGGGCCTGATGGTATGCATCCCAGAGTACTTAAGGAAGTGGCCTTAGAAATAGTGGATGCATTGGTGGTCATCTTCCAAGATTCTACAGACTCTGGAACAGTTCCTACATGTTGGAGGGTAACTAATGTAACCCCACTATTTAAAAAGGGAGGTAGAGAGAAAGCAGGGAATTATAGACCAGTCAGCCTGACGTCAATAGTGGGGAAAATTCTAGTGTCCATTATCAAAGATTTTATAGCAGAGCATTTAGAGAACAGTGGTAGGATCGGACAGAGTCAGCATGGATTCACGAAAGGGAAATCATGCTTGACAAATCTACTGGAATACTTCGAGGATGTAACTAGTAGAGTTGATGAGGGGGAGCCAGTGGATGTGGTTTATTTGGACTTTCAGAAGGCTTTCGACAAAGTCCCACATAAGAGATGTAAAATTAAAGCGCATGGGATTGGGGTAGTGTTTTGCGATGGATAGAAAATTGGTTGGCGGACAGGAATCAAAGAGTCAGGATAAATGGGTCTTTTTCTGAATGACAGGCAGTGACAAGTGGGGTACTGCAGGGATCGGTGCTAGGACCCCAGCTATTCACAATATACATTCATGATTTCGATGTGGGAACGAAATGTAATATCTCCAAATTTGCAGATGACACAAAACTGAGTGGGAGGGTGAGTTGTGAGGAGGATGCAGAGAGGCTTCAGGGTGATTTGGACAAGTTGAGTGAGTGGGCTAATGCATGGCAGATGCAGTATAATGTGGATAAATGTGAGGTTATCCACTTTGGTAGCAAAAACAGGAAGGCAGATTATTATCTGAATGGCTATTAACTGAGAGAGGGGAATATGCAGCGAGATCTGGGTGTTCTCGTACACCAGTCGCTGAAGGTAAGCATGCAGCTGGAACAGGCAGTAAAAAAGGCAAATGGTATGTTGGCCTTCATCGCGAGAGGATTCGCGTACAGGAACAGGGATGTCTTGCTGCAATTATACAGGGCCTTGGTGAAGCCACACCTGGAATATTGTGTGCAGTTTTGGTCTCCTTATCTGAGGAAGGATGTTCTTGCTATAGAGGGAGTGCAGCGAAGGTTTACCAGACTGATTCCTGGGATGGCAGGACTGACGTATGAGGAGAGATTGAGTCTATTAGGATTATATTCGCTGGAGTTCAGAAGAGTGAGGGGGGATCTCATAGAAACCTATAAAATTCTAACAGGACTTGACAGGGTAGATGCAGGAAGGATGTTCCCGATGGTGGGGGAGTCCAGAACCAGGGGTCATAGTCTAAGGATATGGGGTAAACCTTTCAGGACTGAGATGAGGAGAAATTTCTTCACCCAGAGAGTGGTGAGCCTGTGAAATTCGCTACCACAGAAAGCAGTTGAGGCCAAAACATTGAATGTTTTCAAGAAGGAGTTAGATATAGTTCTTGGGTCCAAAGGGATCAAAGGGTATGGGGCGAAAGCAGGAACAGGCTACTGAGTTGGATGATCAGCCATGATCATAATGAATGGCGGAACAGGTTCGAAGGGCCGAATGGCCTACTCCTGCTCCTATTTTCCAAGTTTCCATTTTTCACCACTATCACCAATAAAGATTATCACTTTGAATCATTTCAGAATTTGAAATAGGGGATAACGAGTTAATTGACTCTGATTATCCTGAATTCCAACAACGCCCACTCCCCATATCCTTTGATTCCCTGACAGATCAAAAATCTGTCTATCTCAGCCTTGAATATACTCAACGATGGAGTATCCACAACCCTCTGGGGTACAGAATTTCAAAGATTCACAACCCTTTGAGTGAAGAAATTTCTCCTCATTTTTGTCCTAAATTATTAACTCCATTTACTGAGACTCGTGTTCTAAATTCCCCAGCCAGGGGAAACAATCTCTCAGCTTCTCCCCTGTCAAGCCCCTTCAGAATCGTGTATGTTTCAATGAGATCACCTCTCATTCTTCTAAACTCCAGAGAATATAGACCCAATTTACTCAGCCTTTCATCATAGAACAACCCTATCATCCCAGCAACCAATCTCGTGAACCTTTGCTGTACCGCCTTCAAGTTAGGGGAATAGATACTGTTCTCTGCAGCATGGACAGGGAGTCCTGAAGGATGTGTTGCCTACCTGTGCCAAGGTTAAGGACATCTCCTCCGGGCTAGAGAAGAACTTGGAGTGAGTGGGGAAGGATCCAGTTGTTGTGGTCCACGTAGGTACCAATGACATAGGTAGGACTCGGAAAGAGGTTCTGCTGAGGGACTGTGAGCAGCTCGGGCTAAATTAAAAAGCAGAACCACAAAGGTAGTAATCTCCGGATTACTACCTGAGTCACGTGCAAATTGGCGTAGGGTAAATAAGATTAGAGAGGTAAACGCGTGACTCAAAGATTGGTGTGAGGGAAATGGGTTCCGATTCATGGGGCACTGACACCAGTACTGAGGAAGGAGAGAGCTGTTCCGTTGGGACGAGCTTCATTTGAACCACGCTGGGACCAGTGTTCTGGCGAATCGTATAATTAGGGTTGTAGATAGAACCTTAAACTAATTAGTGGAGGGAGGGTTCAATTGAAGGGAAGTTTAAAACATCAAAAAGAAACGAGAGAACAGAGGTGCAGGGTAGCGAAGAGGTGACCGGTAATCAAAGTGTGACAGGAAGGGGCAGAAAATATAAGCAGAAGAGTGCAACAGAAATTAGAACCAAAATGAGGAATAATGGTAAAAAGTCAAAACTTAAGGCTCTTTATCTGAATGCACGTAGCATTTGTAACAAGATAGATGAGCTGACGACACAAATAGAAATAAATGAATATGATTTGATCGCTATTACAGAGACGTGGTTGCAGGGTGACCAAGACTGGGAACTCAATATTCAAGGGCATTCAACATTCTGGAAAAATAGGCAAAAAGGAAAAGGAGGTGGGGTAGCTTTGTTAATAAAGGAAGGTATCAGTGCAGTGGTGAGTAATGATATAGGTGCAATAGATCGTGATGTCGAATCAGTTTGGGTGGAAATAAGGAATAGCAAGGGGAAGAAGTCACGGGTGGGAATCGTCTATAGGCCCCCGAAGAGTTGCTTCACTGTAGGACAAAGTATAAATCGGAAAATAATGGAGGCTGGTAAGAAGGGCGCTACAATTGTTATGGGTGATTTTAATCTGCATATTGACTGGAGAAACCAGATTTGCAGAGGTAAGATGGAAGACAAATTTGTAGAGTACATCAGGGATTGTTACTTAGAGCAATAGGTTGCAGAACCGATCCGGGAACAGGCTATTTTATATCTAGTAATGTGTAATGAGGTAGGATTAATAAGAGATATCGTAGTTAAGGATCCTCTAGGGGATAGCGATCACAACATGGTAGAATTTCAAATTCAGTTTGAGGGCAAGCAACTCGGGTCTGAAACCAGTGTCTTCAACTTAAACAAGGGCAATTATAGAGGTATGAAGAAAGAGTTGTCTAAAGCAGGCTGGGAAAATAGACTAAGGGGAAGGTCAGTGGCTGAGCAGTGGCAGACATTTAAGCAGATATTTCATAACGTTCAGTAAAAATTTATCCCGGTCAAAAAGAAGGACTCGATGAGAAGGATGAACCACCCATGGTTAACAAAGGCGGTCAAGGAGAGTATCCAATCAAAAACTAAGGGATACAAAGCGGCAAAAGCTATCAGTAGGCCAGAGGATTGGGACTTTATTAGGAACCAGCAGCAGATGACTAAAAAGCTAATAAAGAGGGAGAAAATTGATTCTGAAAGTAAATTGGCAAGAAATATAAAAACAAACAGCAAGAGCTTCTATGGGTATATAAAAAGAAAGAGAGTAGCTAAAGTGAGCATGGGACCCTTGGAGGATGCGACTGGAGAATTGATAACAGGGAACAGGGAAATGGCAGATAATTTAAACTAATATTTTGCATCAGTCTTCATGGTGGAGGACACTATAAACATCCCACAGATATTAGATAAGCAAGGAGCTCATGGGAGGAAAGATCTTGTAACAGTCTCTATCACAAGCGACAAAGTATTTGACAAACTAATGGGACTAAAGGCAGACAAATTGCGAGGACCTGATGGCCTACATCCAAGGGTTTTAAAGGAAGTGGCTGCAGAGATAGTGAAGGCATTGGTCAAAATATTCCAGAACTCACTGGATTCCAGGAGGGTCCCAGTGGATTGGAAAACTGTTAATGTGATACCCCTGTTCAAGCAGGGAGGGAGACAAAAAGCAGGAAACTATAAGCCAGTCAGCCTAACATCGGTCATTGGGAAAATGCTGAAGTCCATTATTAAGGAAGAAATCGCAGGACATTCAGAAAAGCTGAACGCAACCAAACAGAGTCAACATGGTTTTGTGAAAGGGAAATCATGTTTGACAAATTTGCCAGAGTTCTTTGAGGATATAACAAGCAGAGTTGATAAAGGGGAACTGGTAGATGTAGTGTATTTGGATTTCCAGAAGGCATTCGATAAGGTGCCACATAAAAGATTATTACACAAGATAGGAGCTCACGGTATTGGGGGTAATGTATTAGCATGGATTGAGGATTGGTTAACTCACAGAAGACAAAGAGCCGGGATTAATCGGTCTTTTTCAGGTTGGAAAGACGTAACTAGTGGAGTGCCACAAGGATCAGTCCTAGGGCCTCAATTATTTACTATCTATATTAATGACTTGGAGGAGGGGGCAGAGTGTAATATATCCAAATTTGCTGATGATACAAAAATAGGTGGGAGGGCATGTTGTGATGAGGACATAAGGAATCTGCATGGGGATTGTAGATAGGTTGAGTGAGTGGGCAAAAACTTGTCAGATGGAGTTTAATGTAGGAAAGTGTGAGGTCATGCACTTTGGTAGGAAGAATCAAAAGGCAGACTATTAATTTAAATGGAGAGAGACTCCAAAAAACTGCAGCACAGAGGGATCTGGGTGTTCTTGTGCATGAAACACAAAACGTTAGCATGCAGGTGCAGCAAGTAATTAAGAAGGCAAATGGAATTTTGGCCTTTATTGCTCGGGGGTTGAAGTTTAAAAATAGGGAAGTCTTGTTACAACTGTACAGAGTGTTGGTGAGGCCGCACCTGGAGTACTGTGTACAGTTTTGGTCCCCGTATTTAAGAAAGGATATACTGTCATTGGAGGCAGTTCAAAAGAGATTCACCAGGCTGATTCCTGGGATGAAGGGGTTGTCTTATCAAGAACGGCTAAACAGGTTAGGCCTTTATTCATTAGAGTTTAGAAGAATGATGGGTGATCTTATTGAAATGTACCAGATTCTGAGGGGGCTTGACAGGGTAGATGTTGAGAAGATGTTTCCACTAGTGGGGGAATCTCGAACTAGGGGACATAGTTACAGAATAAGGGGACACTCATTTAAAACTGAGATGCAAAAGAATTTCTTCTCTCAGAGGGTAGTGAATGTCTGGAATTCTCTACCCAGAGAGTTGTGGAGGCTAGATCACTGAAAGTATTTAAAGAGGAGTTAGATTTTTGAATTTTCGGGAGTTGAGGGCTATGAGGAGCTGGCATGAAAGAGGAGTTGAGGTCTGGAGCAGATCAGCCATGATCTTATTGAATGGCGGGGCAGGCTTGAGGGGCCGAATGGCCTACTCCTGCTCCTATTTCTTATGTTCTTATGTTCAAGACAAGTACATACTTCCTTAGATATGGAGACTAAAACAGTACACAGTACTCCAGGTGTAGTTTCACCAAAGCCCTCGAGAATTGTAGCAAGACTTCCTTGCTCTTGTACTCCAGTCTCCTTGCAATAAAGACCAATATGCCATTTGCCTTCCTAATTGCTTGCTGCATCTACATGCCAATTTTCAATATTCCTTGTATGAGTAAACCCAAGTCTCTCTGAACAACAACATTTAGAAGTTTCATGCCTTTTAAAAATATTCTGCTTTTCTATTCTTATTACCAAATGAATAACCTCACGCCTTCCCACATTATACTCAATCTGCCACTGTGTTGCCCACTCACTTAACCTGTCTACATCTCTCTGCAGCCGCTTTGTGTCCTCCTCACAGCTTACATTGCCACCTAGCTTTGTATCATCAGCAAACTTAGATATATTACTCTCAGTCTCTTCATTTAAGTCTTTAATATAGATTGTAAAAAGCTTAGCTCCCAGCGCTGATCCTTGTGGCACTCCTCTAGTTATAGCCTGACAATTTGAAAATGCCCCATGCATCCCTACTCTCTGCTTCCTGTCCATTAAACAATCCTCCATCCATGCTAATATATACCCCCAACTCCATGAGCCCTTTTATGTGGCACCTTATCGAATGCCTTTTGGAAATCCAAGTATACTACATCTACCGGCTCCCCTTTATCTACCCTACTAGTCACATCCTCAGAAAACTCAAATAAATTTATCAAACACAATTTCTCTTTTGTAAAGCCATGTTGGCTTTGTCTGATCATACTATGATTTTCTAAGTGCATTGTTACGACTTTCTTAATAATAGATTTCAGCACTTTCCTGACAACTGATGTCAGGCTAACTGGACTGTAGTTTCCTGTTTTCTCTCTCCCTCTTTCCATAAGCAGCAGTGTTACATTTGCGAACTTCCAATCCACTGGAACCATTCTAGAATCTAGGGATTTTTGGAAAATCATAACCAGGGCATCCATCTCAGCAGCTACCTGTTTTAGAAGCCAAGGATATGGACCATTAGGAGATTTGTCGGCTTTTAGTCCCTTAAGTTTCTCTCATATTTTTTCTCTGCTGATATTAATTAAAGTTCTTCAGTCTCATTAAGCCCTTGGTTGCCCTCTATTTCTGATATGTAATTTGTATCATCTACTTGAAAGACAGACACTAAATATTTGTTCAACGTCTCTGCTATTTCCTCATTCCCGATGATAATTTCTCTTGTCTCTGCCTCTAAGGGACCAACATTTACTTTAGCTACTCCCCTTTTTATATACTTGCGAAAGCTCTTACAATTCATTTTACATTCCTGACTTGTTTACTCTCATATTCCATTTTTTCCCTTTTTATCAACTTTTGATCACTGTTTGCTCGTTTCTAAAATCTCCCAATCCTCAGGCTTACTATTATTCTTTACAATACTATAAGGTTCTTCTTTTAATCTGATACTGTCCTTAATTTCCCTAATAGGTCAGGAATGGATCTTTCTTGCTGAGCTTTTGTTTTTTTATTGGAACATATTTCTGTCAAAATTTAGAATCATTTCTTAAAATGTTTCTCATTATTTATTTACCGCAATACCTTTCTGTCTATTTACCCAATCAATCTTAGCAAGTTCTCCCCTTGTACCTATGTAATTTGGAGTCAGAAGGTGAGTTAATTGCCACAGAATTCCCAGCCTCTGACCTGCTCTTGTGGCCACAGTATTTATATGGCTGATCCAGTTCAGTTTCTGGTCAATGGTAACCCCCCAGGATGTTGATAGTGGGGGATTCAGTGATGATAAAGCTGTTGAATGTCAAGAGGAGATAGTTCGATTCTCTCTTGATGAAGATGGTCATTGCCTGGCACTTGTGTGGCATGAATGTTACTTGCCACTTAGCAGCCCAAGCCTGGATCTTGTCCAGGTCTTACTGCATGCAGGCACAGACTGCTTCAGTATCTAAGGAGTTACAAATGGGGCTGAACACTGTGCAATCATCAGCAAACATCCCAATTTCTGACCCTTTAATGGAGGGAACCTATCTATAACCTTTTGCAGACTCTTTGTGTTCTCACAATATACTTTCCCACTTAGTTTAGTATCCTCATCAGCAAACTTGGATGCATTATACTGGGTCCCTTTGTCTCAGTCATTAATATAGATTGTAAATTGTAAATAGCTGAAGGCCCAGCACTGATTCTTGCAGCAGCCTGACAATCTGAAAATGACCTGTTTATTCCTACCAATCCTTTATTCATGCTAATTTATTACCCCAACCCCATGAGCCTTTATCTTGTGCAACAACCTTTCATGTGGCACCTTAACAAAAGCATTTTTTATAGCCAAATATACTACATCCACTGGTTTCCATTTATCTACCTCGCTAGTTACATCTTCAAATAATTTCTAATAAATTAGTTAAACACAATTTTACTTTCATAAAACCATGTCAACTCTGCCTAATCATATTATGACTTCCTTCCTGCCCCGTTCTTTCTTTCTTTTTCTTTTGGGCCTCCTTATCTCGAGAGACAATGGATACGCGCCTGGAGGTGGTCAGTGGTTTGTGAAGCAGCGCCTGGAGTGGCTATAAAGGCCAATTCTGGAGTGACAGGCTCTTCCACAGGTGCTGCAGAGAAATTTGTTTGTTGGGGCTGTTGCACAGTTGGCTCTCCCCTTGCGCCTCTGTCTTTTTTCCTGCCAACTACTAAGTCTCTTCGACTCGCCACAATTTAGCCCTGTCTTTATGGCTGCCCGCCAGCTCTGGCGAATGCTGGCAACTGACTCCCACGACTTGTGATCAATGTCACACGATTTCATGTCGCGTTTGCAGACGTCTTTATAACGGAGACATGGACGGCCGGTGGGTCTGATACCAGTGGCGAGCTCGCTGTACAATGTGTCTTTGGGGATCCTGCCATCTTCCATGCGGCTCACATGGCCAAGCCATCTCAAGCGCCGCTGACTCAGTAGTGTGTATAAGCTGGGGGTGTTGGCCGCTTCAAGGACTTCTGTGTTGGAGATATAGTCCTGCCACCTGATGCCAAGTATTCTCCGAAGGCAGCGAAGATGGAATGAATTGAGACGTCGCTCTTGGCTGGCATACGTTGTCCAGGCCTCGCTGCCGTAGAGCAAGGTACTGAGGACACAGGCCTGATACACTCGGACTTTTGTGTTCCGTGTCAGTGCGCCATTTTCCCACACTCTCTTGGCCAGTCTGGACATAGCAGTGGAAGCCTTACCCATGCGCTTGTTGATTTCTGCATCTAGAGACAGGTTACTGGTGATAGTTGAGCCTAGGTAGGTGAACTCTTGAACCACTTCCAGAGCGTGGTCGCCAATATTGATGGATGGAGCATTTCTGACATCCTGCCCCATGATGTTCGTTTTCTTGAGGCTGATGGTTAGGCCAAATTCATTGCAGGCAGACGCAAACCTGTCGATGAGACTCTGCAGGCATTCTTCAGTGTGAGATGTTAAAGCAGCATCGTCAGCAAAGAGGAGTTCTCTGATGAGGACTTTCCGTACTTTGGACTTCGCTCTTAGACGGGCAAGGTTGAACAACCTGCCCCCTGATCTTGTGTGGAGGAAAATTCCTTCTTCAGAGGATTTGAACGCATGTGAAAGCAGCAGGGAGAAGAAAATCCCAAAAAGTGTGGGTGCGAGAACACAGCCCTGTTTCACACCACTCAGGATAGGAAAGGGCTCTGATGAGGAGCCACCATGTTGAATTGTGCCTTTCATATTGTCATGGAATGAGGTGATGATACTTAGTAGCTTTGGTGGACATCCGATCTTTTCTAGTAGTCTGAAGAGACCACGTCTGCTGACGAGGTCAAAGGCTTTGGTGAGATCAATGAAAGCAATGTAGAGGGGCATCTGTTGTTCACGGCATTTCTCCTGTATCTGACGAAGGGAGAACAGCATGTCAATAGTCGATCTCTCTGCACGAAAGCCACACTGTGCCTCAGGGTAGACGCGCTCGGCCAGCTTCTGGAGCCTGTTCAGAGCGACTCGAGCAAAGACTTTCCCCACTATGCTGAGCAGGGAGATTCCACGGTAGTTGTTGCAGTCACCACGGTCACCTTTGTTTTTATAGAGGGTGATGATGTTGGCATCGCGCATGTCCTGGGGTACTGCTCCCTCGTCCCAGCACAGGCATAGCAGTTCATGTAGTGCTGAGAGTATAGCAGGCTTGGCACTCTTGATTATTTCAGGGGTAATGCTGTCCTTCCCAGGGGCTTTTCCGCTGGCTAGGGAATCAATGGCATCACTGAGTTCCGATTTGGTTGGCTGTATGTCCAGCTCATCCATGACTGGTAGAGGCTGGGCTGCATTGAGGGCAGTCTCAGTGACAGCATTCTCCCTGGAGTACAGTTCTAGGTAGTGCTCAACCCAGCGGTCCATCTGTTTGCGTTGGTCAGTGATTATGTCCCCCGATTTAGATTTGAGGGGGGTGATCTTCTTGATGGTTGGCCCAAGAGCTCTCTTCATGCCATCATACATTCCTCTGATGTTTCCGGTGTCTGAGGCCAGCTGAATATGACTGCATAGGTGTTGCCAGTAGTCGTTTGCGCAACGCCTAGCTGTTCTTTGTGCAGTACTTCTGGCTGCTTTAAGTGCTGCGGATGTTAAATCGCTGGGGGCTTTCTTGTAGTTCAAAAGTGCAATGCGCTTAGCGGCTATGACAGGTTCCAGCTCTTCATTATGAGATTGAAACCAGTCTGCATTTCTCTTCGCACTTTTGCCGTAGGTGGTCAAAGCTGACTCATAGATGGCGTCTCTGATGTGGGCCCACTTGGTCTCAGCATCCCCTGTGGGAGTGTTTTGAAGGGCTGTTACAAGTGAATTTAGAAATTTTTGTAACAGCTGTGGGTGAGAAATTCTGCTCGTGTTGATGCGCGGGTGGCCCTTCTGCTTGGAATGATGCAACTTCTTTGGTCTGAGTCTAACCTTGCTGCACACCAGGGAGTGGGCGGTGTCGCAGTCCGCACTGTGGAAGCTGCGTGTGATTTGAACACTGTTTAAGGCGGCTCGCCTTGTGACAATGAGGTCTAGCTGGTGCCAACGACGTGATCTTGGGTGCCTCCATGAAACCTGGTGACAGGGTTTAGTGTGAAAGAACGAGTTGGTGATGCAGAGGTTATGATAGGTACACAACTCAAGCAGTCTCTGCCCGTTCTCATTCATCCTTCCAACGCCATAGCGCCCAAGGCAGGAGGGCCATGAGTCATGGTCGGCCCCAACCCTGGCATTAAAGTCCCCCAGCAGGAATAGGTGTTCGGTGTTGGGGATGCTGCTAATGATGTTATGGAGTTGTTCATAGAACTGGTCTTTAGCTTCAGGTGCGGAGCAGAGTGTTGGAGCATAGATGCTGAGTAGGTGTACTGGACCAGAGGTGGTGAGCAGTCGGATGGACAGTATGCGTTCCGAGCCATTTGAGGGAGGCTCTATCATGCTGAGCAAGGAGTTTCTGATGGCGAAGCCCACTCCATGCTGTCTTGGTTCTTCAGGATCCCTGCCCTGCCAGAAGAAGGTGTAGTCTTGCTCTGCTAGAGAGCCACTCGCGGGGAGGCGAGTTACCACGTTCTTAATAACAGATTCCAGCATTTTCCCAACCACTGATGTCTGGCTAACTGGCCTGTAGTTCCCTGTTTTCTTTTTCCTTCCTTTCTTGAATAGTGGACTTACATTTTCTACCTTCCAATCCACTGGGACAATTCCAAATTCTTGGGAATTTTGAAAATAAACAGAGTTTCCTTCATCTCATACCATTTTAAATGTAGTTTCCCTGTATTCCATATCATTGTAAATAAATTTTCCCTGTGTCCCATTTCACTGTAAATAGACTTTTATTGTATCAAACATCATTATAAATCGAGTTTCCCAGCATCCCATTTCAAAGTAAATGGAGCTGTCCTGTATCCATTTTCAGTGTAATTGGAGTCTCTAGTATCCCATTTCAGTGTAAAAGGGGTTTCTCTGAATCCCATTTAATTGTAAATTGAGTTTCCTTGTAACCCTTTTCAATGTAAGTGCAGTTTCCTTATATTCCAGTTCACTATAAATGGAGTGTCATTGTACCAGACACTTGCTAACATATCAACATGTGTTGAGATGTATCAGTAACAGACATCATATGAGAATTCATTAGATATGACAGAAAATGCTTAGATTTTATTTTATTACTATTCAACAGCCTAGATTAAGTCAAGTCCTGACACAGCATATGGTGTGATAGATTTCCAACAGCCACACTGGTCACCAACAGCTATAAATTTAAGACAGAGACTGATTGGGTTTGTACATGTGGAGCTCAATCCAGATACTAGATGTTGAATTGACCGTACAGTAACAATATAAATGACCAAAAAGGACTGCATTTGGAGAAAACCGAAGAGCAGATGGAGAAAGGTGGCAAGAATACAATAACGGGGTCTAACCTCAAGAAATTCAATTGACATATAAAGCAAGATTAAACACCTGGCTGTGTAAACAGGCCAAGCTACATTCTTTTGGTAATTTGAAGTAATGAAGAAATAGAATAGATGATAAGAAAAGTGTTTCTTTATCAGTTTTTAGTTATAGTACTAGATGGGAGATCTATTAAATGAAAAGATTAATTTTCTTTAAACGTTCTATGTAAATCCAACCAGAAATATAAGAAGCTATTAGAATGTCTGCCAAATAAATGCCTCTTCTGACGGAAGGAATCATTTTTTGTTAAATAACAATGTGCACTAGTTTGTACTTTGATGCAGTTTTACACAACAATTCTAGAAGCAAACATCAGCTTTCCACACTACAACAGTATTGAAATGGCCCTTATCAAAGTCACAAGTGACACTCTATGCGACTGTGACTGTGGTAAACTATCCCTCCTCATCCTTTTTGACCTACCTGCAGCCTTCGACATGATTAACCACTCAATCCCTCTTCAATGCCTCTCCTCCAACATCCAGCTAGATGGAACTGCCTTTGGCTGGTTCAATTCTTAACTGTCGAATCATAGCCAGATAATGGCCTGCAATGGCTTCTCTTCCCACTCCCGGACCATTAGTTCTGGAGTGCCCTTTCTATTTCTCATCTACATGCTGACCCTCGGTGACATCATTGGAAATGCTGAGATGGTGACGCAGTGGTAATGTCATTGAACTAGTAATCCAGTAGGCCCAAACTAATGCCCCAGGGACATGGGTTCAAATCCCAATATGGCAGCTGGTGGAATATAAAATTCAATTAATTAATAAATGCTTGAAATTAAAAGCTAGTCTCAGTAATGGTACCATGAAACCATCATTAATTGTTCTAAAAACCCATCTGGTTAACTATTATTCTTTAAGGGAGGAAATCTGCCATCCTTACCTGGTCTGGCCTACATGTGACTCCAAACCCACAGCAATGTGGTTGACTCTTAACTACCCTCTGAAATGGCCTGGCAAGCCCTCAGTTGAAGGGTATTAGGGATTGGCAACAAATGCTGGCCTTGCCAGTGATGCCCACATCCCATGAAAGGAATTTCTTTTTTAATTCACCGCCACCTCTCTCAATCCATCCAGCACAATCCTGTCTCTGATTTGTCTCATGACTTGTCCAGCAGCCAGTACTGGATAAGCAGGAATTTCCTCCAACTAAATACTGGGAAGACCGAAGTCATTCTCTTTGATCTCTGCCACATGCTCCTTTTCCTGACCACCATTTCCATTCTTCTCCTTGGCAACTGTCTGAAGCAGAGCCAGACTGTTTGCAACCTTGGTGCAGTGTTTGACCCAAGCTGAGTTTCCAACTATATATCCATTCCATCACCAACACTGCCTACTTTCACCTTCATAACATCACCCGACTTCAACTCAGCTTCTGCTCATCCATGCCTTTGTTGTCTTTATACTTGACTATACTAATGCTCTCCTGGCTGGCCTCGCATCTTTTACTCGACATAAACTTGTGCTCATCCTAACTCTGCTGCTCATATTGTTATGACTAGGTGAGAAAGTTGTCTAGGGGTCTTTCTCAGCCTTCACCTGGTCTTATTGTAACAGGATTTAATTTTTAAACATACTGTGTTTTGAGCTCCCTCTTGGTGAATCCTTGTTCACTGCTTTCCAATTATGAGGCAAAGAAATGAGCACAAACAGGCTTTCTTAGGTTTAAAGAAGAAAAGTGAAATTTATTAAAACTCAAACTTGGACTCTAATTCAGTTAACACCTACGGATACAGGCCGTGCCCCACACTAGCATGCATACACAATATGCACATGCAAATAGAGACAGAAAAGAGCTGAAAAAAAAGTGGAGAGGTTTGAGGCAATCTCTGAAGAGGGATTTTTGTTACTGCACTTCGAGGTCGCTGTAGTCCTTGCTTGTAGGTAGATCTTGCTTTTCATTGGGGCCCAGTATTCTTCTTAAACCTTGTTTACTGTAGGAGGCATTTCTCTCTCAGGGTTCATTTATCTTCAATGGATTCCAAAGCTGGTGAGAACGAGATGAGAGCAGACAGGAGAGAGATGTTCTCAATCCAGGAGCAAAGAGCTTTCTGCTAGTTTAAAACTCTGTGGCAAGTTCAAAATTCCAAAACTCCCCAACAGCCAGTTAGTAATGTGACTAAACTGGTCTGACCATGTCTGTTTGTGTATTCAGCCATCTTAGCAGTTAACCTGGAATGTGAGCTCCTCCACCCTCAACATCTGGTAATCAAATGTCCACTGTGGATTAAATTGGAGCAGGGAGTGGCCCCTTTGTCTTTTCCAAGTACTGTCTGTTACTATGCAAATGTCTTTCCAGTCAAGGGCCTGGTGTTTTTTTTAAATAAAAAGTTCTTTCTTTACTCCAGTAACAGTTTAAAAATTAATGTTCATGTGGCAAAATTAATGTGCCTCATTCTTGGTAGGTGGAGGCCTGCATGACAATATCGTAACTTGCACCAAGTTCCATTCCCCCATCATTCCTGCCTTTGTTGATCTACACTGTCTCCAGGTCCAACAGTGCCTCAATTTTAAAATTCTCATCCTTGTTTTCAAATCCCACCATGGCCTTGCCTTACCTAGCTCTGTAACCTCCTCCAGCCCTACAAGCCTTTGCAATCTCTGCCCTTCTCCAACTCTGGCACCTTACCCACACTGATTTTAATTGCTCCACCACTGGTGGCTGAGCATTCAGCTGCCTTGGCCCTAAGCTCTGGAGTTCCCTCTGTAAACCTCTCCACCTCTCTACTTCTCTCTCCTCCTTTAATGGAGTCCTTAAAACTTACCTTTTTGACCAAGTGTTTGATCAACTGCTCTGATATCCCCTTCTGTGGGTCGAGGTCAAATTTTTGTCAATACAGCTCTTGTTAAGCTCATTGGGATGTTTTGCTACTTTAAAGGCATCATGTAAATGCAAGCTGTTGTTACATACTGATACGGTAAATCTGTTGTCGTATAAACTCCTCCAATTGGTGACTGAGTAGGTGGTCTTTTGATTAGTTGATATCTCGACTCCTTCTTCAGGTAAGTGGGTAAATGGTGGTGAACAACCATCTCCTAAAATATATTGGTGCCACTGCACATAATAATTCATTCACTTTTACAATGCTAATGTTGTATTTGGATCTTGCTATTTGGATTAAAGATATGTTTTTTTATCTTGCAAAAATACAATTCTGTTTTTGATATTTATTTTCTTTAGACAGTGAGTCAGCCATGTTTTAAACTGTTGATGTTAAAATGATTCCGTTGTTTGTACATCCCAACAGGAGGCACTGGGTTTCATTCTCTTGTTCTGTACACTTCATGGGCAAAAGCAAAAATTGTCAGAAACAATTCCAAGTTATTGAGTTTCAGCCATTGTAGGGAACAAAAGTACCAGGAGCAGAATGTGTAACAAGATTTTGTTGTCAGAGCTGAATATACACTGGGTCAGAGGTGGTCCTGAGTGAAAAGGAGGGCTGAAACGTGTTTCAGTATTTGCAGTCTGGTTGAGGGCTTTCTGAGTGAAGAGTATTGATGTCATTTTCAGCACTGGGACTCTGGTTAAGGAACTCTGCGTGACTGTCAAATTAAAACACATAAGGCAGAATAACTGTGCGACACCAAACCTCACAGGGAAGAAAAACTGTGCAATATTAGGTAATGGTAAAAGGGCTGTGAGACACCAGACTCAGGGTAAAAGGGCTGTGCGATACTAGACTCCGGGTGGTGCAGTGGTTAGCACTGCAGCCTCACAGCTCCAGCAACCTGGGCCCAGTTCAGGGTACTGCCTGTGTGGAGTTTGCAAGTTCTCCCTGTGACTGCATGGGTTTCTGCCAGGTGCTCCGGTTTATTCCCACAGCCAAAGACTTGCAGGTTGATAGGTAAATTGGCCATTGTAAATTGCCCCTAATGTAGGTAGGAGAATGATGGGGATGTGGTAGGGAATATGGGATTACTGTAGGATTAGTATAAATGGGTGGTTGTTGGTTGGCACAGACTTGGTGGGCCAAAGGGCCTGTTTCAGTGCTGTACCTCTATGACGATGACTCAAAGGGCTGTGAGATACTAGACACAGGGTGAGAGGGCTGTGAGATACTAGACTCAGGGTAAAAGGATTGTGATATAGTTGCATTGGAGGCAGTTCAGAGGAGATTCACAAGATTGATTCCAGAGATGGGAGGCTTGCCTTATGAAGAGAGATTGAGCAGTTTAGGCCTTTACTCTCTGCAGTTTAGAAGAATGAGAGGAGATCTAATTGAGGAATATAAGATAATTAAGGGGATTGACAAAATAGACATAGAGAGGATGTTTCCTCTTGTGGGGCAATCTAGAACAAGAGGTTATAGTTTTAGAATAAGGGGTAGCAGATTTAAAACAGGGATGAGGAGAATGCCGGGGCATTGGGTAAATTTAAGGAGGAGATAGACAGATTTTTAATTAGAAATGTGTTGAAGGGTTATGGAGAACAGGCAGGAAAGTGAGGTTGAGGCCAAGATGAGATCAGCCATGAACGTATTGAATGGCGGAGCAGGCTCGAGGGGCTGAATTGCCTATTCCTGCTCCTAGTTCTTATGTTCTTATAAAAGAGCTGTGAGATACTAGACTCAGGGTAAAAGGGTATGAGATACTAGACTCAAGGTAAAAGGATTGTAGGTAAAAGGACTGTGAGATACTAGACTCAGGGTAAAAGGATTGTGAGATACTAGACTCAGGGTAAAAGGGCTGTGAGATACTAGACTCAGGGTAAAAGGATTGTGAGATACTAGACTCAGGGTAGAAGGATTGTGAGATACTAGACTCAGGGTAAAAGGACTGTGAGATACTAAAATAAAAGCAAAATACTGCAGATGCTGGAAATCTGAAACAAAAACAAGAAATGCTGGATTCACTCAGCAGGTCTGGCAGCATCTGTGGAAAGAGAAGCAGAGTTAACGTTTCGGGTCAGTGACCCTTCTTCGGAACTGACAAATATTAGAAAAGTCACAGATTATAAACAAGTAAGGTGGGGGTTGGGCAAGAGATAACAAAGGAGAAGGTGCAGATTGGACCAGGCCACATAGCTGACCAAAAGGTCACAGAGCAAAGGCAAACAATATGTTAATAGTGTTTTGAAAGACAAAGCATTAGTACAGATTAGGTGTGAATATACTGAATATGGAACATCAGCAAGTGCAAACCTGAAGAAAAACAACCTGAAAAAAACAGTGGGTAAGCAAACTGAACAAACTAAGATGAAATGAAATAAATGCAAAAAATGTAAAAAGGAATGCAAAAAAAAGGAAGAAAAAAAAATAAATAAATAAATAAAAATAAAAATAAAAAAAAATAAAATAAAATAATAACTAAAAATGACTAAAAATGAAAGTAAAGTGGGGGGCTGTCATGCTCTGAAATTATTGAACTCAATGTTCAGTCCGGAAGGCTGTAGTGTGCCTAATCGGTAGATGAGATGCTGTTCCTCGAGCTTGCGTTGATGTTCACTGGAACACTGCAGCAATCCCAGGACAGAGATGTGAGCATGAGAGCAGGGGGGAGTGTTGAAATGGCAAGCAACCGGAAGCTCAGGGTCCTGCTTGCGGACTGAGCGGAGATGTTCCGCAAAGCGGTCACCCAGTCTGCGCTTGGTCTCCCCAATGCAGAGGAGACCACACTGTGAGCAGCGAATACAGTATACTACATTGAAAGAAGTACAAGTAAATCGCTGCTTCACCTGAAAGGAGTGTTTGGGGCCTGGGATAGTGAGGAGAGAGGAGGTAAATGGGCAGGTATTACACCTCCTGCGATTGCAAGGGAAGGTGCCCTGGGACGGGGACGAGGTGGTGGGGGTAATGGAGGAGTGGACCAGGGTGTCGCGGAGGGAACGATCCCTTCGGAATGCTGACAGGGGAAGGGAGGGGAAGATGCGACTGGTAGTGGCATCACGCTGGAGGTGGCGAAAATGGCGGAGGATGATCCTTTGGATATGGAGGCTGGTGGGATGAAAAGTGAGGACAAGGGGAACCCTGTCACGGTTCTGGGAGGGAGGGGAAGGGGTGAGGGTAGAGGTGCGGGGAATGGGTCGGACACGGTTGAGGGCCCTGTCAACCACAGTGGGGGGAAATCCTCGGTTGAGGAAAAAGGAGGTCATATCAGAAGCACCGTCATGGAAGGTAGCATCATCAGAGCAGATGCGTCGGAGACGGAGAAACTGGGAGAATGGAATGGAGTCCTTACAGGAGGTAGGGTGTGAAGAAGTGTAGTCGAGGTAGCTGTGGGAGTCAGTGGGCTTATAATGGATATTGGTAGACAACCTATCCCCAGAGATGGAGACAGAGAAGTCGAGGAAGGGAAGGGAAGTGTCAGAGATGGACCATGTAAAGGTGAGAGAAGGGCTGTGAGATACTAAACTCAGGGTAAAAGGAATGTGAGATACTAGACTCAGGGTAAAAGGACTGTGAGATACTAGACTCAGGGTAAAAGGACTGTGAGATACTGGACACAGGGTAAAAGGACTGTGAGATACTAGACTCAGGATAAAAGGATTGTGAGATACTAGACTCAGGGTAAAAGGACTGTGAGAGACTAGACTCAGGGCAAAAAGGGATGTGAGATATTAGACACAGGGCGAAAAGGACTGTGAGATACTAGACTCAGGGTAAAAGGACTGTGAGATACTAGACTCGGGGCAAAAAGGATTGTGAGATACTAGACTCAGGGTAAAAGGACTGTGAGACACTAGACTCATGGTAAAAGGATTGTGAGATACTAAACTCATGGTAAAAGGACTGTGAGATACTAGACTCATGGTAAAAGGACTGTGAGATACTAGACTCAGGGTAAAAGGACTGTGAGACACTAGACTTATGGTAAAAGTACTGTGAAATACTAGACTCAGGATAAAAGGACTGTAAGACACTAGACAGGGTAAAAGGACTGTGAGATACTAAACTCAGGGTAAAAGGAATGTGAGATACTAGACTCAGGGTAAAAGGACTGTGAGATACTAGACTCAGGGTAAAAGGACTGTGAGATACTTGACACAGGGTAAAAGGACTGTGAGATACTAGACTCAGGATAAAAGGATTGTGAGATTCTAGACTCAGGGTAAAAGGATTGTGAGATACTAGACTCAGGGTAAAAGAGCTGTGAGATACTAGACTCAGGGTAAAAGGATTGTGAGATACTGGACTCAGGGCAAAACGGCTGTGAGATACTAGACTCAGGGTAAAAGGATTGTGAGATACTAGACTCAGGGTAAAATGGCTGTGAGATACTAGACTCAGGGCAAAAGAGCTGTGAGATACTAGACTCAGGGTAAAAGGATTGTGAGATACTGGACTCAGGGCAAAACGGCTGTGAGATACTAGACTCAGGGTAAAAGGATTGTGAGATACTAGACTCAGGGTAAAAGAGCTGTGAGATACTAGACTCAGGGTAAAAGGATTGTGAGATACTAGACTCAGGGTAAAACGGCTGTGAGATACTTTTTTTCTTTTGGGCCTCCTTATCTCGAGAGACAATGGATACGCGCCTGGAGATGGTCAGTGGTTTGTGAAGCAGCGCCTGGAGTGGCTATAAAGGCCAATTCTGGAGTGACAGGCTCTTCCACAGGTGCTGCAGAGAAATTTGTTTGTTGGGGCTGTTGCACAGTTGGCTCTCCCCTTGCGCCTCTGTCTATTTTCCTGCCAACTACTAAGTCTCTTCGACTCGCCACAATTTAGCCCTGTCTTTATGGCTGCCCGCCAGCTCTGGCGAATGCTGGCAACTGACTCCCACGACTTGTGATCAATGTCACACGATTTCATGTCGCGTTTGCAGACGTCTTTATAACGGAGACATGGACGGCCGGTGGGTCTGATACCAGTGGCGAGCTCGCTGTACAATGTGTCTTTGGGGATCCTGCCATCTTCCATGCGGCTCACATGGCCAAGCCATCTCAAGCGCCGCTGACTCAGTAGTGTGTATAAGCTGGGGATGTTGGCCGCTTCAAGGACTTCTGTGTTGGAGATATAGTCCTGCCACCTGATGCCAAGTATTCTCCGAAGGCAGCGAAGATGGAATGAATTGAGACGTCGCTCTTGGCTGGCATACGTTGTCCAGGCCTCGCTGCCGTAGAGCAAGGTACTGAGGACACAGGCCTGATACACTCGGACTTTTGTGAGATACTAGAGTCAGGGTAAAA
This sequence comes from Heterodontus francisci, assembly GCF_036365525.1. NCBI lineage: Eukaryota > Metazoa > Chordata > Chondrichthyes > Heterodontiformes > Heterodontidae > Heterodontus > Heterodontus francisci. Next base: position 105,953,755 of record NC_090378.1, read on the forward strand.
GGATTGTGAGATACTAGACTCAGGGTAAAACGGCTGTGAGATACTGGACTCAGGGTAAAAGGACTGTCTGATACTAGACTCAGGGTAAAAGAGCTGTGAGATACTAGACTCAGGGTAAAAGGACTGTGAGATACTTGACACAGGGTAAAAGGACTGTGAGATACTAGACTCAGGATAAAAGGATTGTGAGATTCTAGACTCAGGGTAAAAGGATTGTGAGATACTAGACTCAGGGTAAAAGAGCTGTGAGATACTAGACTCAGGGTAAAAGGATTGTGAGATACTGGACTCAGGGCAAAACGGCTGTGAGATACTAGACTCAGGGTAAAAGGACTGTCTGATACTAGACTCAGGGTAAAAGAGCTGTGAGATACTAGACTCAGGGTAAAAGGATTGTGAGATACTTGACACAGGGTAAAAGGACTGTGAGATACTAGACTCAGGATAAAAGGATTGTGAGATTCTAGACTCAGGGTAAAAGGATTGTGAGATACTAGACTCAGGGTAAAAGAGCTGTGAGATACTAGACTCAGGGTAAAAGGATTGTGAGATACTAGACTCATGGTAAAAGGATTGTGAGATACTGGACTCAGGGCAAAACGGCTGTGAGATACTGGACTCAGGGCAAAACGGCTGTGAGATACTAGACTCAGGGTAAAAGGATTGTGAGATATTAGACACAGGTTAAAAGGACTGTGAGATACTAGACTCAGGATTAAAGGATTGTGAGATTCTAGACTCAGGGTAAAAGGATTGTGAGATACTAGACTCAGGGTAAAAGGACTGTGAGATATTAGACACAGGGTAAAAGGATTGTGAGATACTAGACTCAGGGTAAAAGGATTGTGAGATATTAGACACAGGGTAAAAGGATTGTGAGATACTAGACTCAGGGTAAAAGGATTGTGAGATATTAGACACAGGGTAAAAGGATTGTGAGATACTAGACTCAGGGCAAAACGGCTGTGAGATACTAGACTCAGGGTAAAAGGATTGTGAGATACTAGACTCAGGGTAAAAGGACTGTGAGATATTAGACACAGGGTAAAAGGATTGTGAGATACTAGACTCAGGGTAAAAGGACTGTGAGATATTAGACACAGGGTAAAAGGATTGTGAGATACTAGACTCAGGGCAAAACGGCTGTGAGATACTAGACTCAGGGTAAAAGGATTGTGAGATACTGGACTCAGGGCAAAACGGACGTGAGATACTAGACTCAGGGAAAAAGGATTGTGAGATACTGGACTCAGGGCAAAACGGCTGTGAGATACTAGACTCAGGGTAAAAGGGCTGTGAGATACTAGACTCAGGGTAAAAGGACTGCGAGATACTAGACTCAGGGTAAAAGGATTGTGAGATACTGGACTCAGGGCAAAAGGATTGTGAGATACTAGACTCAGGGTAAAAGGACTGTGAGATACTAGACTCAGGGTAAAAGGAATGTGAGATACTAGACTCAGGGCAAAACGGCTGTGAGATACTAGACTCAGGATAAAAGGATTGTGAGATTCTAGACTCAGGGTAAAAGGATTGTGAGATACTAGACTCAGGGTAAAAGAGCTGTGAGATACTAGACTCAGGGTAAAAGGATTGTGAGATACTAGACTCATGGTAAAAGGATTGTGAGATACTGGACTCAGGGCAAAACGGCTGTGAGATACTGGACTCAGGGCAAAACGGCTGTGAGATACTAGACTCAGGGTAAAAGGATTGTGAGATATTAGACACAGGGTAAAAGGACTGTGAGATACTAGACTCAGGATTAAAGGATTGTGAGATTCTAGACTCAGGGTAAAAGGATTGTGAGATACTAGACTCAGGGTAAAAGGACTGTGAGATATTAGACACAGGGTAAAAGGATTGTGAGATACTAGACTCAGGGTAAAAGGATTGTGAGATATTAGACACAGGGTAAAAGGATTGTGAGATACTAGACTCAGGGTAAAAGGATTGTGAGATATTAGACACAGGGTAAAAGGATTGTGAGATACTAGACTCAGGGCAAAACGGCTGTGAGATACTAGACTCAGGGTAAAAGGATTGTGAGATACTAGACTCAGGGTAAAAGGACTGTGAGATATTAGACACAGGGTAAAAGGATTGTGAGATACTAGACTCAGGGTAAAAGGACTGTGAGATATTAGACACAGGGTAAAAGGATTGTGAGATACTAGACTCAGGGCAAAACGGCTGTGAGATACTAGACTCAGGGTAAAAGGATTGTGAGATACTGGACTCAGGGCAAAACGGACGTGAGATACTAGACTCAGGGAAAAAGGATTGTGAGATACTGGACTCAGGGCAAAATGGCTGTGAGATACTAGACTCAGGGTAAAAGGGCTGTGAGATACTAGACTCAGGGTAAAAGGATTGTGAGATACTTGACACAGGGTAAAAGGACTGTGAGATACTAGACTCAGGATAAAAGGATTGTGAGATACTTGACACAGGGTAAAAGGACTGTGAGATACTAGACTCAGGATAAAAGGATTGTGAGATTCTAGACTCAGGGTAAAAGGATTGTGAGATACTAGACTCAGGGTAAAAGAGCTGTGAGATACTAGACTCAGGGTAAAAGGATTGTGAGATACTTGACACAGGGTAAAAGGACTGTGAGATACTAGACTCAGGATAAAAGGATTGTGAGATTCTAGACTCAGGGTAAAAGGATTGTGAGATACTAGACTCAGGGTAAAAGAGCTGTGAGATACTAGACTCAGGGTAAAAGGATTGTGAGATACTAGACTCATGGTAAAAGGATTGTGAGATACTGGACTCAGGGCAAAACGGCTGTGAGATACTGGACTCAGGGCAAAACGGCTGTGAGATACTAGACTCAGGGTAAAAGGATTGTGAGATATTAGACACAGGGTAAAAGGACTGTGAGATACTAGACTCAGGATTAAAGGATTGTGAGATTCTAGACTCAGGGTAAAAGGATTGTGAGATACTAGACTCAGGGTAAAAGGACTGTGAGATATTAGACACAGGGTAAAAGGATTGTGAGATACTAGACTCAGGGTAAAAGGATTGTGAGATATTAGACACAGGGTAAAAGGATTGTGAGATACTAGACTCAGGGTAAAAGGATTGTGAGATATTAGACACAGGGTAAAAGGATTGTGAGATACTAGACTCAGGGCAAAACGGCTGTGAGATACTAGACTCAGGGTAAAAGCATTGTGAGATACTAGACTCAGGGTAAAAGGACTGTGAGATATTAGACACAGGGTAAAAGGATTGTGAGATACTAGACTCAGGGTAAAAGGACTGTGAGATATTAGACACAGGGTAAAAGGATTGTGAGATACTAGACTCAGGGCAAAACGGCTGTGAGATACTAGACTCAGGGTAAAAGGATTGTGAGATACTGGACTCAGGGCAAAACGGACGTGAGATACTAGACTCAGGGAAAAAGGATTGTGAGATACTGGACTCAGGGCAAAACGGCTGTGAGATACTAGACTCAGGGTAAAAGGGCTGTGAGATACTAGACTCAGGGTAAAAGGACTGCGAGATACTAGACTCAGGGTAAAAGGATTGTGAGATACTGGACTCAGGGCAAAAGGATTGTGAGATACTAGACTCAGGGTAAAAGGACTGTGAGATACTAGACTCAGGGTAAAAGGATTGTGAGATACTAGACTCAGGGCAAAACGGCTGTGAGATACTAGACTCAGGGTAAAAGGACTGTGAGATACTAGACTCAGGGTAAAAGGACTGTGAGATACTAGACTCAGGGTAAAAGGATTGTGAGATACTGGACTCAGGGCAAAACGGCTGTGAGATACTAGACTCAGGGTAAAAGGACTGTGAGATACTGGACTCAGGGCAAAACGGCTGTGAGATACTAGACTCAGGGTAAAAGGACTGTGAGATACTAGACTCAGGGTAAAAGGACTGTGAGATACTGGACTCAGGGCAAAACGGCTGTGAGATACTAGACTCAGGGTAAAAGGATTGTGAGATACTGGACTCAGGGTAAAAGGATTGTGAGATACTGGACTCAGGGCAAAACGGCTGTGAGATACTAGACTCAGGGTAAAAGGACTGTCTGATACTAGACTCAGGGTAAAAGAGCTGTGAGATACTAGACTCAGGGTAAAAGGATTGTGAGATACTAGACTCAGGGTAAAAGAGCTGTGAGATACTAGACTCAGGGTAAAAGGATTGTGAGATACTGGACTCAGGGCAAAACGGCTGTGAGATACTAGACTCAGGGTAAAAGGACTGTCTGATACTAGACTCAGGGTAAAAGAGCTGTGAGATACTAGACTCAGGGTAAAAGGATTGTGAGATACTTGACACAGGGTAAAAGGACTGTGAGATACTAGACTCAGGATAAAAGGATTGTGAGATTCTAGACTCAGGGTAAAAGGATTGTGAGATACTAGACTCAGGGTAAAAGAGCTGTGAGATACTAGACTCAGGGTAAAAGGATTGTGAGATACTAGACTCATGGTAAAAGGATTGTGAGATACTGGACTCAGGGCAAAACGGCTGTGAGATACTGGACTCAGGGCAAAACGGCTGTGAGATACTAGACTCAGGGTAAAAGGATTGTGAGATATTAGACACAGGGTAAAAGGACTGTGAGATACTAGACTCAGGATTAAAGGATTGTGAGATTCTAGACTCAGGGTAAAAGGATTGTGAGATACTAGACTCAGGGTAAAAGGACTGTGAGATATTAGACACAGGGTAAAAGGATTGTGAGATACTAGACTCAGGGTAAAAGGATTGTGAGATATTAGACACAGGGTAAAAGGATTGTGAGATACTAGACTCAGGGTAAAAGGATTGTGAGATATTAGACACAGGGTAAAAGGATTGTGAGATACTAGACTCAGGGCAAAACGGCTGTGAGATACTAGACTCAGGGTAAAAGGATTGTGAGATACTAGACTCAGGGTAAAAGGACTGTGAGATATTAGACACAGGGTAAAAGGATTGTGAGATACTAGACTCAGGGTAAAAGGACTGTGAGATATTAGACACAGGGTAAAAGGATTGTGAGATACTAGACTCAGGGCAAAACGGCTGTGAGATACTAGACTCAGGGTAAAAGGATTGTGAGATACTGGACTCAGGGCAAAACGGACGTGAGATACTAGACTCAGGGAAAAAGGATTGTGAGATACTGGACTCAGGGCAAAACGGCTGTGAGATACTAGACTCAGGGTAAAAGGGCTGTGAGATACTAGACTCAGGGTAAAAGGACTGCGAGATACTAGACTCAGGGTAAAAGGATTGTGAGATACTGGACTCAGGGCAAAAGGATTGTGAGATACTAGACTCAGGGTAAAAGGACTGTGAGATACTAGACTCAGGGTAAAAGGATTGTGAGATACTAGACTCAGGGCAAAACGGCTGTGAGATACTCTTTCTTTTGGACCTCCTTATCTCGAGAGACAATGGATACGCGCCTGGAGGTGGTCAGTGGTTTGTGAAGCAGCGCCTGGAGTGGCTATAAAGGCCAATTCTGGAGTGACAGGCTCTTCCACAGGTGCTGCAGAGAAATTTGTTTGTTGGGGCTGTTGCACAGTTGGCTCTCCCCTTGCGCCTCTGTCTTTTTTCCTGCCAACTACTAAGTCTCTTCGACTCGCCACAATTTAGCCCTGTCTTTATGGCTGCCCGCCAGCTCTGGCGAATGCTGGCAACTGACTCCCACGACTTGTGATCAATGTCACACGATTTCATGTCGCGTTTGCAGACGTCTTTATAACGGAGACATGGACGGCCGGTGGGTCTGATACCAGTGGCGAGCTCGCTGTACAATGTGTCTTTGGGGATCCTGCCATCTTCCATGCGGCTCACATGGCCAAGCCATCTCAAGCGCCGCTGACTCAGTAGTGTGTATAAGCTGGGGATGTTGGCCGCTTCAAGGACTTCTGTGTTGGAGATATAGTCCTGCCACCTGATGCCAAGTATTCTCCGAAGGCAGCGAAGATGGAATGAATTGAGACGTCGCTCTTGGCTGGCATACGTTGTCCAGGCCTCGCTGCCGTAGAGCAAGGTACTGAGGACACAGGCCTGATACACTCGGACTTTTGTGTTCCGTGTCTAGACTCAGGATAAAAGGATTGTGAGATTCTAGACTCAGGGTAAAAGGATTGTGAGATACTAGACTCAGGGTAAAAGAGCTGTGAGATACTAGACTCAGGGTAAAAGGATTGTGAGATACTAGACTCATGGTAAAAGGATTGTGAGATACTGGACTCAGGGCAAAACGGCTGTGAGATACTGGACTCAAGGCAAAACGGCTGTGAGATACTAGACTCAGGGTAAAAGGATTGTGAGATATTAGACACAGGGTAAAAGGACTGTGAGATACTAGACTCAGGATTAAAGGATTGTGAGATTCCAGGCTCAGGGTAAAAGGATTGTGAGATACTAGACTCAGGGTAAAAGGACTGTGAGATATTAGACACAGGGTAAAAGGATTGTGAGATACTAGACTCAGGGTAAAAGGATTGTGAGATATTAGACACAGGGTAAAAGGATTGTGAGATACTAGACTCAGGGTAAAAGGATTGTGAGATATTAGACACAGGGTAAAAGGATTGTGAGATACTAGACTCAGGGCAAAACGGCTGTGAGATACTAGACTCAGGGTAAAAGGATTGTGAGATACTAGACTCAGGGTAAAAGGACTGTGAGATATTAGACACAGGGTAAAAGGATTGTGAGATACTAGACTCAGGGTAAAAGGACTGTGAGATATTAGACACAGGGTAAAAGGATTGTGAGATACTAGACTCAGGGCAAAACGGCTGTGAGATACTAGACTCAGGGTAAAAGGATTGTGAGATACTGGACTCAGGGCAAAACGGCTGTGAGATACTAGACTCAGGGTAAAAGGACTGTCTGATAATAGACTCAGGGTAAAAGAGCTGTGAGATACTAGACTCAGGGCAAAACGGCTGTGAGATACTAGACTCAGGGTAAAAGGATTGTGAGAAACGAGACTCAGGGTAAAAGGACTGTGAGATACTAGACTCAGGGTAAAAGGATTGTGAGATACTGGACTCAGGGCAAAACGGACGTGAGATACTAGACTCAGGGAAAAAGGATTGTGAGATACTGGACTCAGGGCAAAACGGCTGTGAGATACTAGACTCAGGGTAAAAGGGCTGTGAGATACTAGACTCAGGGTAAAAGGACTGCGAGATACTAGACTCAGGGTAAAAGGATTGTGAGATACTGGACTCAGGGCAAAAGGATTGTGAGATACTAGACTCAGGGTAAAAGGACTGTGAGATACTAGACTCAGGGTAAAAGGATTGTGAGATACTAGACTCAGGGCAAAACGACTGTGAGATACTAGACTCAGGATAAAAGGATTGTGAGATTCTAGACTCAGGGTAAAAGGATTGTGAGATACTAGACTCAGGGTAAAAGAGCTGTGAGATACTAGACTCAGGGTAAAAGGATTGTGAGATACTAGACTCATGGTAAAAGGATTGTGAGATACTGGACTCAGGGCAAAACGGCTGTGAGATACTGGACTCAGGGCAAAACGGCTGTGAGATACTAGACTCAGGGTAAAAGGATTGTGAGATATTAGACACAGGGTAAAAGGACTGTGAGATACTAGACTCAGGATTAAAGGATTGTGAGATTCTAGACTCAGGGTAAAAGGATTGTGAGATACTAGACTCAGGGTAAAAGGACTGTGAGATATTAGACACAGGGTAAAAGGATTGTGAGATACTAGACTCAGGGTAAAAGGATTGTGAGATATTAGACACAGGGTAAAAGGATTGTGAGATACTAGACTCAGGGTAAAAGGATTGTGAGATATTAGACACAGGGTAAAAGGATTGTGAGATACTAGACTCAGGGCAAAACGGCTGTGAGATACTAGACTCAGGGTAAAAGGATTGTGAGATACTAGACTCAGGGTAAAAGGACTGTGAGATATTAGACACAGGGTAAAAGGATTGTGAGATACTAGACTCAGGGTAAAAGGACTGTGAGATATTAGACACAGGGTAAAAGGATTGTGAGATACTGGACTCAGGGCAAAACGGCTGTGAGATACTAGACTCAGGGTAAAAGGATTGTGAGATACTGGACTCAGGGCAAAAGGATTGTGAGATACTAGACTCAGGGTAAAAGGACTGTGAGATACTAGACTCAGGGTAAAAGGATTGTGAGATACTAGACTCAGGGCAAAACGGCTGTGAGATACTAGACTCAGGGTAAAAGGACTGTGAGATACTAGACTCAGGGTAAAAGGACTGTGAGATACTAGACTCAGGGTAAAAGGATTGTGAGATACTGGACTCAGGGCAAAACGGCTGTGAGATACTAGACTCAGGGTAAAAGGACTGTGAGATACTGGACTCAGGGCAAAACGGCTGTGAGATACTAGACTCAGGGTAAAAGGACTGTGAGATACTAGACTCAGGGTAAAAGGACTGTGAGATACTGGACTCAGGGCAAAACGGCTGTGAGATACTAGACTCAGGGTAAAAGGATTGTGAGATACTGGACTCAGGGTAAAAGGATTGTGAGATACTGGACTCAGGGCAAAACGGCTGTGAGATACTAGACTCAGGGTAAAAGGACTGTCTGATACTAGACTCAGGGTAAAAGAGCTGTGAGATACTAGACTCAGGGTAAAAGGATTGTGAGATACTAGACTCAGGGTAAAAGAGCTGTGAGATACTAGACTCAGGGTAAAAGGATTGTGAGATACTGGACTCAGGGCAAAACGGCTGTGAGATACTAGACTCAGGGTAAAAGGACTGTCTGATACTAGACTCAGGGTAAAAGAGCTGTGAGATACTAGACTCAGGGTAAAAGGATTGTGAGATACTTGACACAGGGTAAAAGGACTGTGAGATACTAGACTCAGGATAAAAGGATTGTGAGATTCTAGACTCAGGGTAAAAGGATTGTGAGATACTAGACTCAGGGTAAAAGAGCTGTGAGATACTAGACTCAGGGTAAAAGGATTGTGAGATACTAGACTCATGGTAAAAGGATTGTGAGATACTGGACTCAGGGCAAAACGGCTGTGAGATACTGGACTCAGGGCAAAACGGCTGTGAGATACTAGACTCAGGGTAAAAGGATTGTGAGATATTAGACACAGGGTAAAAGGACTGTGAGATACTAGACTCAGGATTAAAGGATTGTGAGATTCTAGACTCAGGGTAAAAGGATTGTGAGATACTAGACTCAGGGTAAAAGGACTGTGAGATATTAGACACAGGGTAAAAGGATTGTGAGATACTAGACTCAGGGTAAAAGGATTGTGAGATATTAGACACAGGGTAAAAGGATTGTGAGATACTAGACTCAGGGTAAAAGGATTGTGAGATATTAGACACAGGGTAAAAGGATTGTGAGATACTAGACTCAGGGCAAAACGGCTGTGAGATACTAGACTCAGGGTAAAAGGATTGTGAGATACTAGACTCAGGGTAAAAGGACTGTGAGATATTAGACACAGGGTAAAAGGATTGTGAGATACTAGACTCAGGGTAAAAGGACTGTGAGATATTAGACACAGGGTAAAAGGATTGTGAGATACTAGACTCAGGGCAAAACGGCTGTGAGATACTAGACTCAGGGTAAAAGGATTGTGAGATACTGGACTCAGGGCAAAACGGACGTGAGATACTAGACTCAGGGAAAAAGGATTGTGAGATACTGGACTCAGGGCAAAACGGCTGTGAGATACTAGACTCAGGGTAAAAGGGCTGTGAGATACTAGACTCAGGGTAAAAGGACTGCGAGATACTAGACTCAGGGTAAAAGGATTGTGAGATACTGGACTCAGGGCAAAAGGATTGTGAGATACTAGACTCAGGGTAAAAGGACTGTGAGATACTAGACTCAGGGTAAAAGGATTGTGAGATACTAGACTCAGGGCAAAACGGCTGTGAGATACTAGACTCAGGATAAAAGGATTGTGAGATTCTAGACTCAGGGTAAAAGGATTGTGAGATACTAGACTCAGGGTAAAAGAGCTGTGAGATACTAGACTCAGGGTAAAAGGATTGTGAGATACTAGACTCATGGTAAAAGGATTGTGAGATACTGGACTCAGGGCAAAACGGCTGTGAGATACTGGACTCAGGGCAAAACGGCTGTGAGATACTAGACTCAGGGTAAAAGGATTGTGAGATATTAGACACAGGGTAAAAGGACTGTGAGATACTAGACTCAGGATTAAAGGATTGTGAGATTCTAGACTCAGGGTAAAAGGATTGTGAGATACTAGACTCAGGGTAAAAGGACTGTGAGATATTAGACACAGGGTAAAAGGATTGTGAGATACTAGACTCAGGGTAAAAGGATTGTGAGATATTAGACACAGGGTAAAAGGATTGTGAGATACTAGACTCAGGGTAAAAGGATTGTGAGATATTAGACACAGGGTAAAAGGATTGTGAGATACTAGACTCAGGGCAAAACGGCTGTGAGATACTAGACTCAGGGTAAAAGGATTGTGAGATACTAGACTCAGGGTAAAAGGACTGTGAGATATTAGACACAGGGTAAAAGGATTGTGAGATACTAGACTCAGGGTAAAAGGACTGTGAGATATTAGACACAGGGTAAAAGGATTGTGAGATACTAGACTCAGGGCAAAACGGCTGTGAGATACTAGACTCAGGGTAAAAGGATTGTGAGATACTGGACTCAGGGCAAAACGGCTGTGAGATACTAGACTCAGGGTAAAAGGACTGTCTGATACTAGACTCAGGGTAAAAGAGCTGTGAGATACTAGACTCAGGGCAAAACGGCTGTGAGATACTAGACTCAGGGTAAAAGGATTGTGAGATACTAGACTCAGGGTAAAAGGACTGTGAGATACTAGACTCAGGGTAAAAGGATTGTGAGATACTGGACTCAGGGCAAAACGGCTGTGAGATACTAGACTCAGGGTAAAAGGATTGTGAGATATGGACTCAGGGCAAAACGGCTGTGAGATACTAGACTCAGGGTAAAAGGACTGTCTGATACTAGACTCAGGGTAAAAGAGCTCTGAGATACTAGACTCAGGGAAAAAGGATTGTGAGATACTAGACTCAGGGTAGAAGGATTGTGAGATACTAGACTCAGGGTAAAAGGACTGTGAGATACTGGACTCAGGGCAAAACGGCTGTGAGATACTAGACTCAGGGTAAAAGGACTGTGAGATACTAGACTCAGGGTAAAAGGACTGTGAGATACTAGACTCAGGGCAAAAGAGCTGTGAGATACTAGACTCAGGGAAAAAGGATTGTGAGATACTGGACTCAGGGCAAAACGGCTGTGAGATACTAGACTCAGGGTAAAAGGACTGTGAGATACTAGACTCAGGGCAAAACGGCTGTGAGATACTGGACTCAGGGTAAAAGGACTGTGAGATACTAGACTCAGGGTAAAAGGACTGTGAGATACTAGACTCAGGGCAAAAGAGCTGTGAGATACTAGACTCAGGGAAAAAGGCTTGTGAGATACTAGACTCAGGGCAAAACGGCTGTGAGATACTAGACTCAGGGTAAAAGGACTGTGAGACACTAGACTCAGGGTAAAAGGACTGTGAGATACTAGACTCAGGGCAAAAGAGCTGTGAGATATTAGACTCAGGGCAAAAGAGCTGTGAGATACTAGACTCAGGGTAAAAGGATTGTGAGATATTAGACTCAGGGTAAAAGGACTGTGAGATACTAGACTCAGGGTAAAAGGATTGTGAGATACTGGACTCAGGGCAAAACGGCTGTGAGATACTAGACTCAGGGTAAAAGGACTGTGAGATACTAGACTCAGGGTAAAAGGACTGTGAGATACTAGACTCAGGGCAAAAGAGCTGTGAGATACTAGACTCAGGGCAAAAGTGCTGTGAGATACTCGACTCAGGGTAAAAGGATTGTGAGATATTAGACTCAGGGTAAAAGGATTGTGAGATACTGGACTCAGGGTAAAAGGATTGTGAGATACTGGACTCAGGGCAAAACGGCTGTGAGATACTAGACTCAGGGTAAAAGGACTGTGAGATACTGGACTCAGGGCAAAAGAGCTGTGAGATACTAGACTCAGGGCAAAAGAGCTGTGAGATACTAGACTCAGGGTAAAAGGATTGTGAGATACTTGACTCAGGGTAAAAGGACTGTGAGATACTAGACTCAGGGCAAAAGAGCTGTGAGATACTAGACTCAGGGTAAAAGGACTGTGAGATACTAGACTCAGGGTAAAAGGACTGTGAGATACTAGACTCAGGGCAAAAGAGCTGTGAGATACTAGACACAGGGCAAAAGAGCTGTGAGATACTAGACTCAGGGTAAAAGGATTGTGAGATACTAGACTCAGGGTAAAAGGACTGTGAGATACTAGACTCAGGGCAAAAGAGCTGTGAGATACTAGACTCAGGGCAAAAGTGCTGTGAGATACTAGACTCAGGGTAAAAGGATTGTGAGATATTAGACTCAGGGTAAAAGGACTGTGAGATACTAGACTCAGGATAAAAGGATTGTGAGATTCTAGACTCAGGGTAAAAGGATTGTGAGATACTAGACTCAGGGTAAAAGAGCTGTGAGATACTAGACTCAGGGTAAAAGGATTGTGAGATACTAGACTCATGGTAAAAGGATTGTGAGATACTGGACTCAGGGCAAAACGGCTGTGAGATACTGGACTCAGGGCAAAACGGCTGTGAGATACTAGACTCAGGGTAAAAGGATTGTGAGATATTAGACACAGGGTAAAAGGACTGTGAGATACTAGACTCAGGATTAAAGGATTGTGAGATTCTAGACTCAGGGTAAAAGGATTGTGAGATACTAGACTCAGGGTAAAAGGACTGTGAGATATTAGACACAGGGTAAAAGGATTGTGAGATACTAGACTCAGGGTAAAAGGATTGTGAGATATTCGACACAGGGTAAAAGGATTGTGAGATACTAGACTCAGGGCAAAACGGCTGTGAGATACTAGACTCAGGGTAAAAGGATTGTGAGATACTAGACTCAGGGTAAAAGGACTGTGAGATATTAGACACAGGGTAAAAGGATTGTGAGATACTAGACTCAGGGTAAAAGGACTGTGAGATATTAGACACAGGGTAAAAGGATTGTGAGATACTAGACTCAGGGCAAAACGGCTGTGAGATACTAGACTCAGGGTAAAAGGATTGTGAGATACTGGACTCAGGGCAAAACGGACGTGAGATACTAGACTCAGGGAAAAAGGATTGTGAGATACTGGACTCAGGGCAAAACGGCTGTGAGATACTAGACTCAGGGTAAAAGGGCTGTGAGATACTAGACTCAGGGTAAAAGGACTGCGAGATACTAGACTCAGGGTAAAAGGATTGTGAGATACTGGACTCAGGGCAAAAGGATTGTGAGATACTAGACTCAGGGTAAAACGGCTGTGAGATACTAGACTCAGGGTAAAAGGACTGTGAGATACTAGACTCAGGGTAAAAGGACTGTGAGATACTAGACTCAGGGTAAAAGGATTGTGAGATACTGGACTCAGGGCAAAACGGCTGTGAGATACTAGACTCAGGGTAAAAGGACTGTGAGATACTGGACTCAGGGCAAAACGGCTGTGAGATACTAGACTCAGGGTAAAAGGACTGTGAGATACTAGACTCAGGGTAAAAGGACTGTGAGATACTGGACTCAGGGCAAAACGGCTGTGAGATACTAGACTCAGGGTAAAAGGATTGTGAGATACTGGACTCAGGGTAAAAGGATTGTGAGATACTGGACTCAGGGCAAAACGGCTGTGAGATACTAGACTCAGGGTAAAAGGATTGTGAGATACTGGACTCAGGGCAAAACGGCTGTGAGATACTAGACTCAGGGTAAAAGGACTGTCTGATACTAGACTCAGGGTAAAAGAGCTGTGAGATACTAGACTCAGGGCAAAACGGCTGTGAGATACTAGACTCAGGGTAAAAGGATTGTGAGATACTAGACTCAGGGTAAAAGGACTGTGAGATACTAGACTCAGGGTAAAAGGATTGTGAGATACTGGACTCAGGGCAAAACGGCTGTGAGATACTAGACTCAGGGTAAAAGGATTGTGAGATACTGGACTCAGGGCAAAACGGCTGTGAGATACTAGACTCAGGGTAAAAGGACTGTCTGATACTAGACTCAGGGTAAAAGAGCTCTGAGATACTAGACTCAGGGAAAAAGGATTGTGAGATACTAGACTCAGGGTAGAAGGATTGTGAGATACTAGACTCAGGGTAAAAGGACTGTGAGATACTGGACTCAGGGCAAAACGGCTGTGAGATACTAGACTCAGGGTAAAAGGACTGTGAGATACTAGACTCAGGGTAAAAGGACTGTGAGATACTAGACTCAGGGCAAAAGAGCTGTGAGATACTAGACTCAGGGAAAAAGGATTGTGAGATGCTGGACTCAGGGCAAAACGGCTGTGAGATACTAGACTCAGGGTAAAAGGACTGTGAGATACTAGACTCAGGGCAAAACGGCTGTGAGATACTGGACTCAGGGTAAAAGGACTGTGAGATACTAGACTCAGGGTAAAAGGACTGTGAGATACTAGACTCAGGGCAAAAGAGCTGTGAGATACTAGACTCAGGGAAAAAGGCTTGTGAGATACTAGACTCAGGGCAAAACGGCTGTGAGATACTAGACTCAGGGTAAAAGGACTGTGAGACACTAGACTCAGGGTAAAAGGACTGTGAGATACTAGACTCAGGGCAAAAGAGCTGTGAGATATTAGACTCAGGGCAAAAGAGCTGTGAGATACTAGACTCAGGGTAAAAGGATTGTGAGATATTAGACTCAGGGTAAAAGGACTGTGAGATACTAGACTCAGGGTAAAAGGATTGTGAGATACTGGACTCAGGGCAAAACGGCTGTGAGATACTAGACTCAGGGTAAAAGGACTGTGAGATACTAGACTCAGGGTAAAAGGACTGTGAGATACTAGACTCAGGGCAAAAGAGCTGTGAGATACTAGACTCAGGGCAAAAGTGCTGTGAGATACTCGACTCAGGGTAAAAGGATTGTGAGATATTAGACTCAGGGTAAAAGGATTGTGAGATACTGGACTCAGGGTAAAAGGATTGTGAGATACTGGACTCAGGGTAAAAGAGCTGTGAGATACTAGACTCAGGGCAAAACGGCTGTGAGATACTAGACTCAGGGTAAAAGGACTGTGAGATACTAGACTCAGGGTAAAAGGATTGTGAGATACTGGACTCAGGGCAAAACGGCTGTGAGATACTAGACTCAGGGTAAAAGGATTGTGAGATACTGGACTCAGGGCAAAACGGCTGTGAGATACTAGACTCAGGGTAAAAGGACTGTCTGATACTAGACTCAGGGTAAAAGAGCTCTGAGATACTAGACTCAGGGAAAAAGGATTGTGAGATACTAGACTCAGGGTAGAAGGATTGTGAGATACTAGACTCAGGGTAAAAGGACTGTGAGATACTGGACTCAGGGCAAAACGGCTGTGAGATACTAGACTCAGGGTAAAAGGACTGTGAGATACTAGACTCAGGGTAAAAGGACTGTGAGATACTAGACTCAGGGCAAAAGAGCTGTGAGATACTAGACTCAGGGAAAAAGGATTGTGAGATACTGGACTCAGGGCAAAACGGCTGTGAGATACTAGACTCAGGGTAAAAGGACTGTCTGATACTAGACTCAGGGTAAAAGAGCTGTGAGATACTAGACTCAGGGTAAAAGGATTGTGAGATACTTGACACAGGGTAAAAGGACTGTGAGATACTAGACTCAGGATAAAAGGATTGTGAGATTCTAGACTCAGGGTAAAAGGATTGTGAGATACTAGACTCAGGGTAAAAGAGCTGTGAGATACTAGACTCAGGGTAAAAGGATTGTGAGATACTAGACTCATGGTAAAAGGATTGTGAGATACTGGACTCAGGGCAAAACGGCTGTGAGATACTGGACTCAGGGCAAAACGGCTGTGAGATACTAGACTCAGGGTAAAAGGATTGTGAGATATTAGACACAGGGTAAAAGGACTGTGAGATACTAGACTCAGGATTAAAGGATTGTGAGATTCTAGACTCAGGGTAAAAGGATTGTGAGATACTAGACTCAGGGTAAAAGGACTGTGAGATATTAGACACAGGGTAAAAGGATTGTGAGATACTAGACTCAGGGTAAAAGGATTGTGAGATATTAGACACAGGGTAAAAGGATTGTGAGATACTAGACTCAGGGTAAAAGGATTGTGAGATATTAGACACAGGGTAAAAGGATTGTGAGATACTAGACTCAGGGCAAAACGGCTGTGAGATACTAGACTCAGGGTAAAAGGACTGTGAGACACTAGACTCAGGGTAAAAGGATTGTGAGATACTAGACTCAGGGTAAAAGGACTGTGAGATACTAGACTCAGGGCAAAAGAGCTGTGAGATACTAGACTCAGGGTAAAAGGACTGTGAGATTCTAGACTCAGGGTAAAAGGATTGTGAGATACTAGACTCAGGGTAAAAGGACTGTGAGGTACTAGACTCAGGGCAAAAGAGCTGTGAGATACTAGACTCAAGGCAAAAGTGCTGTGAGATACTAGACTCAGGGTAAAAGGATTGTGAGATATTAGACTCAGGGTAAAAGGACTGTGAGATACTAGACTCAGGATAAAAGGATTGTGAGATTCTAGACTCAGGGTAAAAGGATTGTGAGATACTAGACTCAGGGTAAAAGAGCTGTGAGATACTAGACTCAGGGTAAAAGGATTGTGAGATACTAGACTCATGGTAAAAGGATTGTGAGATACTGGACTCAGGGCAAAACGGCTGTGAGATACTGGACTCAGGGCAAAACGGCTGTGAGATACTAGACTCAGGGTAAAAGGATTGTGAGATATTAGACACAGGGTAAAAGGACTGTGAGATACTAGACTCAGGATTAAAGGATTGTGAGATTCTAGACTCAGGGTAAAAGGATTGTGAGATACTAGACTCAGGGTAAAAGGACTGTGAGATATTAGACACAGGGTAAAAGGATTGTGAGATACTAGACTCAGGGTAAAAGGATTGTGAGATATTCGACACAGGGTAAAAGGATTGTGAGATACTAGACTCAGGGCAAAACGGCTGTGAGATACTAGACTCAGGGTAAAAGGATTGTGAGATACTAGACTCAGGGTAAAAGGACTGTGAGATATTAGACACAGGGTAAAAGGATTGTGAGATACTAGACTCAGGGTAAAAGGACTGTGAGATATTAGACACAGGGTAAAAGGATTGTGAGATACTAGACTCAGGGCAAAACGGCTGTGAGATACTAGACTCAGGGTAAAAGGATTGTGAGATACTGGACTCAGGGCAAAACGGACGTGAGATACTAGACTCAGGGAAAAAGGATTGTGAGATACTGGACTCAGGGCAAAACGGCTGTGAGATACTAGACTCAGGGTAAAAGGGCTGTGAGATACTAGACTCAGGGTAAAAGGACTGCGAGATACTAGACTCAGGGTAAAAGGATTGTGAGATACTGGACTCAGGGCAAAAGGATTGTGAGATACTAGACTCAGGGTAAAAGGACTGTGAGATACTAGACTCAGGGTAAAAGGATTGTGAGATACTAGACTCAGGGCAAAACGGCTGTGAGATACTAGACTCAGGGTAAAAGGACTGTGAGATACTAGACTCAGGGTAAAAGGACTGTGAGATACTAGACTCAGGGTAAAAGGATTGTGAGATACTGGACTCAGGGCAAAACGGCTGTGAGATACTAGACTCAGGGTAAAAGGACTGTGAGATACTGGACTCAGGGCAAAACGGCTGTGAGATACTAGACTCAGGGTAAAAGGACTGTGAGATACTAGACTCAGGGTAAAAGGACTGTGAGATACTGGACTCAGGGCAAAACGGCTGTGAGATACTAGACTCAGGGTAAAAGGATTGTGAGATACTGGACTCAGGGTAAAAGGATTGTGAGATACTGGACTCAGGGCAAAACGGCTGTGAGATACTAGACTCAGGGTAAAAGGATTGTGAGATACTGGACTCAGGGCAAAACGGCTGTGAGATACTAGACTCAGGGTAAAAGGACTGTCTGATACTAGACTCAGGGTAAAAGAGCTGTGAGATACTAGACTCAGGGCAAAACGGCTGTGAGATACTAGACTCAGGGTAAAAGGATTGTGAGATACTAGACTCAGGGTAAAAGGACTGTGAGATACTAGACTCAGGGTAAAAGGATTGTGAGATACTGGACTCAGGGCAAAACGGCTGTGAGATACTAGACTCAGGGTAAAAGGATTGTGAGATACTGGACTCAGGGCAAAACGGCTGTGAGATACTAGACTCAGGGTAAAAGGACTGTCTGATACTAGACTCAGGGTAAAAGAGCTCTGAGATACTAGACTCAGGGAAAAAGGATTGTGAGATACTAGACTCAGGGTAGAAGGATTGTGAGATACTAGACTCAGGGTAAAAGGACTGTGAGATACTGGACTCAGGGCAAAACGGCTGTGAGATACTAGACTCAGGGTAAAAGGACTGTGAGATACTAGACTCAGGGTAAAAGGACTGTGAGATACTAGACTCAGGGCAAAAGAGCTGTGAGATACTAGACTCAGGGAAAAAGGATTGTGAGATGCTGGACTCAGGGCAAAACGGCTGTGAGATACTAGACTCAGGGTAAAAGGACTGTGAGATACTAGACTCAGGGCAAAACGGCTGTGAGATACTGGACTCAGGGTAAAAGGACTGTGAGATACTAGACTCAGGGTAAAAGGACTGTGAGATACTAGACTCAGGGCAAAAGAGCTGTGAGATACTAGACTCAGGGAAAAAGGCTTGTGAGATACTAGACTCAGGGCAAAACGGCTGTGAGATACTAGACTCAGGGTAAAAGGACTGTGAGACACTAGACTCAGGGTAAAAGGACTGTGAGATACTAGACTCAGGGCAAAAGAGCTGTGAGATATTAGACTCAGGGCAAAAGAGCTGTGAGATACTAGACTCAGGGTAAAAGGATTGTGAGATATTAGACTCAGGGTAAAAGGACTGTGAGATACTAGACTCAGGGTAAAAGGATTGTGAGATACTGGACTCAGGGCAAAACGGCTGTGAGATACTAGACTCAGGGTAAAAGGACTGTGAGATACTAGACTCAGGGTAAAAGGACTGTGAGATACTAGACTCAGGGCAAAAGAGCTGTGAGATACTAGACTCAGGGCAAAAGTGCTGTGAGATACTCGACTCAGGGTAAAAGGATTGTGAGATATTAGACTCAGGGTAAAAGGATTGTGAGATACTGGACTCAGGGTAAAAGGATTGTGAGATACTGGACTCAGGGCAAAACGGCTGTGAGATACTAGACTCAGGGTAAAAGGACTGTGAGATACTGGACTCAGGGCAAAAGAGCTGTGAGATACTAGACTCAGGGCAAAAGAGCTGTGAGATACTAGACTCAGGGTAAAAGGATTGTGAGATACTAGACTCAGGGTAAAAGGACTGTGAGATACTAGACTCAGGGCAAAAGAGCTGTGAGATACTAGACTCAGGGTAAAAGGACTGTGAGATACTAGACTCAGGGTAAAAGGACTGTGAGATACTAGACTCAGGGCAAAAGAGCTGTGAGATACTAGACACAGGGCAAAAGAGCTGTGAGATACTAGACTCAGGGTAAAAGGATTGTGAGATACTAGACTCAGGGTAAAAGGACTGTGAGATACTAGACTCAGGGCAAAAGAGCTGTGAGATACTAGACTCAGGGTAAAAGGACTGTGAGATACTAGACTCAGGGTAAAAGGATTGTGAGATACTAGACTCAGGGTAAAAGGACTGTGAGGTACTAGACTCAGGGCAAAAGAGCTGTGAGATACTAGACTCAGGGCAAAAGAGCTGTGAGATACTAGACTCAGGGTAAAAGGATTGTGAGATATTAGACTCAGGGTAAAAGGACTGTGAGATACTAGACTCAGGGCAAAAGAGCTGTGAGATACTAGACTCAGGGTAAAAGGATTGTGAGATATTAGACTCAGGGTAAAAGGATTGTGAGATACTAGACTCAGGGTAAAAGGACTGTGAGATATTAGACTCAGGATAAAAGGACAGAACATGTAATGGAAGATTAAAGCAAAATATTAAAGTTTCTCAAGCGACTATTGCCCATAAATGATGTCCTTAAAAAAGAAATTTCAAAGGTTATTTGGTTGGAAACTGATGACAGTGATTTCCAGGCTCTATTATTGATAGTAACTTTG
Source organism: Heterodontus francisci (assembly GCF_036365525.1). Taxonomy (NCBI): domain Eukaryota; kingdom Metazoa; phylum Chordata; class Chondrichthyes; order Heterodontiformes; family Heterodontidae; genus Heterodontus; species Heterodontus francisci. The sequence continues at coordinate 105,973,942 of NC_090378.1, forward strand.
GAACAGCAATGAATCACGCAGATGAGGACAGGTTTATGGATCTCTCAGATTTACTCAATTGTTCGCAGCTCAGCAGCCCAGTGAAAATCAACAAACACCAAGTCCAAATGTAATTAAACTGCAACCAAAGGCTAGAGGTGCATCATCAGCAGCCAGTCACTGACATTGGCTTGTGGACTGGAAAATGTTGGTTAGGTCTGGATTGAAAGTCCAGTGCTGGGAATTTCTTCTTAAAGTCTATTATGTTACCTGAGTTCTGTGTTCATCAAACAATTCTAGTCATTCTATTAACAACACACACATCATAGCTGTTGTTACCGGCAGGCGAGGAGGAGTCACAAGGCTCCCCTCTTGACCTTCCTCTTATTTGACCGCAACAGTGTTTATTCCTTTTTAAACATTTGATGTATTTACCACTTCAGTGAGTGTTTTACCTTTTACTTTTGTTGTGAAATAGAACAAATAAAAATGAATCCACAGTCTGTGAGGTCAGGTGACACCATTGTCTTCTGGCTGAAGTTGTGTTCTTGAAGTCTTTGGCTGGTAGAAATGCACTTTGTGGCTGGCCCACCTGGTTCAGGGTTTGGGCTTCCTTCTCAGTGTCTGTGCCTTGGATCTGGCAACTGGCAGCTAGGCTGTGCATGCCCCACCAGACCTTCTGGAGAGAGAGCGAGAGAGACAGCCCTTCTGGTTTCTGCACAATTTGAGTCTCTGGCTTGTCTGCCCATCCAGGGGAAACTCCCAGCTTTCACAGAGATGGACAGATAGTCACATGACTATCTCAGTGTATTCTCAGGTGTCTTCTAATGAGATTCAAGTTTAGGAATTTCAGTCTGTCAGGCCTCATGGTGTCGATGATTACACCTGGAGGGGTTTGCTCTTTCAATGTTGATGTCCCAGGATGGTTTTGAATTCTTGCTAATGAAAGCAATCCCAGGTAGTACAATCAATAGAGAAAACCAGGCTAATCAGACATTGATGCCTTGGAACGTGCAAGGTGTTCAAATGCAAATGGTGGTGGCCATTTTTAGCTGTGGCCAAGTCTTTGTAAAGGTTGTCTGTAATATTCCAGCTTTCCTTTAATTTTAACGTAAATTTCCAACAGATGAATTAAAAATCCTCATTTGACATAGCATGTTTTCTTGACACTGTACAGTCTAAAATTATGTATTAGACTAAATAAAGTCTATGGCTTCCCCAAACCATCCCCTGATGGAGCACAGAACTAAAGTCTTCCAGGTCCCTGGGAAGGAAATGAAAAATTCCTTTCAATCGCAAGTCCTGGCTTATTCTTGTGAATATTGTGCTCACATCCACTAGCTCTGCACTAAGAGTCCAAGTTTAAGAACCTGCCTGCACCTTCATTACCCATTCCAAACAGAATTTTAACTCCTTATATCCCCAAAGAAAACAAATTCAGTTCTGTCATTCGCTCATTGTAACCCCAAACCTGCTTACCAAATACCCCTATTCATACCTCAAGCCCAGTCCCCTAATTCCCATTCAGCTGCATTTTGAATGTCCTTAATACACACCTCACCTGACAGTTGACTTCACTCTTTCAGGTCTTCTTAATATCAGTTTGGAATTTTCTTTTCACAATTTAAATTTACTTTCCCTGGCCCTCCATTTTTGGATTACTTTCAAATAATATTTTGAGTTTACCTTGTCTATACTGGTTTAATACTATCTAACCTTTGGTGAGACCCCTTCCCCTGCCCACTTAACTATATGCACTTTACACTATTGTCTTTGAGGAGTTTTCTCTCTCAGCTCAGTCATTGGTCACTCCTCTATCATTGACTCCATGTCCATTTTTAAATTATGCCTCTGTGAACTATTTTGGGTTCTTTTCCTATGTTAAATGCACTAAATAAATGCAAGTTGCTGCTGTTGGAAGTTGTGATGATGGATTTATATTTCCCAATTCATCCCACTTTTCCCCTTAAGTTTTTTGACAAGGTCCCATTTGGCACGTTGGTCAGAAAAGTAAGAGCCCATGGGATCCAAGGGCAAGTAGCAAGTTGGAGGAAGCAAAGGGTAAGAGTTGACAGGTGTTTTTATGACTCGAAGGCTGTTTCCAGTGGGGTTCTGCAGGGCACAGTACTGGGTCTCTTGCTTTTTGTGGTATATATCAATGATTTAACCTTAAATGATTAAGACGTTTGCAGATGAGACAAAAATTGGTCGTGTGGTTGATAGTGAGAAGGAAAGCTGCAGGAAATTATCAATAGACTGATCAGGTGGACAGAAAAGTGGCAAATGGAATTCAATCCAGAGAAGTGTCAGGTGATGTATTTGGGCAGGACGAACAAGGCAAGGGTATTCACAATAAACGATAGGATTCTGAGAAGTGGAGAGGAACAGAGGGACCTTGGAGTGCAGATCCCTGCAGGTAGTAGGACAGGTAAATAAGGTGGTTAAGAAGGGATATGGGATACTTTCCTTTATTAGCCGAGGTGTAGACTATAAGAGCAGGGCAGTTATGCTAGAACTGTCTAGAACATTTATTAGACCACAGCTAGGGCACTGGGTACAGTTCTGGCCAATGCATTACAGGAAGGATGTTATCGCACTAGGGAGATTTATGAGGATGTTGCCAGGAATGGAGAATTTTGGCTATGAGGAAAGATTGGATGGGTTGGGTTTGTTTTCTTTGGAACACAGGAAGCTGAGGGGAGATGTAATTGAGGTGTATAAATTATGAGGGGCTTCGACAGAAAGGATCTATTTCCCTTAGCAGAGAGGTCAATAACCAGGGGGGAACAGATTTAAAGTAATTGGTAGAAGGATTAGCGGGGAGTTGAGGAGCATTTTTTTCACCCAGAGTGTGGTGGGATCTGGAACTCACTGGCTGAAAGTGTAGTAGAGGCAGAAACCCTCATCACCTTTAAAAAACACTTGGATATGCACTTGAAATACCGTAACCTACAGTGCTATAGGGCTGGAAGGTGGGATTAGATTGGATAGCTCTTTTCTGACAAGCTCGGACACCTCTAATCCTTCAACCAAATACTCTATTACTCTATGTGCAATTACTCCAAGTCCCTCGACAAGAATTATCGATGGCATTGTCAGCAGAGACAACGCAGGTGCTAGTGCCATCTTTAAAGCGCTGCCAGCCCTGCTTAAACTGCTGCTTCACTTACTGACTTTGATGCAGCTTTGCCTTTGCTGTCACTGCACTGCTGACTCCCCCCCTGTCTGGAGTCTCTGTGTTGCTGTGCTGCTGACTCGCCCCCTGTCTGCAGTCTCTCTGCTCCTGTGCTGCTGACTCCCCCCCTGTGTGCAGTCTCTCTGCTCCTGTGTTGCTGACTCCCCTTCTGTCTGGAGTCTCTCTGCTGCTGTGTTGCTGACTTCCCCCTGTCTGGAGTCCCTGTGTTGCTGTGCTGCTGACTCCCCCCCTGTCTGCCGTCTCTCTGCTCCTGTGTTGCTGACTCCCCCCTGTCTGCAGTCTCTCTGCTGCTGTGCTGCTGACTCCCCCCCTGTCTGGAGTCCCTGTGTTGCTGTGCTGCTGACTCCCCCCTGTCTGGAGTCTCTCTGCTACTGTGTTGCTGACTCCCCCACTGTCTGGAGTCCCTGTGTTGCTGTGTTGCTGACTCCCCCCTGCCTGGAGTCCCTGTGTTGCTGTGTTGCTGACTCCCCCCTGTCTGGAGTCCCTGTGTTGCTGTGTTGCTGACTCCCCCCTGCCTGGAGTCCCTGTGTTGCTGTGTTGCTGACTCCCCCCCTGTCTGGAGTCCCTGTGTTGCTGTGTTGCTGACTCCCCCCTGTCTGGAGTCCCTGTGCTGCTGTGTTGCTGACTCCCCCCTGTCTGGAGTCCCTGTGTTGCTGTGTTGCTGACTCCCCCCTGCCTGGAGTCCCTGTGTTGCTGTGTTGCTGACTCCCCCACTGTCTGGAGTCCCTGTGCTGCTGTGTTGCTGACTGCCCTCTGCCTGGAGTCCCTGTGTTGCTGACTCCCCCCTGTCTGGAGTCCCTGTGCTGCTGTCTCCCCCCTGTCTGGAGTCCCTGTGTTGCTGTGCTGCTGACTCCCCCCTGTCTGGAGTCCCTGTGTTGCTGTGCTGCTGATACCCCCCTGTCTGGAGTCTCTCTTCTGCTGACTCCCCTCCGTCTGGAGTCTCTCTCCTGCTGACTCCCCGTTGCCTGGAGTCCCTGTGTTGCTGTGTTGCTGTGTTGCTGACTTCCCCCTGTCTGGAGTCTCTCTCCTGCTGACTCCCCCCTGTCTGGAGTCTCTCTCCTGCTGACTCCCCCTCTGTCTGGAGTCTCTGTGTTGCTGTGCTGCTGACTCCCCCCTGTCTGGAGTCTCTCTCCTGCTGACTCCCCCCTGGCTGGAGTCTCTCTTCTGCTGACTCCCCCCTGTCTGGAGTCTCTGTGTTGCTGTGTTGCTGACTCCCCCCTGCCTGGAGTCCCTGTGTTGCTGTATTGCTGACTCCCCTCTGTCTGGAGTCCCTGTGTTGCTGTGTTGCTGACTCCCCCCTGCCTGGAGTCCCTGTGTTGCTGTGTTGCTGACTCCCCCCTGCCTGGAGTCTCTGTGTTGCTGTGTTGCTGACTCCCCCCTGCCTGGAGTCCCTGTGTTGCTGTATTGCTGACTCCCCTCTGTCTGGACTCCCTGTGTTGCTGTGTTGCTGACTCCCCCCTGCCTGGACTCCCTGTGTTGCTGTGTTGCTGACTCCCCCCTGCCTGGAGTCCCTGTGTTGCTGTGTTGCTGACTCCCCCCTGCCTGGAGTCTCTGTGTTGCTGTGTTGCTGACTCCCCCCTGCCTGGAGTCCCTGTGTTGCTGTGTTGCTGACTTCCCTCTGTCTGGAGTCCCTGTGTTGCTGTGTTGCTGACTCCCCTCTGTCTGGAGTCTCTGTGTTGCTGTGTTGCTGACTCCCCTCTGTCTGGACTCCCTGTGTTGCTGTGTTGCTGACTCCCCCCTGTCTGGAGTCCCTGTGTTGCTGTGTTGCTGACTCCCCCCTGTCTGGAGTCTCTGTGTTGCTGTGTTGCTGACTCCCTTCTGTCTGGACTCCCTATGTTGCTGTGTTGCTGACTCCCCCCTGTCTGGAGTCTCTGTGTTGCTCTGTTGCTGACTCCCCCCTGTCTGGAGTCTCTGTGTTGCTGTGTTGCTGACTTCCCCTCTGTCTGGAGTCTCTGTGCTGTTGTGTTGCTGACTTCACCCTGTCTGGAGTCTCTCTGCTGCTGTGCCTCTGAACCCCCGTTGCCTGAAGTCCCTCTGCTGCTGACCAAACCACAAAAGTCCAGGAGCTCTCTGAAAGCCTGGAGGGATCATGTCAGGTGCTAGACACTGGGTTGCCCCATGGTTCACTGATGTCTCCTTGTAGATTCTCCTCCAGGCTGCAAGGGAAAGGCAGGAGGTTCTGTTTCCAAAGGATGCCACAATGACGTCCTCCTGCCTGACCAAGCAAGTCTGGATGAGATTGCAGAGAGAGAGTCAATGACCTACTCTGTTCTGCCAAGGTGAATGCTCCATACATCTCTCCTCTTTGGGGCTTGTTTGTTGCTACGTGGGAGGCAGCGTGACATGGGGAGGGAGTCACCACAAGGGTGATGGCAAGGGGGTTAGGCATCACCACAACCTGGCAGATGCATGGATGCATGTTAGCTACAGGCCATAGTTCAGCCCAATGACATCCCCTGAGAGCTAATGCAGGGAGGATCCATGTAGGAAACCCCAGCAGGGGAAAAAAGGCTGCCACTAGCATAACTGTTCTCTTCCTCTTCCTGAGGAGTCTTTCAATATCCCTCTTTCCACCTGCAGGAGAAACAACCCATAACACCAGGGAGACCTTGAGGACTGGCAGAGGCATAACAGATCTCTGGCCTCTTTCCACAGCTGAGGAAGAGACACTGGAGCTTTCGGGGGCCAAGGGCGGCTGCTCAATAGCGGATAGTGAGTCAGGAGTGTCCACACAAGAGAGTGAGGATTGTCTTCATTAGACCTTCACCACACTTCTGGAGTTCCATGTCCTGCATGGTTGGCATGACGAGATCTGTACAGCCTAACCCACACATGTTTGTATTCTCTCATGCAGGTCAGCATCCACAGGACACTCCAGCAGAAGGGGGACATAATTCCACCTCTGAGGAGGATCTGCAGTCAGAATGAGCACCATCCCAGGATTCTCTTGCACCTTCCACCAGCTTTCACCTTGGTGGGTTTCAACTGTAGAATCAGGGTCCACACACATGTGCCCGAGCCGCTGGCTGAGGCTGACACAGCCAAGGCCTCTGACAGTTGGAGGACTTTGGGTGGCCAGGCCCATGCTGAGCCCCAGTATGATGATGAGCCTCTGATGTCGACAGCACAGGGCATGCTGGAGTTACAGACAAAGATAAGGCAACATCTGGCAGAGATGCCAGGGCCCATGCGCAGCCATGAGCAAATGATGGAGGAATTCATCCTTGCCATGAGTGCCGCCATGTCTCAGGCATGTGAGCGCCTGGCTTCCTCCATCGAGAGGTTGGCGACCCTTTTGGAGAGACAGATCCCACACATGCGCACAGACCTGCACGCCATCGCCTTGGTCATGAGCACAACGCAGCAATGGCAAGGCAAGAGGACGAGGTGCCTGGAGTATTCTCCAGATTCTCATCCTTTTCTAGTCAGTAGGGAGGTTCAAATGAGCTTTGAAAGGGAGGAGGAGAGGCTGACCTCCACAGCTGGGGACTCCCCTCAGGGCACTCTGCGTGTGGACACCGGTTCCTCAGCCCCTCCGCCAGCGAGCACAGCTTCAGCAGCCGCAATGCCTGAGGAGAGTCCTGCTCCTGTGCAGGTAACCCTCAGGCAGCTGGGGCCCTCCAGGTCTCAGGCAGCTAAAGGACGGCCATCAAAGCTATCACAGGCCAAGGGGCAGCCTGATCAGCAGCCTGTCTCCAACCCAGCCGCTAGTACTGGGGTCACACCTCGTAGAAGCACATGTAAATGTATAAAGAAAACCACCCAGAGACACCTGGGGGTTCATGAGTGTTTGAAATTTAACATTTGTTTCATCATCTCAAGTTCTTTGGTTTTTGAAAGTAACCTTCATTGTGTAAAAGTGATTATTCTATCATGCATTAATTGTGAGGTGCAGACTTCACCCTTCCCCCTTAGTGGATGACAATGTAGGCACAGTCCTTGTTTGAATAGGGTCTCCCACGGGCCATAGCACATGATTCAGCTGAGCAATAGGCACAGAATACAAACAGAAAGGAGGCGACCGACTGCGTGCATTGAGGTGAGTCTTTATTGCTTTTCCTCTGAGATGCCATCATGGTAACTGGAAGCGGGTAAGTATGAGATTGTCTCTTGCCACCTGTTGCCTGTTGCTTAATCTGCCTGGCCTCCAGTGCAAGGGCTTCAACATCCAGTGCTGCTTGCTCATCTCCCTCCTCCGCGTCTTCCTCATCGGTGGAGGAGTGTCACACAGTCATGTCTTCGTCATGCAAGACTTCTCCCCTCTGTCGTGCTAGATTGTGCAGAGCACAGCAAACCACAATGATACACCAGACTCTTGTTGGGGCATACTGCAGGGCTCCACCAGATCAATTGAGGCAACTGAATATTATCTTCAGCAGCCCAATGGCCTGCTCAATGGTTGCTCAAGTGGAGCTGTTGCACCTCTCCTCTGCTGCATTGCGAGGATTCCTCACAGGCATGAGTAGCCATGTCTTCAATGCCTTTGTCCCAAGAATCCATCCCTGATGGCGAGCAGGTGGCCTGAAAAGTGGTGGCATCTGGGACTGTCAAAGGATGTAGGCAACGTGGTTGGTTCCCGGGAAGTGGGAACAAACCTGCAGGAAACGCTTTCGGTGGTCACAGACCAGTTAAACGTTGATTGAATGGAAGCCCTTCCCGTTGATGAAGGCAGTTGGCCTTGATGGCCACATGCGTGCAGTCTATCAGACCTTGCACCCGGGAAAATTCAGTGATGGCCCTGAATCCAATGGCCCTCTCGGCCTGGCTGACAGGGTAGGTCCAGTAGCACACATAGTCGCTGACCCTCTTGAACTAGGCATTGGTCACTTCCTTGATGCAGTGGTGGGCTGCAGCCTAGGAGACACCACACATGTCCTTAGTGGATCCTTCAAATGATCCAGGTGCGTAAAAGTTAAGGGTTGCAGTAATCTTCAAGGCTACGGGCATAGGGTGACCCCCAAGTCCCAGAGTTCGTAACTTGTCCCGCAGCAGGGTGCATAAGTCAGTGACGGCCTCCCTGGAGAGGTGTACTCTTTGCTGATAATGCTGCTCGGACATTTGGAGGTAGCTGATTCAAGTCCGTTGCACTCTCTGGTGCATGTGGTCCTTTCTTGCCATGGTTGGCTGCTGTTGCTCTCGTTGTGGAGCTTCACAGGCAGGTACAGCTGCCTCCTGGCCCTCCCTCCATTGGAGGCGCTACATCACGCCACAGGGGTCTAAAAAGACAGGGTGTATGAGACCCATGCCAGGTGATCAGAGCGCTGTTGATGCAGAAACAAACCTTGCCTTGGCAGCTGTGCCTTTGTTACTTCTCCTGGCCCTATGGAAGATTACCTAAGGAAGGATATGCTTGCCATAGAAGGAGTGCAAGGAAGGTTCACCAGACTGATCCTGGGACCCCTATTAGGAGAGATTGAGGACTATGGGCCTATTTTCTCTAGAGTTTAGAAGAATGAGAGGTGATCTCATCGAAGCATACAAAATTCTTACAGGGGTCAACAGGTTAATGGAAAAAGGATGTTTACCCTGGCTTGGGTGGGTGTCGAGAACCATCGGACACAGTCTCAGAATAAGAGGTAGGCTATTTAAGACTGAGATGAGGAGGAATTTCTTCACTCAGAGGGTGGTGAATCTTTGGAATTCTCTACCCCAGAGGAATGTGGAGGCTCAGTCATTGTATATATTCAAGACAGAGATTGATAGATTTCTAGATATTAAAGATATCAAGGGATATGGGGCTAGTGAGGGAAAATGGCATTGAGGTAGATGATCAGCCATGATCTAGTTGAATGGCGGAGCAGGCTTAAGAAGCCGAATGGCCTTCTCTTGTTCCTATTTCCTATGTTCCCACGCTTCTATGTTCCTCAGTGCCCACCCTTGCTCATAGCTGAGGCTCAGCTACCCTCTCAGCCAACAGTTTGGCCACCTGATACAGCCACCCAAACCCAAGTCCCCCTTGGTAGACCACCCGAGACCCTGCCCACACGGTAGTCCCACCCGAGACCCTGCCCACCCGGTACTCTCACCCGAGTCCAAGCCCCCCCTTTACAGACCACCCAAAACCCAGCTCACCCATGCAGAGTGCGCAGCAATGTAAGCCGACAATGGCCTCTGCTCTCCCCTCTTCCCCTGTTCAGTGCTGGTCATGGCTGCTTACCTGTCGTGGCACTGCAGCAGCTTTCAACAGCTGGGGATCTGAAGGCCCAGGACAGCTGCCCATCATCCACTTCATTCCAAGACCCCATTGAATCATGCTAATGTAGTAAAAGTAAGTGTTCTACAATTTAAATTACATTCCTGTCACATCGGGATGGAGACGCCGCCTTGGTCCTTTTCCGCCGCTGACTAAATCCGGAACCAATGATACTGTTGTGATATTGCTTCAACTGCTTGAGTACTGGTTAATATAATGTTGAATATGTAAATAGTTTAGTATTCATTATCACAGGAAGTGATGTAAGCCAACACGTGATATAGCAATTGGAGCAGTGTTAGTCAACAGTCAGCATGTGTATCTTACAGCTCTCCTGTAAGTCTGTTATTTTGTAATAAAGAACTTTCATTCAACTTACCGTCCAGCCTCAGATTGTCTGGTACGTTTGTGTTGATAAATCAACAACACGATATGGTGGCAGCAGAACACAACAGAGTAGCAGCGAAGCAGATGTTCTCAACGTGTCAGTGATGGTGTATGATACAGAACAGAAATCACCAGCACGACATCGTGGATGATGGTTTCTCCCGTGGAAAGCCGTAATGTTTGGGACAACACTGCAGATCATTGGAGGAAGCGGCTGTGGAGCGACACAAGATCAGATTCGTAGACCATCTGGAAAAGCATGAGTTAATGAAGGGCATAGTTTGTTTGAATGGTGGCCAGAGGGAAAGGCAGTAATTGAGCAGAATCAGGCAATTCGAGTCGGGGCTGCGATACGTCACCGCCATTACGCTTCATGGTTTTCCCGCCAAAAGAGCTTTATAGGTGGAGTCTCCCTGATCATAGGCTGAAGCCCTCGCTGCAGCCACAGACCTCAGGGAATGGCAGAGGTCCAACACTGCTGGCACAGCAGACCTGCCTTGCTTTTTCTTTCAAGGGAAGCTTTTTAAAAAAAGAAAGCCATTAAAGGGGAGAGCTCTAGCAAAGAACTGTTGTAAACAAGAAGTTTGGCACCATGACCACAAAATGCCCAGTGATGAACTGAAAGGTTCAAGATCTCCTCCACAAGTTCCAACTTTTCAAACAGCGCATAGAGTTGTGTTTTTTGGCTCTTGCAGTCACAGAGCCTGAAAAACAAGCAATTCAAATAAAAATTGCGATTGCCAATGAAGGACTCCATCGCATTAACACTTGTGGACTGTCAGAAGCAGACCAGAAGGACTCATAAAAATTTTGGACAATGTTAGAAGACCAACTACAGATCAAGGTTCATTTCAGGATCCATCGACTGGAGCTGATGGCATGCAGACAACAGCCCAAAGAATCCATCAATCAATTTGTCAGCAGATGCCAGGAGAACGGGAAAGTCTGTGATTTTTCAGATGCAGAATTGTCCGAGAGAATAATGGAGCTAGTTATTGCGTCAACCCCAATAGCAGCATTCCAAAAAGACTATAAGTGTCCTTTAGGAAGGTAGGAAGTACAAAGCCATGACTGCAAGCAGACAGTGCATACAAGCGCTTGGAGCAGCAACAATCATAGGCGTGCGCCAAGACATCTTGACAAGGCAAGGCATGCGGCAAGTCCAGTCTGATGCACCAGTCAAGAAATTGCGCTGCATTCAGGGATACCAGCAAGACATGTGGTCTAAAGGGTCACTGGGCAAGACTCTGCTGAAAGTCTGGCAATGAAGAAACAGTCAGGAGCCTGAGCAACCACAGTTCAATACGAAACAGACACCATCTAGTGGCAAAAGCAGAAAAGCAGTTTATACATAAGCGTGTCTACGAGGTAGGCAATGACATGGACAGCAAAGAAGGCACTGACAGCGAAAAAGCCTTCCACTTGGGAAATGTTGCACACCATACTGATGCAGTTACACAGCTCAAAGCCTTCACTACAATCAGTATCATATATGCCCGAACAAGAGTTGCAAGCAAAAGCAACAGCTAAAGGTTGATACTGGGACAAGAGCCAACATTTTACCACTTCGGATAACTAAAGGATATTAACCTGGTAAAATGTGAATCTATGTTACAACCAACAAAAGCCAGACTCACTGCAGATAATGGTTCACCAATCTGCTGCGTGGGAGCACTGAGATTGGAGTGCAGATATAGAAATTCTGCATGGTTGCCACAAGTCTTCTATGTTGTTGATACCAATGGTCCAGTGGTAGCAGGACTCCATGCATGCAGTGAACTCTGGATCATAACGATTCACAAGCTCAGTAATGTGCCAGTGTACACAATCAAGGTAAATGTGGCCCCATTGAGACCATTCAGGATTTACAACAGGAGTACCCAGACATTTATACTGTTTGCAGTATCCACATCAAGGACAAGCTAAAAGATGAGCTTGACACGATGGAATGGCAAGGGATTATTCACCATATTCAGCAACATATTGATTGGTGCAGCTCTATAAGCACTGTGATCAAAAAAGACAGTACCATCAGAGTATGGCTAGATCCGAGAAGGGTAAACTGAAAACTCAAAAGACCTCCTCACAAAATTCCTACTTTGGAAGAGTTAAATTCAAGATTTGCAAGAGCCAAGTTTTTCTCGAAGTTGGACGTTAAACATGGATACTGCTCGTCCATCTTTCTGAAGATTCACAGGAACTAACAACTTTTGGAACACCATTTGAAACATATTGTTTTTTACACTTACCATTTGGTCTGTCAGTAGGTCAAGATTTGTTCCAACAGCACGTGGATCACATCACTGAAAATATTCCTGGATGTGTTTGCATAGCAGATGATGTAGCAGTCATAGGAAGCGCTAAAAAAGAGCATGACAAGAATCTTCACATGTTAATGGAAACAGCCAGAAGAGAAGTTTGCATGCTAAGTAACAAAATGTGCTGTTAATGTGAGCCATATCAACTTTTTCAGCTCAATCTATTCTAATACAGGGATAAGACCTGATCCCACTAAAGTTGAGGATATATAATCAATGCCTACGCCTCAAAACAAGGAAGATTTTCTAAGATGTTTGGGTTTATTCAGCTTTTCAGCACCATATTTCTTGAATTTTTCTGAGAAAGCATTATCACTGCGTGAGCTTCTCGAGAAAGATACGCCATTCTTGTGGCACGAAGATCATCAACATGCATTCAATTCACTGAAAGTCTCTTTCTACGGAAGCATGTTTTCAATATTGCAACCTAAGAAAAGAAACGACACTTGACGTAGATGCTTCGCAAGAGGGTCTCAGAGCATGTGGATTACAAGAAGGTAGACCAATTGTATTTGGTTCCAAAAGTTTGTCACCCACTCAGGCAAACTATTCGAACACAGAACAAGAAACGCTAGCACTAGTATTTGGTATTACAAGGTTTCATATAAACCTCTTTGGCAAATGCTTTGTTGTCGAGACTGAGCACAAACCATTGGCAATGATCTGGCAAAAACCATTCACCAGTGCACCACCTTGATTGCAAAGGTTATTAATTAAGATACAAGGATACAACTGTGAGTTTCAATACAAACCTGGAAACCACAAGGTTATGTCTGACAAACTGAGCAGACTACCCAAACCCAAGAAACAAGAAGACATACCATTCCATGTCCAAGTACGTGAAATTAATATGGAACTAGAAGATGTGTACAATATTGACCTAATGCAATTTGGACAGAAGAAACATGAAGAGCTCCAAGAAGAGACTTCCAAAGATCCTATTCTAAAGGCCTTATGGCAGCTTATTATTAGTGGATGGTCTAACACAGTGCAAGAGGTTCCCACACACCTCAGAACCTTTTGGCCATAATGTGATGAGTTAGGAATATCCTAACAAAGGAAAACAAGTGTTGATTCCGAAAACACTTCATCAAGATATCCTTACACAATTGCATCAAGGTCATAAGGGCATTGAAAAGTCGAGACGACTTGCACGTGAGACAGTTTATTGGCCACGAATCAATGGTGACATGAAGCAAACAGTGAGGATGTGCAATGCATGCCAAGAACATCAACCAAGCCAACACAGAGAGCCACTTCATCCTCATGATGTTCCATCACATCCATGATCAAGAATACCCACTGGCCTATTTACAGTCAAAGGGGTGACTCCTCCAAATTTTGGATCATTCACCAATTGAGAGATACATCAAGTGCATTGGTAGCAAACACGATGAGCGCCATTTTTAGTTTCATTGGTTCCCCAGAGGAAATAGTTTTGGATAACAATCCACAGTACACCAGTAAGCCATTTCAAGACATGTATGCAAAGTGGGGTGTCAATCATGTCACGTCATCTCCACATTACCCTAGGTCAAACAGCCTGGCAGAAAGGATGCTGCATACAGTAAAGTCATTAATTCTGAAATGCGGAGAAACTGATCAAGATCTCCAGATAGAAATGTTGGACTTACGAGCAACACCTCTATTAACAGGACCACTATCCCCAGCAGCGATCATGTTCAGAAGGCAAGTCAAGATGCCTCTTCCGAGTCATCACTTGATAAGACTATCAAAAATCCAAGACAAACTGTTGGTAAGGCAGGAAAAAATGAAAATCGCGCATGACAAGCAGGCAGGCGTGGAATTACCTCGTCTACAGATCAGACAAAAGGTCAGGGTGACCAATCCACAAGAAAAGACATGGTTGCTTGTGGAAGTTGTGGAAGTGTCAAAGATCTGTAATGAACGATGGTCATATGAAGTAACCACCCCAAATGGAGCAACGTTGAGAAGGAACAGATATCAGCTGAGAGAGTTACCTAACAACATCATGCCTGACACTCCTGTGGTGTTGAGAACACATTCATATTCAAGTCCTAAGAATGGAGTTAAGAAAAATGACACGTACAACACCCAAAAACAAGGTGATTGTCAATCCAAACCTACGAGTCAAGAAAAAAGACTTGACAATTCCAGATCTCAGCATAGTTTCACAGTTACAAGATCAGGTCGAGTCAGCAGACCACCTGTTCATTTCAGAGATACTTGATTAATGAACAAGAGTGTCAATACATGTGTAAATATTGTTCAAACCTGTCATGGGAGTGGGAGTTCACTCACCCTCCACACCCGCATGGCTGAATTTTACGCTGCCCCAGCAGGTCGGATGGTAGCGTGGGGGTGGCGTAAAATTGAGCGGGATGCTCCATGAGGCCTTCCCACCCTGCTCCCGCCTCTGGTCAACTTTACAGCGGTTGGGGGCCAATCAAGTCCCTTAAGTGGCCACTTAATGGTCACTTAAGGGCCGTCGCCCGCCTCCACGGGTATTTTACCCATGGCAAGCGGGCATGCTGGGAACATGAAAGGCCGCCCAGTGATAGGTGCCGGCCTTTCCGCGCGCTGGGGGAGTGCAATGGCAGTCAGGCACAGGGTGCCCAATTGAGGGCTGCCTTTGTCTCCCAACCCACCCCCGTGACCCGAGACGCCCCCCTCCCCCAAACGACCACCCTAGCCTCACCAGGGCATGACCGATCCCCCTGGTGAGGCACGCCCAACTTACCTTCACTCCTGGCTCCAAGTCGTCCGCTGGGCTGCAGTCCCAGAAGTGGCCACCACTCCCGATGGCGCTGCTGGCACTAAGAGCTGCCAGCCCGCTGACTGGCTAGCAGCTCACTGAGGCGGGACCTCCTCCCTCAGGCGGGTGGCAGTCCCGCCTCAAGGACAATTAAAGCCCGGGGACTCATAAAATGCTGGACGGATCCCCAGACTAGGCAGAAGCGGGTTCGCCACCGACTTTTACATCAGTGGTGAATTCCCATCCGCATAAGGTAAAATCCAGCACACAGTCACTAGTTGATTGAAGCATATGCAAGGGAGACGCACTTATCCAGTGATCCTGTATGACTCCCCGATCAGTTACATTCCATCATTATTATACAGTTCAGATAGATCCAATTATTAGCACACACCAATCACGGGTTGACATGAAATTGACATTGTTTAATCAAAGCTCACTCGCACACAGTGATTATATTATCCTATTACAATGAAGACATGTCTGCAGTGGTTACACAGCCTTTAACCAAAGCTCCAAAGTACATGTCAGCAGACCACATTATCCTCGAGCAATTAACACGTATTACATTCTGTTTTAAAAAGTCACATCGCGTTTGTTCCGGTGACCTTGAACAGACAGCACCTTGTAGTTTGTTAGAGATCTTCACCCTACACACATCTTCCCCTTGTGCTGGCAGCTACATCTGTGTTTGTGCAATTCCAGCCTGGTTAATCATGAAGCTTGCTAATCTTAACCCTTTACTTGCGCTCTTCAACAAATATCCTATTTCATTGTGTACATAGCTTATAATTCATGACATTTTCATTTAAGAAAAGGGGGATGTTGTGATATTGCTTTAACTGCTTGAGCATTGGTTAACATACTGTTGAATACGTAAATAGTTTAATATACATCATCACAAGAAGTGATGTAAGCCAACATGTGATGTAGCATTTGGAACAGTGTTAGTCAACAGTAGACATATGTATCTTATAGCTCTCCTGTAAGTCTGTTATTTTGTAATAAAGAACCCTTCATTCAACTTGCCATTCAGCCTCAGATTGTTTGGTACGTTTGTGTTGATAAATATATATAACACAACAGTCACAACATTGCATTTCCGGGCAGACGCGTCCAACCTGATTCTCCACTCCACACCCACCTCCCCCCCCCCCCCACCCACCCCACAAGCCTCCATTCCCGCTCCAAATGGCCACACTAAATTCAGCCCCCTCAGTGCTTTAAATGTGAGTGAAGTCACTTAAACTGTAGACACCAACAGAAGAAGCACATTTCCTATTTTAAGTACCAGGAGAAATCAGTGTTGGAAGAGAGCATCGTGTGCTATCAATTCCATCATCGTCTTTTGAGTAACAGGAGAGAGAACAGGAGAAAATAAAAAGAAAGGAGGAAAGTAACTGGGACACAGGAGAGAGAAAGGGACAGTGACAGGGATAGTGGACAAAAAGGGGGAGTAACAAGGATAGATGGTTGGTTGGTTGAC
Organism: Heterodontus francisci; assembly: GCF_036365525.1. Classification (NCBI taxonomy): domain Eukaryota; kingdom Metazoa; phylum Chordata; class Chondrichthyes; order Heterodontiformes; family Heterodontidae; genus Heterodontus; species Heterodontus francisci. The sequence goes on from NC_090378.1 coordinate 105,990,238, forward strand.
ATCCTTCCATCTACAAAAGATGATGGACTTGCAGCAAACCATTTAAGTATGGTGTCTTCTCTTGGTGCCCCTCTGCTGATGGTGGTGAAGGCCAGTCATTGAGAGGCTGGTTCTGCCACAAATGCTGCACGTGAAGCTGCCAAGTGACACTGTGAATTCTTGTTTTTGATGTTGGCCAAGCTGCTGTAGCAACTGGTCATTGTGGTAGTGCACACCAGTCCACAGGATATGTTGCCATTTCCCTCTTTCACCAGCTGTTGATTCCCCAGTGTGATAGTCGACATTTAGGGTCTTCATGTCACGCTTTGAAGTGGAGCTTTGGGCGCCCCACTGGTCGTCTGACCCCGGCTACCTCACCATACAGAAGGTCCTTGGGTACGCAACCGTCTTCCATCCTGCGGATGTGTCCGATCCACTGCAGCCGTCTCTGTTTGATTAGTGCCAGCACACTTGGGAGCTCTGCCTTTGAGTGGACTGCCGTATTTGTGATTTTTCTAACAAGGATACAGGGAAGAGAAAAAAAGAAATATCAGACAAACAGAGTAACAGAAATGTTTTTAATACTGCACAGAGTATTAAAGAGACTCAGAGTGATGGGAGGAATAGAGGAGAGAGAGAGAGAGAGAGACAGAGGGAGCAACAGGTCACGTAAAAAGGAGAGCCAGGGTTGGGAATAGAACATGCGACAGTACTGGGAGGAGATCCGCTAACTCATTGCACTGGTTGGGCTAGGAGGATTAACCGGGACATGGAGGGAAGTCTGTATTCCATGGACTGACACAGAGGAATGCACAGGGTTAGAAGTTATGTTACTGATATATAAAGCTCTGGTTAGACCCCAACTGGAGTACTGCATTCAGTTCAGTGGACCGCACCTCAAGAAAGATACATTGGCTATGGAGGTTGTGCGTCATAGATTTACCACAATGATACTAGAGCTAAAAGGGTTAAATTATGAAGACAGGTCGCACAGACTAGGCTTGTATTCCCGAGTACCGAGATTAAAGGGTGCTATAATTGAGGTGTTAAGATGTTTAAAGGATTTGATAGGGTATAGAAAAAGAAATTATTTCCCCTGGTAGGAGAGTCCAGGCCAACAACTTTATAATTAGAGGAGGAAGCACTTCCTCATACAAAGGATCATGGAAATCTGGAACTCTCTCCCTCAAAAAACTGTTGAAGCTAGGTGAATTGAAAATTTCGAAATTGAGATTGCTAGATTTTTGTAAGGCAAGAATATTGCGGAATATGGAACCAACATGTGTAGTTGGAGCTAAGTTACACACCAGCTATAATCTAATTGAATGGCGGAATATGCTTGAGAAGTTGAATGGCCCATTCCTGTTCCTATGTTCCTAGAGGTGAATTAACTGGGATATGGAGAGAGATCTGTAATCCCGGAATTGACAGAGGAGGATTAACTGGGAGACAGAGAGATTTGGAATTGAGGAATAGCACATAGCAGGATTAGCATGCACATTGAGAGAGATCTATATTCCAAGGACTGAAGCAAAGTAGGATGAACTGGGACACAGAGATCTGTAATCCATGGATTGACACAAAGGATTAACTAGGTCAAGGAGAAGATATAGACTGACATATAAAAGGAAAATCTGAAACATGGAGAGAGATCTCTACTTGAGGGGTTGGCAAACAGAAGATCAACCTGGATACAAAGAGTTTGAAATTAATTGGCTGTCAAACGATTAACTAGGACACGGAGAGAGAGAGAGATCTGTAATCCAGAGATTGACACATTCGAAGATTATCATGGAAAATGGTTGAGAGATCTAAACCCCAGGGATTGATAGAGAGGAGGATTTACAGGGACTTCAGAGACATCTATCATCCATGGATTAGCACAAAAGAATTAACTGAGACATGGAGAGAGAACTGTATCCCATGAACTGACAAAGAAGAGGATTATCAGAAGCATGGAGAGAGATCTGAAATCCAGGGAGTGGCACAGAGGCGGATTCATTGGAGAAAGATCTGCAATGCATGGACTGACACAGAAGAAATGATTGGGACACGGACAGAGATCTGTAATACAGAGACTGACACAGTAGAAGATTTTCAAGGAAAATGATTGAGAGTTGTGAACTCCAGGGATTGACACAAGGGAGGATTAACTGGATGTGGAGTGACATCTGTAATCCAGGAATTGAGATAGTGGGATTAACTGGCTCATTGGGAGCAGACTACATTCTATGGACTAACATAGATGAGGATTAACATGGACTGACACAGTGGTATTAATTAATTAATAAAAATACTAAAAGGGATAAGGGAATGTTGCCCTTTATCACAAGAGGCTAGAATACAAAGAGGTACAGCTGTACAGAACACTGGTTAGACCCCATCTTGAGTGCTGCATTCAGTTCTGGGCACAGGAAGGATATATTGGTCTTGGAGGGGAGCAAAGGAGCACCAGAATGATACTGGGGCTAAAATGGTAAAATTATGAGGACAATTTGCACAGACCAAGCTTGCATTCCCTCAAGTATAGATGATTAAGGAGTGATCTAACTGAGGTTTAAGATGATTAAAGGATTTGATAGGGTACATAGGGGGAGAGACAGGCATTTCTGTAACCGTCATTGTGAGTCCTGCACAATGTGTTGCCTCCCTGGTGCCAGGGTCAAGGACAATCACAGAGAGGGTGCAGCATATTCTGTAGGGGGAAGTGGAAAGCCAGAGACTGTGGTACACATTGGTACCAACGACAGTGGGCAGGATTTAGTGAAACCAGCGGGGCTCCCAGCGGCGTGCAAAAAAGGCGGAGGGACCCACGCCTCAGCCATTTGGAGCCATCCCAGCTCTATTTAACAACACTCAGGCAATTAACAGCCCAGTGCCGGAATTCCCGTTCCTTTAAAGATGGGGATCCTGCCTCTATGAGCTTCCGGTCAGCTCAGTAGTATTGGCCACGCCACCGGGAGTTGTGGCAACTGCCGGAAATGCAGGAAGCCTTGGAACCAGGCCCAGCGCTGGAGACCTGGACCCAGTGAGATGGCCAGGGCCAGTCCGGCTAACCCCGGCGATGGGGGGACAGAGGGTGGGTGTTGAGTGCAGGGAGGGAGGTTTCAGGGAGGTGGGTTGTTTCCCACCAGGGGCTTTCCATGCGCCACAGATTACCTCCATGGAGGTAATCCATGGCAAGCAGGCAGGAAGGTCGTCTCTTTTTACTGGGTGATCTCCCCGTGTGGCGGGGCATAGAGGCCCTTAAGTGGCTGATAATAGGCCTCTTAAAGGCCTCAATTGGCCTCTGGGCAGGAAGGGCATCTTGGGCCTGTCACACCTCCGACTTAATTGCAGTGCAATGGGAAGGCGGTGGGCCCTCCATGCCCCCGCATCCCGTCACAATTCTTTGGGCCCCCTGCCTTCTAGCCTGTCTCCGAGGGGTTGATTAAATCCAACCCAGAGAGTTGGATTTTCAAGAGCTAGGGAGGAAGTTAAAGAGTGGGATCTTGAAGGTAGTAATCCCTGAAATACTCCCAGTGCCACACACTAGCAAAAGTAGAAATAGGAAGATAGGATCAATGTGTGGCTTGAGGCCTGGTGCAGGAGGGAGGGCTTGAGATTCTTGGGACATTGGGACCAGTTCTGGGGCAGGAGATATCCATTTAAAAGAGGCAGATTGCACCTCAACGGGGCTGGGACCACATTTTCCTCACGGAGTGGTTCATTAGTATGGTAACGAAGGGTTTAAATTAAATTAGCAGAGAGATGGGCATCAGCATATAGAAGTAGAAAACAGTAATAAGGTATATAAAGAAGTGAGAGTGTTGTATAGTACTAGAGAAGGAAGCAGTACCATATTAGATAGGAGCAGACTACGAAGGACTATGAGGAATACAAAGACAGGTTTACAATGCATATATTTAAACGCACAAAGTGGAGTGAATAAGGTTAGTGAGCTACAAGCGCAAATAGCCATGTGGGATTATGATGTAGTAGCAATAACAGAAACGTGGCTTAAAAATGGTGAGGACTGGGCGCTTCATATACAAGAATACAAAGTGTTCAGAAAAGATAGGGAAGGAAAAAAGGGAAGTGGGGTGGCAGTGCTGATTAGGGAAGACATTAAAGTGTTGGAAAGGGACATTGTATAGGCCACCAAATAGTGAGAGAGAGTTAGAGGAGCAAATCTGCAGGAAAATCACAGAGGTGTGCAAGAACTATAGAGTGGCGAATTGGAGGACTTTCATTATCCAAATATCGATTGGAATAATTTTAGATAAAGGGTAAGGCGAAAGTAGAAATTCTGAAATGCTTTCAGGACAATTTGTTGGATCAGTTTGTTCTAGGTCCAACTAGGAAGGAGGCATTGCTGTACCTGGTGCTGGGAAATAAGGTGAACCAAGTGGACCAAGTGTCTGTGGGGGTACACTTGGGTAAGAGTGATCATTGTATCATAAGGTTTAGATTGGTAATGGAGAAGAGCAAGGCACAATCTAAAGTAGAACTTCTAAATTAGAAGAGGGCTAACTTCAATGGAATGAGTGGGGATCTAACCAGGGTAAAATAGAACCAAAGATTGCAGGATAAACTGGAATGGAACAATGGGCGATCTTTAAGGAGGAGATGTTTCAGGTGCAGGTTAGGTACATTCCAACAAGGACAAAAGGTCAGGGAACCAAAGCCAGGGCTCTTTGTGGATGACGAGGGAGGTAGAGAATATGATGAAACAAAGGAAAGAGGGTGTATGATGCATGTTAGCTGAATTCTAAAAGCAAGAAACAAGCCTAATACAATAAGTTGAGAGGGAAAGTGAAGAGGAAAATAAGACTGGCAAAGTGACAATAGAATGGCAGTCAACATAAAAGGGAATCCAAAAATCTTCTAACAGAATGTAAATAGTAAGCAAGTATAAGAGGCAGGGTGGAGCCTATTAAGGACAAAGAGAGTGGTATATGCTTAGAGGCACAGGGAAAGGCTAGAATACGTAATGATTTTAGATTTTTTTTTTGATTTGGAGATACAGCACTGAAACAGGCCCTTCGGCCCACCGAGTCTGTGCCGACCATCAACCACCCATTTATACTAACCCTACACTAATTCCATATTCCTACCACATCCCCACCTGTCCCTATATTTCCTACCACCTACCTATACTAGGGGCAATTTATAATGGCCAATTTACCTATCAACCTGCAAGTCTTTGGCATGTGGGAGGAAACCGGAGCACCCGGAGGAAACCCACGCAGACACAGGGAGAACTTGCAAACTCCACACAGAGCAGTACCCAGAATTGAACCCGGGTCGCTGGAGCTGTGAGGCTGTAGTGCTAACCACTGCGCCACTGTGTTTACTAAGGAAGAGGATGCTGACAAAATATCAGTAGAAGTGGAGATGGTAGAGATAATGGATGGGGTGAAAATTGATAGGCAGGATGTACTAGAAATGCTGGCTATGCTGAGAGTGGACAAGTCACCTGGTTCAGATGGCTTGCATCCAGGATGCTAAAGGAAGTGGAAGTGGAGATAACGGAAGGGCTTGCCAAAATCTTCCAATCTTTCTTGTTATGGGGAGGTGCCAGAGGATTGGAAACTGGCAAGTGTGACACATTTATTCAAGAATGGATGTAAGGACAGTCTAGCAACTACTCCAATCAGTTTATCATCAGTGGTGGGTAAGGCTTTAGAAACAAAAATCAGGGGAAAAAATCAGTAGGCACTTGGATAGGTTTGTGTTAATTAAGGATATCCAGCACAGATTTGTAAAAGGCTGAACATGTTTAACTAATCTAATTGAATATTTTCATGAAGTAGCAGGGAAGGTTGATGAAGGGAAAGCAATGGATGTTGTCTGTATGAATTTGAAGAAAGTACCCCATAAAAAGCTGGTTAACAAAATTGAGGCTCCTGGAATAAGAGGGTTAGTGTCAACTTAGATAAAAATTGGCTTAAGGACAGAAAACAGCAAGTCGTGGTAAATGGTTGTTTTTCAGACTGGTAGATGATAGACAGTGGTGTTCCCCAAAGTTCAGTGCTAGGACCAATGTTTTTTTCAATATATATAATTAGATATATATAATTGACTTGGGCATTGGAATATAGAATAAAATTTCAAAATTTGCCAATAATATTAAACTTGGAAGTGTGGCAAGTGAGGATGATACCAATTGAATGCAACAGGACACAGATAGCTAACAGAATGGGAAGAGAAATGGCAGATGGAATTTAATATAGAAAAGTGTGAGGTGATGCAATTTCGCAGGAGGAATGGGGGAGGCAATATAGACTAAATGGCAAAGTTCTAAAGAGTGTGCAGGAACACAGGAATCTTTGTGCATAGATCTTTGAAGGTGGCCGGACATATTTTTAGAGAGTGGTTAGTAAAGCATATGGGATCTTGAGCTTCATAAATAGAGGTATTGAATACAAAGCCAGGGAATTTATACTAAATCTTTATAAAGCTCTGGTTAGGCCCCAACTAGAGTTTTGCATTCAGTTCTGGTCACCACACCTTAGGAAGGATGCGAGGGTCCTTGAGAGGGTGCAGAGGAGATTTACCAGAATGGTTCCAGGGATGAAAGAGTTTAACTACAAGGTTTAGTTGGAAAACCTGGGGTTGTTCTTCATGGAGCAAAGGACATTTAGGGGAGATTTGATAGAGGTGTATAAGATTACAACAGATTTAGATAAGTTAGACAAAATAATGCTGTTTCCATTAGCTGATAGTACAAGGACTAGGGGACAGAGATTTAAGGTTTTGGGCAAGAGATGCAAGGAGGGATATGAGAAGAACTTTTTTTACACAGCGAGTAGTAATGACCTGGAACTCGCTGCCTAAGAGGGTGGTGGAAGCAAAGACGATGGGCAGAATTCAATGCCCCCACCCCCCAACAGAGATGGGTTAGGAGGCACGGCCATAGAATTACGGCAGAAGATAGCAGGCAGAACGCCCATTACCTTCCCGTCTCACCGCGATTAAGTCAGGGTTGGGCACGGCAGAAGACGGCGTTCCCACTCAGAGGTCAGTTGAGGCCCTTCAGTGGCCAATCAGTAGGCACTTAAGGCTTCTTCCCACCACTGATGGAATTAAACCAGTAAAACAAGGCAGCCTCCCTGCAAGCTTTGGGGCGCCTCCTCCATGGAAATCTGTGACCCACGGAGGGCCCCTGGCGGCAAAGGCTGCCCATTGGGTAACACCACACCCGCCCTCATCAAGAAACTCCCCCCCGCCCCCCCATCCCCATCGCCAGGCCCTGTCGGACTGGATCCCGCCTCACTTAACTCTGGTCCGGGGCTCCAACTCTGGACCTCTTCCCAGGCCTCTTGCATTTCCAGCAGTGACCATTGCTCCTGGTGGTACTGCCAATATTACTGAACTGTCGGCCCTCTGATTGGCTGGCAGCTCTTGGAGGTGGGATCCCCATTCTTAAAGGGACAGAGATCATGGCGCCGGGCACTTTAGTGCCTCAGCACTGTTGAATTGCACCGGGGGCCTCCGAAACACCAAGACAGGGTTCCCCTCGCTTTCTCCACCCGGCGCCAGGCACCCCACTGGCACAACTAAATGCAGACAGATGAATGAATTCAAAAGGAAATTGGATGGGCACTTGAGGGAAATACATTTACAGGGTTCTGGGGATAGAGTTAGGAATGGGACTAATTGGATGGCTCTAGAGAACCAGCATGGATTCGATGGACCTCCTTCTGTGCCATTATGACTCTATGAGATAGGGAGAAACTATTTTCCTTGGTGGGAAAAATCAGAACAAGAAGGTATGACCTTAAGTGCTAATTAGAGCAAAACCATTATGGGGTGATGTCAAGAAGCACTTCTTCACACAAAGAATAGTGGAAATCTGATTCAAAACAGAGATGGATAAATTTTTGTGAGGTTAGAGTTACAGAACCAAGGCAGGTAGATGCAGTTAAGATACAGAGATAAATCAGCAGGGATCGAAATGAACAGCGGAACACGCTTGAGGGACTGAATGATATATTTCTGTTTCAATGTTCCAAAACTAGGACATAGAAGGAGATCTGTAATCTATGGACAGACACACAGAAGTTCAATTTGGACATGGTGAGATCTGTAATCCATAGATTGAGCAAATGGGAGTAACTGAGGCATGGAGAGAGATTTGCAATGCACGAGTGACACGAATCAGAATTAACTGGGGCGTGAAGAGAGATCTATAATCCATGGATTGACAGAGAGAAGGATTCATTGGAGATGGAGGGAGACCTATAATCCAGAGATAAACAGAAATGATGAATAACAGGGACAGGAGACAGATCTGTAATCTAGGGACTGACACACAACTGGATTATCTGGGATATGGAGAGACATCTATAATCCATGGATTGATGCAAAGAGATTAATTTGGATAGGGAGAGAGATGTGTGATTCAGGAACCAAAACAGAGGGAGCTTATCTGGGATAGAGAGAAAGATATGTAATCTATGGGAGTAATTGGGAAATAGAGAGTGATCATTCATCCAGGGACAGACACAGCGGAGGATTGACCAGGAACTGGAGAGAGATCTATAATCCATGGATTGACACAGAAGGATTAACTAATTAGTAAACAAAAATTTTAAAAGGCTCTTGGAATTTTGGACATTATCTCAAGAGGACTGGAATACAAAAGGAGTGCAGTTGAGATTCACAAGAATGATGCTGGAATTGAAAGGGTGAATTTATGAGGAGGGGTGAAAATGTAGATATATAGATACATAGATCCATAGAAAATGTATGGCACAGAAGGCCACTTGTCCCATTGTGTCTATCCTGGCAAGAAAGATCTGTCCAGCCTAATCCTACTTTCCCTGTAGGGTACGATACTTAAAGGGCATATCAAATTTCTTTTTAATGCTGTGAGGGTTTCTACCTCTACCCTTCGTGTCCCACCCATAATCTCAGTGTCCCACCCGTACTCTCAGTGTCCCACCCATACAACCAGTGTCTGACCTGTACCCTCAGTGGCCCATCTGTACCCTCAGTGTGCCACTCGTACACTAAGTGTCCCACCCTCAGTCTCATACTCGTACTCACAGTGTCCCACCCATACGCTCAATGTTCCCCCCATACTCTCTGTGCCCCATCTCTTCTCTCAGTGCCCAACCATTCCTTCAGTGCCTCACCAGTGCTCATGCCTCACATATGATCTCAGTGCCTCACTCATTCCCTCAGTGACTGACATGTAGTCTGTGTCCCATCTGTACTGTCAGTGCCTCACCTGTCCTCTCAGTGCTCCACCTGTGCACTCAGTGCCTCACCTGTATCCTCAGTACCTCAACTGTGTTACCAGTGCCTCACCCTTACGCTCAGTGCCTCACCTGTCCTCTCAGTGCTCCACCTGTGCACTCAGTGCCTCACTTGTACCCTCAGTACCTCAACTGTGTTACCAGTGCCTCACCCTTACACTCAGTGCCTCACCTGTACTGTCAGTGCCTCACCTGTCCTCTCAGGGCCTCACCTGTACCCTCAGTGCCTGACCATACTCTCAGTGCTCCACCTGTGCACTCAGTGCCTCACCTGTACCCTCAGTACCTCAACTGTGTTACCAGTGACTCACCTGTGCTCTCAGTGCCTCACCTGTGCACTCAGTGCCTCACCTGTGCCCGGCTATTTCTACATAACCAGAACGATCAAGCCTGAAAACCCTGAGGAAGAGTCTCTTTGAAATGTAATTTGCGCATTAATTTCACTCTGAAAAGGCAAGCTGCAGGTTGAATGAATGATTGTAAACCCATGATGCCTGTGTCTCCCAATCCTCATTCATATATAATCACATTGCAAGCCACTATCCAGTGCACTTAGAATTTGACATGATGTTCTGACCAGAGCAATTCAAGCTAACAGCACTTAAATTGATTTGAAGCAGCATTCAACATATCACAAAGTCGGCAGCAGTCATCAAAGCAGCATCTTATATTAATAGGCTGCTATTTCAACAGCCAGTTCGAACATTATTCTCCTGAATATATTATGTAACCCCATCTGAATGCTTCTCCATATGTCACAGGTGGCAAAGCTCCGGAAACAAAACCTCCCGTCAATCCCTTGGCAAGATGTTCATTGGTCACGTGGATGCTCTGAAGCCCTGCGGTGTAATTTTTATTCCTGATTTGCTTTTGGTTTCAGGGTAAATTCCTTTACTTTGCTTCCCACCCCTTGCCCAGCCTCATCCTGCCCCAGGCCCTGTATCAGCTGGCAGACGTAGCCTGCTCCCACTCCCACATTAAATTATCCAGTGGAAGGGATGAGATTGTTTCAACTTTTCCCTCTTACACTGGGAATTCTGGGATTCTGACTCAGCGGCGATGAAGGAACTAGAGATATATTTCCAAGTCAGGATGATGTGCGACTGTGAGGGAAATTTGGAGGTGATGGTGTTCCCACGATATTGCTGCCCTTGTCCTTCTCAGTGGTAGAGGTTGCAAGGGAGGGAGGTGGCGTTGAAGTAACCTTGGTGAATTGCTGAAGTGCATCTGTAGGCAATAGACACTGCAGTGGCAGCAGTGGGTACTGAGTAATGGCAGTGTAGGGTTGCCAACTCTGTACATATTCCTGGAGGTATCACCACATGACCTCCTACTGCCACACTCCTATCTTTTATGGCCACGTTGCTATGGTAATCACTTTGGTGCTTCAGGCAAGCCCCTCTCCCACCATCCGCTTTCCTTTAATCACTGTTCTCATTTCGGTGATAGCTTTATTAATTACCAGGTTTAATGGATCACTAAAACACACTGGCAGCTCATAAATCAATTTAAATCACCACAAATTAGTCTCTAATACTGCTCTCTATCATCATATATCAATGACGGTAATATTTGCAACCAATCGCTCACCTCATTCAGTGTGCATTTAGTTTTGTAGGAGGTGAGAAAAGTTCTGACAATTTTCTCTCAAACTCCACGGGAGTTAGTAGGGAGCAGTTCTACTGTGGCATAGGCTGTCTTAGTAGAGGTAAAATTCTCATTCTTATGTTCAAATCCCTCCATGGCCTCACCCCTCCATATCTCTGTAATGTCCTCCAGCATTACAACCGTCTGAGATCTCTGCTATCCTCCAATTCTGCCTTTTGCACATCCCCAGTTTTAATCGCTGCACTATTAGTGACCATGTCTTCAGCTGCTTGGGCCCCAAGCTCTGGAATTCCTTCCCTAAACCTCTTCACCTCCCTGTCTTGCTTTCCTCCTTAAGGTGCTCCTTAAAACCTCCCTCTTTAACCAAGCTTTTGATCACCCATTCTAATATCTCCTTATTTGACTAATGTCAAATTTTGTTGGATAATGCTTCCGAGAAGCATCTTGGGGGGACGTTTTACTACATTAAAGGTGCTTTATAAATGCAAGTTGTTGTTGTTGTTGAAACTGAATTGAATGCGTGAACTGTATTAGATCCCAAATAAGAAAATTATATTATTTTGTTTAGGAAGCCAGGTAAAGATCCAAAATGGAGAAAAACACCTAACTTGAAAAGAGCAGGAGAGGAAGTGGGGATCAAGTGGTACTAAACTTGGGTTTTAAAAGCCAAGAGAAGGTGGGAAGGTGGGTCAACTGAGTGAGGTGAGGAGTTCCACAACTTAGAGGTCTAGAGAAAGAATGTGTTAAACTCAAATGTTTTTTTTATTCAGTCATGGGATGTGGGCGTCACTGGCTAGGCCAGCATTTATTGCCCATCCCTAATTACCCTTGAGAAAGTGGTGGTGAGCCACCTTGAACCGCTGCGGTCCATGAGAGATTTCAGGTTTCTGATGCATTAACAGTGAAAGAAAGCAATATAGTTCCAAGTCAGGATAGTGTGTGACTTGGAAGGAACTTGCAGGTGGTGGTGTTCCCAAGCACCTGCTGCCCTTCTTCTAGTTGGTAGAGGTCGCAGGTTTGGAAGGTGCCCTCAAAGGAGGCCTGGTGAATTGCTCCAGTACATCTTGTATATGGTACACACTGCTGCCACTGTGCGTCAGTGATGAAGGGAGTGAATGTTGGAAGGTGGTGAATGGATGCCAATCAAGCAGGCTGCTTTGTCCTGGATGGCGTCGAGCTTCTTGAGTGCTGTTGGAGCCGCACCCATCCAGGCAAGTGGAGAGTATTCCATCACACTCCTGACTTGTGCCTTGTAGATGGTGCTCAGGCATTGAGGAGTCAGGCGATGAGTTACTCGCTGCAGAATTCCTAGCCTCTGACTTGCTCTTGTAGCCACAATATTTATGTGGCTGGTCCAGTTAAGTTTCCGGTCAATGGTAACCTCCAGGATGTTGATAATGGGAGATTCAGCAATGGTAATGCCATTGAATGTGTCAAGGGGAGAGGGTTAGATTCTCTCTTGTTTAAGATGGTCATTGCCTGGCACTTGTGTGGCACAAATGTTACTTGCCACTTATCAGTCCAAGACTGAATGTTGTCCAGGTCTTGCTGCATATGGACACAGACTGCTTCGGTATCTGAGGAGTTGAGAATGGAAGTTAACACTGTGCTATCATCAGTGAACATCCCCACTTCTGACATTATAATGGAGGGAAGGTCAATGACAAAGTAGTTGAAGATGAGTATTGCTGAAAATATGTTTTCAAAGCTTTTCATCTTGCACTCAACAGGACAATCTGCAAGAATAACAATGTGAGGGAAAACAACAACTTTATACTGTATGAGAAGAGAGTGCTGATTGGTTGGCAAATGAACTCTGATTGGTCAAGGCATTGCCCTGAGGAATGACCCAGTGAATGGTTGTCACTTATTTTGTTTAGCTGAAACAGGTGCAATGTTTGTACATGTTCTTTCAGTCTGCAAAGAACAGGGCTCTGTGTATTAATATATGTAGCTTCCAGTATACACAAATGCACCACACTGCGAGAACTACTGACAATCTTAAATTGGTTGTCAGTGTAATTCTTAGCATGCTGAGGATTATTTAGCAAATGTTGTCCAATCATGGAATCACATCTAATGTTAGACACTGTGTTTTGAGTTTTGCAAACACCGGCTGATTGGGTACGGTCTGTACCTTACCCGTTGCGAACAGCGGAAGGGACATGTTGTTTGATACGATCCGCCAGTCTTTGGGATGTACAGCCTATAGCATTACACTGGCATTGAAATTCATATATCACATTACTCATTTGTGTGATAGGCAGGATGTCTTTTTGGCTTGACGGCAGCATCCTGTTAGTGGTGAACACCACACGTGTTGCTACTGCATAGTAGCAGCGTGAAACAGCTAGCTTCACCTGTTGCTCACATTTTTGGGATACATTACCCTTCCAGGGTAATCTGAGGTCGACTGGGCATTTTTCAGGGCCGAAAATGACAGCCTTAGGCCCGTTCATAAGTTTGCGCGATATACAGCGAGAAATGATCTGATCACGGCAGCCATTGTCATGCAGAATGTCTTTGATTCACCCTATTTCAGCATCAAGCTTGCATGGTGAAAAAATGGCTCAGGCCCTATTTACAAGGTTGCCGATAAGGCCAATCTTATAGCGCGAGGAACTGTAAGAATCCGAACGCGTGTATTGACCAATGAAGGTAGGTTTGTGGTAGACCGTGGTAGAGAACCCCTTAACAGATTTCTCAACTAGTACGTCAAGGAAAGGGAGCTTATTTGTCTGCTCCATTTCAAAGGTAAATTTGAGAGCAGGATGGAGCCCATTAAGACGCGTAAGGAAATTATTGCACACAGCTGTGGGTTCAAATATAGCAACCGTATCATTTACATATAGGAAATATGCAAGAGGTAGGAGGTTAGGTGTCATTCCCTCAAAGGGAGTTGAAGATGGTTGGGCCTAGGACACTCCCCTGAGGAACTTCTGCAGCTATGTCCTCAAGCTGAGATGATTGGTTTCCAGCAACCACAACCATCTTTTTGTGCTAGATATGACTGCAAGCAGTGTAGAATCTGTCCCTGATTCCCATTGACTCCAGTTTTGCTAGGTCAAAAGCTGCCTTGATGTCACCAGCAGGCGCTCTCACCTCACCTCTGGAATTCAACTGTTTTGTCCGTGTTTGGACCAAGACTGTAATGAGGTCTGGGGCTGAGTGGCCCTGGAGGAACCCAAACTGAGCATCAGCGAGCAGCTTATTGCTGAGTAAGTGCTGCTTGATAGCACTGGCAATGACATCTTCCATCACTTTGCTGATGATTGAGAGTAGACTGATAGGTAATTGTGGCAAAACTTGGGTATTGTTATCCATCGTTTCTTGGTCTTCTCTCTGTACTATTGTCACACAATTTAAAAAGCAGGTTATTTTAAGAGAGGCACTACCCCCAAAATGGCCACTGACACTGCATGCTGGGAGCTTGGCTATGTTGTTCTGACTTTGCCTGAAGCAGATCAGCAAGAAGTCAGTCAAGCGGTGATCAAGGGGACATCTTCCTGGATCTTCACCCAGGTCAGCCAGTGCACCTCGGGGCACAGCCAGGAAAATCTCCTCTTCTTGGGTCTAAGGAAGAACAAAAAACAAATTGCTGGTCAGCAGATAATTAATGAACATCAGAATCAGATCATGATCACCCTTGGTTTTGATAGCCCACACCCCAGGTAACCCTTGACAGACCTTTCTATGTATGTTAGCGCAGCTGGCTGTCCATTACACCAACCAGTTTCTCAATTGCAAGGACTGCAAAGTCTATAAAGTTCCAGAAGTTCTGTTATTCTAGTCAAGTTACAAATTTCACCAAGCTATATGAATGTAAAAGCAAGATGCAAACACTAGGTGCGAGAAACTATGTAATTCCATAATTGACGACAACCAGTAGGGTTTATTGATGAAGCTAACGTGCCTCTACTATCTATTATATATCACCTTTAACATAGGGAAATGTCTCAAAGTGTTTCGTGGAGTCGCAATCAAATAATGAACGCCAAGTCAAAGGAGCAATATTAGGAGGGATGAACAAAATCTTTGTCACTGAGATAATTTCTGAGGAGGAGATGGAGCTGGAGAGGCAGAGGGGTTTAGAGTGGGAATTCAAAGCTAATAACTTGGCCGACAGTGTTGGGACAGAGTGGGGCTGGTGGTGATGTACAAGAGGCCAGAGATGGAAGAATGCAAAGTTTGGGGAGGAGATTTGTAAGGTTGGAGAACATTATAAAGGTAAGGAAGGTGAAGCAATGATTTCACACCAGAATTTAAATTTTGATTGAGCATCAGGAGCCAATGTAGGTCAGCAAGGAAAGGAGTGAGCATCTAGACATAGAACCTATTTGAGTATTCACCCTAGAAAAGCCACTACCAGTATTTTCATCTAATTTTTCTGGTATATTCCTCCGAGAGATGTAATTTCATTCCTCATTGTGGGAACTAAGGCAAATTTTATTGTTCAGTGGAGCGATAATTCATAGCAGGATAAAAGAAAAGCTGTAAAATGCACCTGGGAGGTAGCAGCTCCACAGATGGCAACCGCAGAAAACGTGCTGGAATTAATTCAAGGCGGACCTAACATTTTCCAAGAAGCATTCTTGCCCATTGCGCAACTGAATTTTTAATACTTGTGGGGAAATACTCCAGTGGGAATACAAACTATAAGTAACTTGAGACATGACATGTGGTGAGTGTTTGGGAGGATTAGGAGGCTTTGGACATATGGTTCCCAAGCACATTCCCTGTAAGCTGCACGGCTGGGCTGCAACCTGAAAGTCCCCACACAAGACATGCACAGGTTGGCCCCGTTTAATGAAATCACCCCCACAATCCCAAAAAAAAGATTAGAGGGTACATCGCTTGCATTTTCCTCATGTAATGTCTTGGTCTTTCCGCATCTTGCAATTCCTATGTTTACAGAGGATGGCATGTTGCATCGGCGAGTAACCACTATCCTCTCATGTCTGGCACCTGGGTTTGAATTCAGCCCAGTCTGATGGGTCGTAAGGCTCTTTCACCTGTTGTCTCTCAGGGTCTGACCTGAAATGAGATTGGGGCAGCCTCAAGACACTTTCAAAATTGCACGAGTTGAAACTCAACCGATGCACAGATCCTGCTCAGGTGCTGGATTTTCCGATCTACCATAAGTCCAAACACTGAGGTGGATTCAGCATTCAGGCATCAACACTTGTGTGTGTTCGGTCATGTAAAATGACACAGCCACTTTCTCAGCTGTAATTTTTTTAAATTTTTTTTCGTGGGAGATTGGCATCGCTGGTTAGGCCAGCATTTATTGCCCATCCCTAATTGCCCTTGAGAAGGTGGTGGTGAGCTGCCTCCTTGAACCGCTGCAGTCCATCTGGTGCCGGTACACCCACAGTGCTGTTACGGAGGGCGTTCCAGGATTTTGATCCAGCAACAGTGACGGCACGGTGATATATTTCCAAGTCAGGATGGTGTGTGACTTGGAGGGGAACTTGCAAGTGGTGGTGTTCCCATGCGTCTGCTGCCCTTGTCCTTCTAAGTGATAGAGGTCGTGGATTTGGAAGGTGCTATCATAGGAGGCTTAGTGATTTGCTGTAGTGCATCTTGTATATGGTACACACTGCTGCCATTGTGCGTCGGTAGTGAAGGGAGTGAATGTTGAAGGTGGTGGATGGGGTACTGATCAAGTGGGTTGCTTTGCCTTGGATGGTGTTGAACTTCCTGAGTGTTGTTGGAGCCGCACTCATCCAGGCAAGTGGTGAGTATTCCATCACAGTCCTGACTTGTGCCTTGTAGATGGTGGACAGATATTGGGGAGTCAGGAGGTGAGTTACTCGCCTCAGGATTCCTAGCCTCTGACCTGCTCTTGTAGCCACAGTATTTATGTGGCTGGTCCAGTTCAGTTTCTGAATAATGGTAACCCCCCCCCCCCCAGGATGTTGATAGTGGGAGACTCAGCGATGGTAATGCCGTTGAATGTCAAGGGGAGATGGTTAGATTCTCTCTTGTTGGGGATCATCATTTTCTGGCACTTGTGTGGCATGAATATTACTTGCCACTTACCAGCCCAAGCCTGAATGTTGTCCAAGTCTTGCTGCATATGGACACGGACTGCTTCAGTATCTCAGGAGTTGCAAATAGTACTGAACATTGTGCAATCATCAGTGAACAGCCTCACTTCTGACCTTATGTTGGAGGGAAGGTCATTGATGAAGCAGCTGAAGAGGGCTGAGCCTAGGACACTACCCTGAGGAACTCCTGCAGTAATGTCCTGGGGCTCAGTTGATTGGCCTCCAACAACCTCAACCATCTTCCTTTGTGCTAGGTATGGCTCCAACAAGTAGAGAGTTTCCCCTTGATTTCATTGTATTCAGTTTGGCTAGGGCTCCTTGATGCCACACCCGGTCAAATGCTGCCTTGATATCCAGGGCAATCACTCTCACCTCACCTCTTGAGTTCAGCTCCTTTGTCCCTGATTGGACCAAAGCCGTAATGAGGTCAGGAGCCGAGTGGCCCTGGCGGAACCCAAACTGAGCATCAGTGAGCAGGTTCTTGCTGTTTAAGTGGTGCTTGATAGCACTGTCAACGTCATTTTAAGTGAGTTTCAAATTCTAGAGATGGCCTAGACAGATCATGGAACCGTGGGGCGGTCCTACAAACTGCTTGCTGTTTTGGGACCCCGTCCCAGCTTCCAATGAAATGTAAAAGCATTTTCAATCCAATGCACAGCCCCACAGCACAAAACTGCTCCTGATTTGGCACTGGAGTAGCAATCCCACTGATGCTCCTGTTATACACCACATTCCCACTTTGAAACTGGTACCAGTTTTTGGAGCAGTGTAAGCAGACAATGTGAGGTAATGAAGATGTGCAAAGTTAGAGAAGAACATTGAAATGAATTGGTTGCTCTGCAGTCAGCTCCCTTTTGTTCCCATGACGTGAGGGTGTTGTGGAGGCCTGGGGCACACAGGCCTCTGGCCTTTTGTGTAGTTGGTGCATGGTGTGAGTTATTTGTTACGAAATATCACCTATTATAGAACAGTGATTTGTTCAATGTGAAACCTGAACACGCATTGTAACAGTTACTCAAACAGCTTCCTATGTGTGTTCCTGCAAACCAAAATTCCATGAATGTTGTGCAATGGTTTTTATTTCCAGTGCAAGTAGACAGAGCCAAAAGAGCAGCATGGCTAGCAATTATTGTTAGGGTTAACCCTTAGCATGATGGGATAATTTTCCTCTCTTGGTTATCTTAGTGCAAGTCTTGCTAACCTGTTTATTTTAAATAGTTCAATGAGTATTAAAATAGTAAGCAGGAATGTCACGTAAACTTGATATATATTATCTAACCTTAATGTGTTCCTTCACTATTAAAGACAACAAAAAGCATAGCTGCGTGTATTAAAGATTCAAAAACAGAAATTGTTTGAAATGCAGGTCCATGAAGCTCATAAAAGACAGGTTGATATGTCATCATAGAATCATGCACTACAGAAGGAGGCCATTCAGCCCATCATGTCTGCGTCGGTTCTTTGAAAGAGCTATCCAATTAGTTCTGCTCCCCTGCTCTTTCCACATAGCCCTGCAATTTTTGCCCCTCATGTATATATTCAATTCCCATTTGAAAATTACTATTGAATCTGCTTCCCCCACCAGTGCATTCCAGACCATAACAACTTGCTGTGTAAAACTAATTTTCCTCACCTCCCTGCTTTACGGTTGGTGTGACCTTCATCAAAGTTCAGTTATAAGGTTTCTCATCATTGTGCCGCCTGAGGATGGTTAAGAATAAAAATGGTTTATTTATAATAGTTCAACCTGCAATAATTCAATCCAGCATTTTGCTGCTGGTCAGGATTATTATACAGGGTTTACCTGTGCCTGGGCTCAGATTCCCAGTACTACTATTGTCTCCATTTTTTAAATATCTCTAATCCTTACAGGAGAAATTAATCTTGGTTTGAGAGGCATAATTGCAGCAGGTCCCAAAGATGCCAGAAACACACCAAATAAAGTTTCAGAAACCAAGCTATTCATGTCGGGGCTGAGAAGGGGGCATTCCTCAGATTCCATGCCTTTAACACTCACCCCGCCCCTCCCACAACACTTAGTTTTCGTCAGGTTCATTCCCTGTAATAAATGTGATGGATTGTTGGTTATAGTCACAGCTTAAGTTATGACCCAATGCACTTGCAAGTCTAACTCCTTGTTTTTGCATGTCATAGGCCTATGACAGGTTTTGAACTGGCAGCTTTTTCTGAGGCAGCTGTTCAGCATTTGTTAGTGGTCTAGGGTGGCATGTATACTGTTTGAGGTGGAGTCTGGCTGTTAAATGTTAGCTATAGGTAGCTCTCTTATTTCTAAGTCAAAAGGTTGTTGGGTCCAAGCCCCACTCCAGTGACTTCAGTGTGTGATCTCAGCTGAGAATATTTGTGTTGCACTGTTGGAGGTGTAATGAGAAGCTTTTTATGTTGTCTGATGCAACATCAATGAGATGCGTGGAGTCCAGTTTGTTGAAGATCTCAAAACAGGTTTATTAAACAGCTAACTAATATATACAGTGCAGAGCTATCTATTTACAGGACTTGCCTCTTGGTGTTACAATTACAGAGTAAGACTGGCATGTAGTCACATGACTGCATCCTGGTATTCAGCTCATTAGCATACTAAGATCTTAAAGGGACATTACTCTTAAAGGCAATCACACAACATCCCCCTTCTTTCCAAAAATAAGTCTCGTATGCCAAAAGGAGAAATACATGACGTTAGATAACATCAAAATTATTTACATAGGGTAGAGATTGTGAACTTCACAAATATAGAGGCTCAAAAGTCCATATGCCATCTCCATGGTTTGACAACTCTTGCTCAGGGAATTTGAGGCTCATCTGTTGCTGTTCTTTCTGAAGTTGCTCCCTTTCTGCATTCCGTTTCTGTTGTTATGCCTTCAGCCTGCTAACATACCCTGTTGCTTTGCTCAGGATGATCGCTTTTGAGGTGTTGTCATTCTTGAAGAGTTCCAGCACCTCATCTCGAAGATCCAACAGACAATACTTCAACTCATTCCTCTCTGCCTCTTCAGGACATTGCATGTCCTTTGTATCTCCTCATCCTCCACATCTGAAGACTTGGGGCCCTGGGTTGAGGACATGTTGGGGGAAGAGTACTTGGTCTCATGGAGATACCTGTCCATTCTGGCTCGTTGTGATGCTGGTGGTTCTCTAGAGAGCAGAAGTGAAAATGCAGCACAGTTCTGGTGTTGCTGGGGTTCCAGGCTGCGCCGTTTTATGCTGGTCAAAGTCTGCGAGCGGGTTCCAGCCCTTGGAGATTTCTCCAATGTTCTCGTGGATCGTTATGATGTTGAGGTCCTTACACGCTGATAGTCCTGCCACTGCTGGTCCGCTCGTGTCTACTAGGTCGAACGTTTGTGATTTCCAAGCCGACTTGCCGTATCTGCATTATATTGTTAATGTGCCACTGCAAAGGATGGGTGACCCGTTGTATGCAGATAACTTGGCAATTGTCGGTTGTGTCATTGATTTCAAGTGACTCCAATACGTATCTTTGAGGATTCGGACTGGGAGGATATTTGCACCAGCTCTGGTGTCAATCTTGACCTTGAGTGTATGTTTGCCAGCTTTCTTTGGGCACATGATGTTATGGTGGTGAAAGCTTCCAGTTGTTTGACTTCATCAACATGATGTGTTAGGTTCACAATGTGAAATGCTTGCTCGTCTTCTGTCTGAGACTTACTCGTCTCTGAGTCTTGGCTCAAGTCTATTTCGCCGTGGACTTTGTGTATTGGCTTGCGTTTATGCAGGTCTCTGGCGCTTTCCTTGCTGTTGCAGTGCTGCTGGTCTGTCTTCTGTTGGCTCATGTCCTACTGTAGCTTCTAGCTGCGTCTTTTAAGTCAGAATTCCTGCATAGGTGAGCCCAGTGTCCTTTTGCACCGCACGCTTCGCACTGGTCATGAAATGCAGATGCAGGACAGCTATGCCAAGAGTGGACCAACCACACTTACCACACAGCTTGCTTGGCCTTTTTGACCTGGTTATGGTGCTGATACTGTTGGCTGTACCTAGTGCTTGCTGGTGCTGTTGTCCACCTACAATGGCCTCATATTTCCTGCCATCTTCTAGTAGCGCATCAATGCTGTAACCTTTCATTTTGCCCAAGAGGTTTTTCTGAAACGCTTCGATGGGTGTTGACATGATCAGCAGCTCCATTATTCGGTCTGACAGCTCAGTTTCTGAGAAGTCACATTCATTGCCCTTACTACGGCATCTACTGATGAACTGGTCTATTGATTCTTGTGGTTGTTGCCTGTAGGATATCAATTCCAGGAGGTGAATTCAAAAATCCACTCTCAATTGTAGCTGATCTTCCAGCAGTTTCCATATCTTTGTGGAATCTTTCTGCTCTTGTCCAGATAATCCAGAGGTATTGATTCTGTGCAATCCCTCATTTCCAATCACTATCATTTTTACAGCCTGTTTTTCTGGTTCTACAATTACTTGGTCTGTAAAGCATAACTGGATTATTTGCTGGAACAGTTTGAACTTGGATAGGGTGTCCAAGGCTTTCCAGTTTATGCTGGGAAAATGGTATCCATCTTTATGCTATTCCTTTGCTTTAAAGGTTGCTTTAAGCTCTGGTTCTGTGACTTAGTACTGTCTTCCCTCTAAAAAAAATTATCTGTTCTATAGACTGACAGTAGCAGGTGTGTAAACAGTGCTTGTCTGTTTATCTAGCTTCCAGGCTCTAGTCTGTTTGTTTATACAGCTGCTCAATAGGCATTTCAAGTGCTTTTTTTTAACCAGGGTTTGTTTATACAGCCGTTCAAGAGGAAATTCTTCACGGTTGAGTGATTTGCTGAGTTTTTTTCAAACTCAGGCTGAGTGAGTGAAGGTTCTTCATGCTGGAGTGATTTAATGGGTTTCTTTTTATAGCTCTAGCAGCGAGCTGCATGATTGGAGGGTTCCCATGCTTTTTGCTGTCGAGCGCCTCCTGTAACAGTGCCAACCTGATCAGCATGGGGGAGCCTCCGAAAACAATCAATCAGCCTGAAACAGGGATTGAGTTTTCACTGTTTTTCTTCTTTTACTGAGCCTTTTTTTTTAATCAATTTTGCAAGCACCACAAAGCATTTTTCAACAGGGGTTCCTGTACTGACAGCACACTGAGTCACCCACTCACAGTGATTGATTTGCAGCCTGTCATTCAGCTCTGTCTTCTACAGCTTGAGGTAAGTTCTTATTCTTCTTACTGTTGAGCCAGTATTTTTTTTAACTTTCTCTCTTTTAACTGTAGGTCGTTTTAAAGCTGTTTTCCTGTGGTCTTCAACCTTGGATTCTGTCTTCTCACCACAGCTGCCACCATATAATGAGAAGCTTTTTATGTTGTCTGATGCAACATAAATGAGACGCGTGGTGTCCAGGTTGTTGAAGATCTCAAAACAGGTTTATTAAACAGTTAACTAATATACACAGTGCAGAGCTAACTATTTACAGGACTTGCCTCTTGGTGTTACAGTTACAGAGTGAGACTGGCATATAATCACATGACTGCATCCAGGTACCATCTCATTAGCATACCAAGATCTTAAGGGGGTATCACTCTTAAAGGAAATCACACAGCAGAAGGTGCTGCCATTTGGGTGAGATGTTAAACCAAGGCCCTATCTGCCCTTGCAGGTAAATGTAAAAGACCTATAGCACTATTCAAAGAAGAGCAGGGGCGTTCTCCCTGGTGTCCAGCATTTATTCCTCTACAAAATTACTAAAACAGATTATCTGTTCATTTATCTGATTGTTATTGGTGGGAGCTTGCCGTGTTCGCTACATTACAACAGTGACACATGCAAAGCATTTTGTCAGCTGCAAAGCACTTTGGCACATCCCATGGACGTGAAAGATGCTAACTAAATGCAAGTTCTTTGAGTGTTAGCGACATTGTAAGCACTGTGCTTACTTATAGCATTGTAAATGCTTTTTAAAAATTACAAGTTTTTGACTTCATCAGAGGAAACCTTTCCACTCTGTTTGTTATTGGGCATCACATGCCCTGAAGTTTCTGTGCACATGAGCATTCCTGGGTGCTATGAGTGCCTACCTGTTACTTCAGCAGTATTTAGCTTTCTCTGTGTGTGGCTGCCTTGCAAATATAAAGACATTCTCAGAGGCCACCTGTAAATATATACACATTCTCAGAGACATTATTGTCCCCTCTGTAAATATAAAAACACATCAGATACCTCCCTGTAAATATAAAAACACATCTGGGACACCCCTGTAAATATAAAGACACATCAGGGACCCCCCTGTAAATGTAAAGACACATCAAGGACCTCTCTGTAAATATAAAGACACATCAAGGGCCCCCCCTGTAAATATAAAGATACATCAAGGACCACCCTGTAAATATAAAGACACATCAAGGTCCCCCCTGTAAATATAAAGACACATCAGAGACCCTGTGCATCTATTAAGATGCTCTTGCAACCCCAGAAAATATTGAGACATTCCTGGGGACTCCCTGCAAATATAAATCACTTTGTGGACTCCTTGTAAATAACATGCAGACAATATACAGAATTCTCGAGATGCTGTACACATAGAGCCCAGAATGCCGAGCCCCAGACACACAGAAAGATGATAATCTTGCAGACTCTGTTGAATCCCCTCATGGAGAATAATTTGAGAACCAATATTGTACTATAATGTAATGATGCTTCTCATTAACAACAGGCTCTTTTTTTTATTTCTTTTCTTATTTCTGCTCCACAGACAGACCCATCGGCTTCCATGAGTACGTGGGAACTGGTTTGCACTTGCTTTGTAGTCAGACTAATAACTGCTTTGAGCTTACAAGCTGCAGCTGTAGCATGAAATTTCATTACTGCAGGCAGTCTGGCTAACTCTTGCCTGGGCAGCAAGGGAAGATTAGGCATTGCCATTTACCTGGGCTCATGCTTGGCAATCAGGCAATCACAGTTTCACTGAGGGCTCTGTATATAGATGCCAACTCCCCTGTGGATTGTGTGTCTCTGGGCAGGTAGGTGGACGTGAGGATATATCTGTGGGTGTGAGCAGTTGTAGATTTGTGGGAGAGGGGATGTGTGTGGGTGTTGGGTGTGTTATTGCTGGGAAGACTGAAGCCGTTGTCATCAGCCCCTGCCAACAAATTTAATAGCCTTGCCAGCAACTCCATCCCCTTCTCCAGCCACCGTTTCAGAACCTTGATATCCTGTCTGACTGTGCCCTGAACTACCGGCATCACATCCTCTCTCACAAAGACTTCCACCTTTCACTTCTGTAGCATCACCCCTCGCTGCCTCTGCCTAAGCCCATCTGCTGCTAAAACCCTCATTCATGTCTTTGTCACTTCAATTCATGACTATTCCGATGCTTTCCTGGCCAGCCTCCCATCCTCCACCCTCTGTAAGCTTCAGTTCATCCACAGGTTTGCTGCCCATATCCGACCCTGCACCAAGTCCCACTCACTCATCACTCTTCCTACATTGGCTGCCGGTCCAGCAACACCTCCAATTTAAAATTCTTATCCTTGTGTTTAAATCCTTTCATGGCTTTACCCCTCACTTTTTCTGTAACCTCCTCGAGCCCTACAAACATCCCCCTCCCAAACTGTCTGTTCCTCTAACACTGGCCTTTTGTTTAACCCCCAGCCCCCAACCTGCCCTTTGCCCCACCAGTGGTGGCTTTGCATTCAGGCACTAAGACTCAAGCTCTAGAATCCTCCCTAAACTCCAATCCCTCCCTCTCCTTCCTTAAGGCTCCCCTTGATCTTTGATCAAGCTTACAATCACCTCTCCAAATATCTCTTTTGGCTTGGCATTCATTTGTTTTTGCTTACACCTCTGCGACACACCTTGGAAGGGTTTCTGGCGTTAAAGGTGCAATATAAATGCAAGTTGTTGTTATTTTAGGGGGGATGTTAGCTCCCCTATCCATGCTATTAAGAAACCTCCAGCAACTGGAAAAAATATAGTCATCCTGGAAGGTATCAAGTACAGTTCTTCCAGTGGCCTAATGGCTAAATGCACGGCTTGGTGTGTGAGTGAGATACTCGTACCAGAAAAATCCCAGGTTCAGTGTTTGCTTTGTGCTGAGTTCCATCCCTTCGGGAACACTGTGTTTCTCCAACTCTGACCTCTTGTGCATCCTCCACTCCCTTTGGTCCATCATTGGTGGCTGTGCCTTCAGCCACCTAGGCCCTAATCTCTGGAATTCCCTCCCAAAATCTCTCTGCCTCTCTCTCCTCCATTATGACTTTCCTTAAAATCTACCTCTTTCACCAACCTTTTGCTTACCCCTTCCAATATCTCCTGCTTTGGCTCAGTGTCAGATTTTGTCTTATGATGCTCCTGTCAAGTGCCTTGGATACTTTCCTGGACTAAAGGCACGAAATAAATGCAGGCTGCTGTTGAGTTATCAACTAGTAATCCAGATGAAGTGTTTTATGACTTTAACCCCTTGTAGAGACTAAACCAAATCAGGAGCACATCCCCACGAATCTCCTTTAATCAAGTTCAAACCAGACAAATTCTCAGACACTTATTTGGGTTCAAAGAATTGCACTGACTTTCCCTCAAAGAAAGAAAACCAACAGAAAATTTTACCATCTTTCGGATAGCCAACTTCTAATATTTTTATGGCTAAGTCATAAATATCCCAGATATTATAAGGGTCTGGGAAACTTTCTTCAATACGTATCTCTCCACTAAAAGAGACACAGAGAGGGGCTTGTAGTTGTATACAGAATACTACATTAGAAGATTTATTAACTTTTATATATTTATTAAAGAATTTAACATGCAATAAACTTCTTAAGTGGATAAGTATATCACAATATCAAATATTACTGAGTGATGTAACATATCTCCTTATTTCTAACATAGAATCCAAAAGTTTAACCTTGCAAGTTACAGCAAAATTATCTTAGAATATCCATCAAAATTTAAAGTAAACTTGTACCTTAAATCCCCAAATAAGGCATGGGATGAGAAGTGTTGTTTGAGGATCCAACACTCCTAAGTGCCTGCTTTAGAACCTTGTATTTTTATACTATTTCTAAGGTGTCATATGACTTTTGTATTAGATGTGACCTTTCTGTGTTCCCTTTTAAAATCTATAATTTAATGTTTTACTGGAATTTGAATTTTTTATATTGTCAAAATGTTCATAATTGTGTTTACCTGACTTCTCTTGTTCCTGTGAGTACATTCCATTTATTGTTAATTACCCTTCCATGGTACCCACAGCAAACCCCGGAACCGACCTGTCTGAACAACAACCCCATAAACCAATTAAGTTTTATTGCTACCTCTTACTGAGGTCACACAGGATATCTCAATGTGTGTGTTTATCTCCCAAGGCCCTGGTAACAGCAATTCTATTCTAACAGAGACCCCTGGTAACAGCAATTCTATTCTAACAGAGACTTTGAAATGTTTAACTCTTCTATCTTAAAGGGGAACTTCAGTGAGCTCTGAAAACTAACCATTTATTCAATCTTTAACTCTAAAGGCATAATATACTATTTCCAAATTCTACTTAATCAAGTATATTATACCTATATTCCTTTACAAGAGGCCCAGGCTAATGTACTGGGGATGCAGGTTCAAATCCCACCATGGCAGCTGGTCGAATATAAATTCATTTAATTAATAAAATAAAATCTGGAATTAAAAGCTAGTCTCAGTTATGGTGCCATGAAACTATCATCAATTCACATAAAAACCCACCTGGTTCACGAATATCCTTTAGGGAAGGAAATCTGCCAACCTGACCTGGTCTGGCCTACATGTGAGTCCAGACCCACAGCAATGTGGTTGATTCTTAACTGTCCTCTGAAATGCCCCAGTAAGTCACTCAGTTGTCAAGGGCAATTAGGGATGGGCAACAAATGCTGGCCTTTTCAACGATGCCCACATCCCATGAAAGAATTTTTTTTAAAATTGGCCTCAGAATCTCTGGACCAGGGTAATCGAATAATCAGTGCGGACCTCTGCTCCTGATCACTCTCCTGCTAGAAAACCGCCTCATGTAGATGCCAAGTGAGGACAGGATGAGATAAAAATGGTTCAAGCCAGGAGCACAAAACAGGCTCACAGTGTGTCAGCAGTCAATAGAAGAGAAAACTGAGTACGGTCTAAAATGGGCTGATGATTCACTACAAACCTGTTGTGTGCTATAGGCATAAACCAATTGCACCTCTGATCAGTGTCCACTGATGTGCCCAATGCAGGCAAGAAGTCAATAATAAAAATAGAAAATGCTGGTCAGACACCATCAGTGGAGAGAGAAACAATTCAGCAGATTCAACAACTTCAGCTCTCGGTGTGTGTGTGCGTGTCTCTCTCTCTCTCTGTTGGTGATAATTGTGCTATTCCCATTTCCACTTTCTCTAGACCCATCTTTTGTTTCTTTACTTATCCCATTACTATCCTGTTTGACTCATACCATCATCCCTTTTATCTATTTAATCTCTCTCAAGTTCCACCCTACCATAGACCTTCCCTTTTGCTCTTTCCCCACTTTCCCTGCTTCTGTACTTGCTTAAAACCTGTTACATCTCTCACATTTTCCAGTTCTGATGAAAAGTCACAGACCCGAAACCTTAACTCTGTTAACCCCGAAAGCAAGCAGGCATGTTTGGAAGTGGCAGAGGAGGTTAGCAGCAGGAGTGTAGTGCCACACTCCTGGATAATGTGCCAGAAGAGATTTAATGACCTAATCAGGTCTGGGAAGGTGAATGGCATGGCACATTCAAGTATTTTCTGATATGTGGCATACCCCAAACCCCCTTACTCTGCCTTCCCAATCCTAGTCCTGCACATCACTCCTCATTTCAGCTTAATTTATATGTGCACCCGTTCCTCTCTGTCTAGGCACATGCTCACATCTACAGCTGTCCAGCCACCACTGACTTTCACTCTCATCTTGATGCAATGTCTCACCCATCCCTCACAGTGACCCTCTACAAATGTTGTCTATCCATCCTCTCAACACATTCCATTTTTACACTCATTGGTCTCTTCTTTCCCTCGTTACAGAAGAGAGCACAGAACACTGAGGAGAGGCAGAGAACCAGAGGTGGCCCTCCAGTCAAATCCACTTTGACAGCTACAGTGGAGGAGATGCTGGAGATAAGCTTGGTCTCAGATTGCCTAGCCACTGGAGATGGAGAGATGGGGGTCTCCCAGCTACCTGGTGACAGAAATAAATATCATACAGCCAACACTCATTCGTGTTAACTTCATATGTCAGCAGACAATGGAAAGTGAAATTGTGCACAATGATGACTTAGAATCCTCTCACCTCGCCAGTTCTAATTCATGTCTTTCATCACCCACAGGCCCATTCAGCGTCTCACAGGAGGAGGTGCAGGAGGAGGATGAAGACTCCCCAGAGGGGGTCACTCACTCTGAGGATACACCCTCACAGGACTCATGCAGGCCGTCCACAAGCTCAGATACACTCACCCCGGTGGGACCACAAGACAGGTAGTTGGATTTTCACATGGTTCAACACAGGGTTGTCCAACTTACGGCCAGGATCCAGCTCACCAAAGTTTTCCATCCAGCCTACAGATGTAAACCTTACCCGGGACCGTTCCTCATTCTCGCCAGGGCTCCACGGCCAGAGTTGGGAAATTTCCCATTGTCTTCTTCTTGTAGACCAGCCTTTTTAAAAAACAGCACGCTGAGTTTCACAGCTGACAGCTACTGAAGCAGGAACATGCTTCCCAACATTGGAGAGATTCGGGGTTTTTTGACTTTTTTAAAAAGCCAACAATATAGAGAGAAGAGAACACTGGGAGAGACAGAAAGAGAGATCAAGAACATTCCTGACAGATGGACATCTATCCAGAATACTCTGCATCGCTACATCAAGTGTGCAGGCAGAGATTGACTACTAATGCAAGCAAAAACAATGCCAAGTATGTCACTAAATCATTTTCATTCTAATGACGAGAGAGTAAGTCAATAAATTAGTCTTTTCATTTAAAGCTTCTTCACAAAAATGCACATTTGTTGTTGTATTTATTATTAAGATAAATTTTTAATGCCTTTATCTTTCGAAATTTGCTCACCGGCCCCCCCGGGGCCAAGTAAAAATCGTAATGCGGCCCTCCACCCGAACAGCTTGGACAACCCTGATTTAACACATAGTACCAGTGAGCAGGAGCAGATGGTGGAGAAAGATACAGCAGTGGAGAGTCCCTGTCAGAGGGTGCAGGGCCCTCCAATCTCTGCTCAGCTGGTTGCAGATGCTGATCCACGGCTGTTAACCAAGAAGACAATACTGGTGCAGCAGCAGCAAATGTGTGAGGTACTGTCAACCTTTCCAGAGGCACTGAGAACAATTGGCGAGAGATTGGAGGAGTCGGTTTCTAGCATGAGTGCCATGATGTCTCAGGCCTTCGTGCTGATGTCTACGTCCATGGAAAGAGTGGCCATCTGCATAGAGCATCAGATGTGGCAGTTGACCGTGTGCATGCTGGCCCTGACCAATGGTCTGCACACTCAGGGCTGAATTTAGTAAGCCATTCAATGTCTGGTGATCAAAAGTCCATTGTGGGTTGAGTGTGTCAGAGAATGGCTGCTTTGTCCTTCCAAACGCTGTCTGTTAATATGCAAGTGTCTTTTCCAGTCACGGCTGATCTGTTTAACAAGTCCTTTCTTAACTTCAGTAACAGTTTAAAATCAGGTGGGAGCGTAGCATGACAAGGAGGCATTAACATTTGCAGGGACCCAGGGCGGCTGCTCCATATCAGATGGAGAGACTGAAGTCTCTGCGCAAGAGTGAGGATTGTCTTCCATCGACATTCAGTTCACTTCTGGAGATCCACATCATGCATGGTTGGCATGACAAGATCTGCACAGCCTAACCCAGACGTTTGTGTTCTCTCATGCATGTCGGCATTCGCAGGAGACTCCAGCAGCAGGGGGACAGCCATCAACCTCAGAGGAGGAACGGCAGTCAGAGGAAGCAGCATCCCATAACTCTCCTGCACCTTCCATCAGCACAGATACTTTCAGCTCGGTGGGTTTCCGCTTGGCTGTACAATCAGGGTCACCAGTTGGTGAAAGCACTGCACACACACCCGAACAGTTGGCTGAGGTTGAGACAGCCGAGGCCTCTGACAGTCAGAGGACTGTGGGTGGCCAGGCCCATGCTGAGCCCCAGGCTGATGACAAGCCTCTGGTGTGGACAGCACAGGGCATGCTGAAGTTGCAGTGAGGGGTAAGCCAACATCTGGCAGAGATGCCAGAGGTGTTGTACATCCATGAGAGGACGTTGGAGGAGTCCATCCATGCCATGAGTTTTGCCATATCTCAGGCATGTGAGCACGTGGCTTTCTCCATCAAGAGATTGACAACCCTCATAGACAGCCAGATCCCACAAATGCGCACAGGCCTGCACACCATCGCCTTGGCCATGATCTCAACACAGCAGTAGCAAGGTGGGAGAAGGAACAGAAGCCTGGAGTTTTCTCCAGCTCCTTGTCCTTCTTTGGTCAGCAGGGAGGTTCAAGTGAGCCTTGAAAGGGAGAAGGAGAGGCTGACCTCCACATATGGGAGCTTCCCTCAGGGCGCTCTGAGTGTGGACACCCTCCACCAGTGAGTCACCTCCAGCAGCCGCGATCTCTTAGGAGAGTCTTGCACCAGTACAAGGAAAGCTCAGGCAGCCGGATCCTCCAGGCCTCAGGCAGCCAGAGGATAGTCGCCGAAGACATCACAGGCCAAGGGGTAGCCTGATCAGGAGCCTGCCTCCAACCCAGCTGCTAATGCTGGGGTGACACCTCATAGAAGTACTCGTAAATGTATAAAGAAAACCACCTAGACACACTTGGGGGTTCACGGGTGTTTGAAATTTGACATCTGCTGTGTCATATAAAGTTCTTTTGTTCTTGCAATTAACCTTCATTGTGTAAAAGTGATCATGTAGTGGATAATAATGCTAGCCAAATTCAACCCTCAGACTGCCACCTGAAATAGGACTGAGGAAAACCTAGCCGTGACCCTTCAGTACAGTAAAGTGTTCTCCAGCTAGGGAGGATGGAAAAAGGAGACGTGAAATTGGGTACTCTGCTCGAAGGCCTTCCACTTCTGACCCCTTGCCATTCTCTCAGTCAGAGCCTCCTTTCTTGATGGCATGGGTGCAGGTGGGGCAGCCTTCGCTGGGTCCTGGCCTCCTCTCAAACTCAGAGGATATCGGCCAAGAGTGTCTGAGCAGTCAGAACAGGGATGAGAGCAGCCTCCCTCTAGCTCTGCTGAAGCCACAGAGATAGCACCACATAGGAGTAGTAGAAAAAGGAAGGTAAAGGATTTGTAATGAACAAGATATTCACTCGGGTGCTTAACACAGTGTTACATTATTGTTTCATGTTTCTGCAACTTAATATTTATTTCACTGCTCGATTGTCCCGCTTTGCCCATTTTTGCCTGCCGCCTGTCAATTGGCCTTCTGCCTTGTGAAGAATGGTAAGATAAGTGTTTTAGATGAGCAATGGGTGTCTGTGAGCAGAAGCATTTAAGAGAGGCTCCTTGGGGTTTTCTTTTAGCCAGGTAATGATTCATCACACAGTTAGGTCAAAAATTATTGCTGGGGAACTGCTCAAGTTTTGTGGCATTTTATTGCTTTTATATCACGATTCAGCCAACTGTACTGCTACTTACCGACTGTGTGTTGCTGCTTCTGTGGAATTATCCCAAACCCGCGACCTCTACCACCTCGAAGGACAAGGACAGCTGATGCATGGGAACACCACCACCTACAAGTTCCCGTCCAAGTCACACACCATCCTGACTTGGAACTATATCGCCGTTCCTTCACTGTCGCTGGGTCAAAATCCTGGAACTCCCTTACTGACAGCACTGCGGGTGTACCTACCTCACATGGACTACAGCGGTTCAAGAAGGCAGCTCACCACTACCTTCTCAAGGGCGATTAGGGATGGGCAAAAAATGCTGACATAGCCAGCGACGCCCACATCC
This sequence comes from Heterodontus francisci, assembly GCF_036365525.1. NCBI lineage: Eukaryota > Metazoa > Chordata > Chondrichthyes > Heterodontiformes > Heterodontidae > Heterodontus > Heterodontus francisci. The sequence goes on from NC_090378.1 coordinate 106,022,071, forward strand.
CATGAATGAATTTTTTAAAATCTCATTTTTAAATAAATTCAACTGTTTAGTTTAGCCTGGACAAATAGGTCTGACATCATGTGGCTTTCACAGTGAAAAGGCAAATGAGTTGGGCAGCCGTTGTAGCCCTTGGAGCAAAGCAAGGGGGTGGGAAGGATCCCTGTTAGTCCTGTGGCACACTCACTGCTTGCATAATGATGTCGGTCTCAGTTACAAGGAAATGTGGCTTTCTTTATGGGAGCTGCCTGTTTGCTGTGAATAAAAGTGAAGAGGTCTGAGGAGAGAGCCTGAATTGTTACCCTCCCTTCCCCTGACCTCCACTCACCCACAACAAGCATCTCAACTTTGAGGGAGGATCACACACGTGACCGTTCAATTGGCTTTGACTGGCAAGAGTATTAATGCCTTGCTGACAAAATGTGCCACTGGTGAAAACTGATACTTTCTTTTTGCAGCTCCTAATAGTCATTTTTGTGTCATAATTACCATAATTCAAAGCTGGTGGCATTTTTGAAAGAGGTCAAACAGGATCAAGGAGAGACAGGGGGAGATGTTACAGAACTTCATTTGCAAGTAAAAAGATGCTCTAATATTAGTCTCACATTGAGAAGGTGGCACTGCTAATTGGCTATTTTTAGCCTGCAGAGCACAGCACTTTTGCAAGACATGTCCATTATTGCCATAAAATATTGCAGATCTTCAGTAAAATGATATTATGCATTACACTGAAACTATCCTGCAGTCTTGCATCATTTGCCATTGAATACAAAAGAGACAGTCTCTAAGATTTGTGGGGGCTAAACAAAGGATCCTTCCAAGTACCAGAATTAAATTTCCAAACTATAGAAACCTTTGCCATTCTTTTTCCTGTTATGTTTTTTTGTTGTTGCTTTTGCTTTGCGATCAACATTTGAAGGCCAAAAGTACAAACTTAGACTTACTGAAATCAACGTGCTGGTATCATATAGGGATGGTCAGTGTTGCTACCTGCCTGGTCTAAGTGGGTAAAAATGCAAATGAATAAGAAACTCTCAAGGGAGGAAAGAAACAGAATGAACAAGAAGCCTTTGTTTGACACCCTGGATCTAGACGAGAGCTTTGCTGATTGTCCAGGTAGTAGAGGAAGAGGTGAAAAGGCTGAGGCATCACTGACTCTGTGGACACTTGGCTGCAATTTCAGGCCAGGATTTTTGTGTTATGCGCTGTCTCTTAACACTGTAGTGGGTACGGATGCACAGAGAGAAAGAGAGAGAGAATTGTCAGCTTCTTGATTAACGGAGAGCGAGGAGCAAGATTTGTTTGACTGCAGTTAGGATTGTGTTATAGTGAGACTGGTTTCTATGGTTTTTGCTTAAACCACAGCGCCATAAACAATGCAGATTATAGTAAAGATTCTGATCAATAAAAGCTATTGTGGTCATAATATTGGAGAGAGTTCTTTTATATTGGTTCTCTATAAGAGAGAAGGAAAAAGGTATAAATAATGTGTTATGTCAGAGAAGCCGATAGATCAAACGCAATGTACTATCATGGAAGTCATGTCTTAAAAGCAGGCCGACATTTTCTACATCCAGTGGAAATCTTAGATGTTGGCTCATAAACTCCCAATTGTCTGCTCCAGGGTTGGGTCTCAGGTGAATGGAGGGTCAGCTGGAGAGTGAATGTTATGGAGGGAGGAGTGTCCCAACATTCCTAGACATAGTGAAAGCTGTCCAACCAAACCTTTAGGCCAAAATTGAATCTGGACAATGTCCTAACATTTAATAGCAGGGTTTCACTTGTACTATGGATGCTGGGAAACGTACCTGAAAATGTCACTCATTTGGATTAAATAAAGAGCTGATTGTAAGCGGGCTCACTCTTAAAAACAAAAACAGTTCCATGTGCCATAGTCAGAAATTTTCGAGCATAAATCTCTCTCCCATCAATTCCCTCATTTCGAGGAAGTGCTGGCTCTAAAGTCAGGACTGCCTCTTGATTTTTCTCCATGCATTCCGAAAAAGTGTTGAACAACCCCACAGCCAGGCATGCTGTGGAGACAGCCACCAAAAGAGAGACAAAGAGAAAAAATAACGAGAAAAGATGGTAAAGAGGATAAGAGATTAGGGTATCTTAATTTGCCACTGAAGGATGAAGCATAGAAACATAGAAACATAGAAAATAGGAGCAGGAGTAGGCCATTCGGCCCTTCGAGCCTGCTCGCCATTCATTATGATCATGGCTGATCATCCAACTCAGTAACCTGTTCCTGCTTTTGCCCCATACCCTTTGATCCCTTTAGACCCAAGAGCTATATCTAACTCCTTCTTGAAAACATACAATATTTTGGCCTCAACTGCTTTCTGTGGTAGCGGATTCCACAGGTTCACCACTCTCTGGGTGAAAACATTTCTCCTCATCTCAGTCCTGAATGGTTTACCCCGTATCCTTTGACTATGACCCCTAGTTCTGGATTCCCCCACCATCGGGAACAGCCTTCCTGCATCTACCCTGTCAAGTCCTGTTAGAATTTTATAGATTTCTATGAGATTCCCCCCTCACTCTTCTGAACTCCAACGAATATAATCCTAACCGACTCATTCTCTCCTCTTACGTCAGTCCCGCCATCCCTGGAATCAGTCTGGTGTATTTACACAGAACTGTAAATATTAGCCTAGTTTTCAATGTTGTTCACAGCAATGTTAAATTGCAGGAGGTACATCATGTGCACAGTAGGATTCCCAACCCATTGCTTTGGGTGGGAGTCTCCCAGAATGCCGATTGGTCTTCCAAGCGCTGCTGCTGGCCATGTGGGAGAAATGGTCCCTGTACGCCCAGTCTGGGCATGTGCAGTGCCCTGGCAGCTGTGGATGGCACCATCTGAATCCGGCTGGTCTTCCCATTATTCGGAATCTCCACTTCCTTACCACTTGTGAGGATGATGGCATCGGGGCCAATAAAAATTACCTGGAAACTCTGTGATTCCGAAGAGAACAACTGGGGAAGGGAAAGAGCAACACAAACTAGAGCGAGGGAGAGTTCATGTCAGCCTGTGATGTACCATGTTATATAATGTGCTTTATTATACAAGGCAGGGAGCTTTGATGCTGTTCTCTGATGAATGAGCTTTACCACCCTGAAGCAGTGTTTTTAAAGTGAGGTGAGAGAGTCAGTGAATTGGCTTTGATTTTATTTATTATTTTTATAATTTGCCATCATGTAAAAGTCATTAAATTATATGGAATCTTCTGTTGAAGTTATTTATATAAATGATGTTTTTGTTGAAGCAGTTGGTGTTTCTCATTGCAGTTTATACTCTAGAAATATTACAGAAGCAGTTTTCATTAAGTATTACTTCTATCCTGAAATCTTTCTGCTCTTTTATGTTCTTTGTTTGATTTATAAATTATGTTATGCATCGCACTATAAAACAAAAGTCAAATATTTAATTGGGTTTTGGTGATACTCCGATGCTCAATAAAGTAAATGCAAACACATTAGCAAACAGTGGGCAAATGTCATGTAATTAACTGTAATGTGATTAAGCAAAACATGAGCAGTGTCATGTGATAAAATGTCGCATGATCAAATCTCGAGGAATAGGTCAAACCAGAATTGGCAACCCAAGCTGTTCCAGTATAGCTATAACACTGGCATCTACCTGGCAATGTGGAAATTACCCAGATATGTCCTGTGCACAAAAAACAGGACAAATCCAACCCGGCCAATTACCACCCTATCAGTCTGCTCTCGATCATCAGCAAAGTGATGGAAGGGGTCGTCGACAGTGCTATCAAGCGGCACTTGCTCAGCAGTAACCTACTCACTGACGCTCAGTTTGGGTTCCACCAGGGCCACTCAGCTCCTGACCTCATTACAGCCTTGGTCCAAATATGGACAAAGAGCTGAACTCAAGAGGTGAGGTGAGAGTGATTGCCTTTGACATCAAGGCAGTATTTGACCGAGTATGGCATCAAGGAGCCCTGGCAAAACTGGAATCAATGGGAATAAAGGGCAAAACTCACTGCTGGTTGGAGTCATACCTAGCGCAAAGGAAGATGGTTGTGGTTGTTGGAGGTCAATCATCTCAGTCATAGGACATCTCTGCAGGAGTTTCTCAGGGTAGTGGTCTCGGCCCAACCATCTTCAGTTGCTTCATCAACGACCTTCCCTCCATCATAAGGTCAGAAGTGGGGATGTTCGCTGATGATTGCACAATGTTCAGCACCATTCGCGACTCCTCAGATACTGAAGCTGCCCGTGTCCGGATGCAGCTAGACCTGGACAACATCCAGGCTTGGGCTGATAGGTGGCAAGTAACATTCGCGCCACACAAGTGCCAGGCAATGACCATCTCAAACAAGTGAGAATCTAACCATCTCCCCTTGATGTCCAATGGTATTACCATCGCTGAATCTCCAACCATCAACATCCTGGGGGTTACCATTGACCAGGAACTGAACTGGCCCAGCCACATAAATACCGTGGCTACAAGAGCAGGTCTGAGGCTAGGAATCCTGAGGCGAGGAACTAACTTCCTGTCTACCCAAAGCCTGTCCACCATCTACAAGGCACAAGTCTGGAGTGTGATGGAATACTCCCCACTTGCCTGGATCTGTGCAGCTCCAATAACACTCAAGAAGCTCGACACCATCCAGGACAGAACAGCCTTAATGCACTGCATCCACCACCTTCACCATTCACTCCCTTCACCACCAATGCACAGTGGCAGCAGTGTGTAACATCTACAAGATGCACAGCAGCAACTCACCAAGGCTCCTTAGACAGCACCTTCCAAACCCACAACCTCTACCACCTAGAAGGACAAGAGCAGCAGGTGCATGGGAACACCACCACCTGCAAGTTCCCCTCCAGGCCACACACCATCCTGACTTGGAACTGTATCGCCATTCCTTCACTGTCGCTGGGTAAAAGTAATGGAACTCCCTTCCTAACAGCACTGTGGGTATACCTACACCATATGGACTGCAGCGGTTCACGAAGGCAGCTCACCATCACTTTCTCAAGGGCAATTTGGGATGGGCAATAAATGCTGCTCTGCCCAGCAATGCCCACATTCCCTGAATGAATAATAAGAGGTGCACAGAGACCTTCTCTCCAGTCTTTCAGCATCTAATGTGATTTTAAATCACTGTTGCGAGCAGCTAATCAGTCATTCCTTTTCAATCATTAAACAATAACAAACTGGCATTTATATAGCGCCTTTCACAGCCTCAGGATAGCCCAATGCACATTACAGCCAATTAAGTACATTCTGAAGTGTTGTAATGAAGGAAAAATCTTGACTGGTGAACAGCAGGCCAGCAGAATTTAATTCAAACCCCACTGGATGTATTTCTGAACTTTGACCCAGTTCCCTCACTGTTCCAGGTGTACTGAGGGAGATGCTGACGTTGCCAATGTCAGGCACTCAGTGCACATGCAATTGCCTCAAGATGGCAAACAACATTGAGGGAAGGGGCCTGTACAGGCAACCTGCACATGGTTAGGGCGGATGAAGAGGCTGGGGAAATCACCAACATGGCACTGCTTTGGTGGGTTATCCTTGCTGCCAGCAGCACCAACTCTGTAGATTAATTTAGCATGAGAGCATGGAGTAAGCAGGTAGCTAAACTAAAGGGGCAATTTCATTAGGCAGATCATCTGTGGTTTGAGGCTGCGCTACATTGTTTAAGAGGGAGAGGAGCTCAATCTACAGTAAGTCAGACTTCACATGCCTTGGGAGCTCCTGATGCTGTCAGTGTTCTGTTCTATCCTACCTTGATGAGCAAACAAAAATGATAAATGTTGTGCCTTTAAATACCAAATGTCAACTGAAGCTATTCATTTATGTGAAGACTGGAAGTCAATCTATGTTGAGCAAGGCACTTCCTTTGTCTAGTTGTCTCAATCAAGTTGACATTATGTAGTGTATCGGGAGTGACTTGATGCCCGAGAGAATGTTTCCCTTTAAATGGATGTGTCTAAGATGTACATCACTGTCATCCATTATGTGCAGGTGACGCTGGAGGATTTTGAATACCGACCATGAACTCTTTATCTTTCAGGGTTTGGAGAGAGAGAGAGAGAGAGGGAAGAATAAATCTGTCCAGATTCAAGATCTAAAACTCCAGACCCTAATGTAAAAAGAGACGAGACACAACATCAGCTGTTCTAATGTAAGTGTTAATCCCTTTACATTTTTTCCGAGTATATACAACTTTGTTTAGCAAGCTGAGAACACAGGCCATGCAATACATCCCATCAACTCAATCCCATTCACTCCTGGCCAAGCATTGCATCCCATCATCTCAATCCCATTCATCCTGGCCAAGCATTGCATCTCAATCCTTTATTCATTTAACAATGTGCAGTTGATGGGAATATTGTATAACTGGTACATTACTATAGTAAAAGTGCCTGTGACTTCCCCCATTATTGGGTGTGAAGCAACCTTTTTATTCTATCCATTTCAGTGATATAAAACAAGCAGCCGAGCACAGTGATATGGACTTTATATGAATGTTTTAGACAGACAGCCTTCACTGCTGGGCTGACAGCCTAATCTTTGCCAACTCTCAATTGATCTTTTGCTAGGGGTTTGCAATTAATGAGATTTAGAGGGAGCGAGAGAGCAAGTGCACACTTGTGACTCAAAAAACACTGCATCTGGCTGCAGCACATTGATCCCAATTTCTGATGACAGAAGGAGTCAGAAGCAGCAAAGGCACTTGCTGTCCACTTCAGCAAGAATCAGTGATATCAAATAGGTCATTTCCTCCACCACAGAGCTCCCATATTTTCCACAAACGTCGAGGAAGAGACAGGAAAATAGGGCGGGTTGCAATGTGTAGAGACACATGAGAAAGGGACAGACAGAGGTAGAGAGAGGCACAGGTGGGGAGAGAATAAAATTTACATCCTAAAGTCTGGCTAATAACTCATTAACAAGTTGTAGTGGTTTAAAACTAGGGCATTGCAGAGGTGTGAACAGAATGCTAAGATTATATGTACACCATCCACTGCAGTGGAATCAGCCATTGTCAAACCAGCCATTTCCTGCTAATGATCTAGCAGCAGTACCAGGAGCTGCAGCCACATCAAGTGCTTATGGTACTTGGCTGCTGTAGTGTTCTGGTGTTTTGAAATTGCAATTGCATTGTGCTTTGTGTACACTAGGACACTACATACTAGCAAAGGGAGAGTAAAACTAAAACAGAAGAATAAAGAAGAAGCCTTTGTGTTCAATAATTTGCTGCTTCTGACTCAATCTCTGCCTCACATCTTTTCCTTAACTAGGCTAAACCTCACTCCAGTCCCAAGGACATCACAGCTGCGTCTCGCCTGGCGTGTGTTCTGTGGCCTTCAAATTTTGCATCTTGAAAACCAACTATCTGATCCCAGTGCTGACTGGTTTGTGCCTCCTCCAGGCACTCAGCGATTGGCTTAATGTGCGCCTTTGCTCTGCCAGCTAGCAGGTCAGCCTGGAAACACGGCCTCCTTGCTTGGGAGCACTGTTTGACTCCCAATGCAGAGTTCGCCTCCATTTGATGGCACTCCACAAAGTAAACTTACAAAGTTTTGTTCAGGCAACAAAAGCAGAGATCCAGGTTCTCATGGGCTTTCCAACCTGCCATTGGAACCACATCCTCTGCTTTCTGAATGCATCAACCTATTTGCTGTGTGGCACAAAATAGCTTCAGGATGTGTGAGTGTACTGATATCAATTCCAACGTGCAAACAGCTTTCTGCTACACAGCTGCTGTGTGCAAATCCTTGGCAGTGCCATGAGATATTGGACAATTTACATAATGTACAGTCAAAAATGATTGTGCTCGATACAATAGAGGGGGACATCCTTGATTTCCTCACTAATCAAGGGACGATGAAAGAGTAGCCACCTTACTCTTCAGCACCACATGGCTACCCAAAATATACTGTCATCTCCTGTCAAAAACTGAGAAATCAGGTTTCACTCTAATTTGTTATCATACTGAGCCTGTAATCTGGAGTCACTGGATGTCAGGATGGTACTTATGGGATTGGGTAATACAGATTGGTCTGGGTGTCTTTACGTCAGTTACACTGAGTTTGTTTTTTTTATTTGTTCATGGGATGTGGGCGTCGCTGGCTAGGCCAGCATTTATTGGCCATCCCTAATTGCCCTTGAGAAGATGGTGGTGAGCCACCTTCTTGGACCACCACTGCCATGTGGTGTAGGTACACCCACAGTGCTGTTAGGAAGGGAGTTCCAGGATTTTGACCCAGCGACAATGAAGGAATGGCAATATAGTTCCAAGTCAGGATGGTGTGTGGCTTGGAGGGGAACTTGAAGGCTTTGGGGAGACAGTAGGTGCCACAGAATTACCAGCCTCTAACCTGCTGTTGTAGCCACAGTATTTATGCAGCTGGGCTAGTTAAGTTTCTGGTCAATGTTGACCACCAGGATGGTGATGGTGGGAGAATTCAGCGATGGTAATGCCATTGAGTGTTTAGGGGAGGTGGTTAGATTCTGTCTTGTTGGAGATGGCCTGGCATTTGTGTGGCATGAATGATTGGGTGATACATATTGACCCGAGTGTCTTTGTTTGAGCTACTCTGCTCAAATTGATTGGATGGTACACATTAGTCTGGGTGTCTTTGTGTTGGTAAAACTGGGTTGATTGGGTGGTACACATTAGTCTGGGTTTCTTTGTGTTGGTTAAACAGTGTTGATTGGGTGGTACACATTAGTCTGGGTTTCTTTGTGTGGGTTAAACTGTGTTGATTGGGCGGTAGACACATATTGGGTGTCTTTGTGTGGGTTACACTGGGTTGATTGGATGGTACACATTAGTCTGGGTGTCTTTGTGTGGGTTAAACTGGGTTGATTGGGTGGTACACATTAGTCTGGGTGTCTTTGTGTGGAAGGTAAATCCACATTTGATATGTGGGAGGCTTTTAAAGAGAGTTTGATTAGCGTGCAGGAGAGACATGTTCCTGTGAAAATGAGGGGTAGGAATTGCAAGATTAGGGAACCATGGATGACAGGTGAAATTGTGAGACTAGCTAAGAGGAAAAAGGAAGCATACATAAGGTCTAGGCGGCTGAAGAAAGACGAAGCTTTGAAAGAATATCGGGAATGTAGGCGCAATCTGAAACGAGGAATTAAGAGGGCTAAAAGGGGTCATGAAATATCTTTAGCAAACAGGGTTAAGGAAAATCCCAAAGCCTTTTATTCATATATAAGGAGCAAGAGGGTAACTAGAGAAAGGATTGGCCCACTCAAGGACAAAGGAGGAAAGTTATGCGTGGAGTCAGAGAAAATGGGTGAGATTCTAAACGAGTACTTTGCATCGGTATTCACCGAGGAGAGGGACATGACGGATGTTGAGGTTAGGGACAGATGTTTGATTACTCTAGGTCAAGTCGGCATAAGGAGGGAGGAAGTGTTGGGTATTCTAAAAGGCATTAAGGTGGACAAGTCCCCAGGTCCGGATGGGATCTATCCCAGGTTACTGTGGGAAGCGAGAGAGGAAATAGCTGGGGCCTTAACAGATATCTTTGCAACATCCTTAAACATGGGTGAGGTCCCGGAGGACTGGAGAATTGCTAATGTTGTCCCCTTGTTTAAGAAGGGTAGCAGGGATAATCCAGGTAATTATAGACCGATGAGCCTGACGTCAGTGGTAGGGAAGCTGCTGGAGAAGATACTGAGGGATAGGATCTATTCCCATTTGGAAGAAAATGGGCTTCTCAGTGATAGGCAACATGGTTTTGTGCAGGGAAGGTCATGTCTTACCAACTTAATAGAATTCTTTGAGGAAGTGACAAAGTTGATTGATGAGGGAAGGGCTGTAGATGTCGTATACATGGACTTCAGTAAGGCGTTTGATAAGGTTCCCCATGGTAGGCTGATGGAGAAAGTGAAGGTGCATGGGGTCCAAGGTGTACTAGCTAGATGGATAAAGAACTGGCTGGGCAACAGGAGACAGAGAGTAGCAGTGGAAGGGAGTTTCTCAAAATGGAGACGTGTGACCAGTGGTGTTCCACAGGGATCCGTGCTGGGACCACTGTTGTTTGTGATATACATAAATGATTTGGAGGAAAGTATAGGTGGTCTGATTAGCAAGTTTGCAGACGACACTAAGATTGGTGGAGTAGCAGATAGTGAAGGGGACTGTCAGAGAATACAGCAGAATATAGATAGACTGGAGAGTTGGGCAGAGAAATGGCAGATGGAGTTCTATCAGGGCAAATGCGAGGTGATGCATTTTGGAAGATCCAATTCAAGAGTGAACTAGACAGTAAATGGAAAAGTCCTGGGTAAAATTGATGTACAGAGAGATTTGGGTGTTCAGGTCCATTGTTCCCTGAAGGTGGCAACGCAGGTCAATAGAGTGGTCAAGAAGGCATACGGCATGCTTTCCTTCATCGGAAGGGGTATTGAGTACAAGAGTTGGCAGGTCATGTTACAGTTGTATAAGACTTTGGTTCGGCCACATTTGGAATACTGCGTGCAGTTCTGGTCACCACATTACCAAAAGGATGTGGATGCTTTGGAGAGGGTGCAGAGGAGGTTCACCAGGATGTTGCCTGGTATGGAGGGTGCTAGCTATGAAGAGAGGTTGAGTAGATTAGGATTATTTTCATTAGAAAGACGGAGGTTGAGGGGGGACCTGATTGAGGTGTACAAAATCATGAGAGGTATAGACAGGGTGGATAGCAAGAAGCTTTTTCCCAGAGTGGGGGATTCAATTACAAGGGGACACGAGTTCAAAGTGAAAGGGGAAAAGTTTAGGGGGGATATGCGTGGAAAGTTCTTTATGCAGAGGGTGGTGGGTGCCTGGAACGCATTGCCAGTGGAGGTGGTAGACGCGGGCACGATAGCGTCTTTTAAGATGTATCTAGACAGATACATGAATGGGCAGGAAGTAAAGAGATACAGACCCTTAGAAAATAGGCGACAGGTAGATAGAGGATTTAGATCGGCGTAGGCTTGGAGGGCCGAAGGGCCTGTTCCTGTGCTGTAATTTTCTTTGTTCTTTGTTCTTTGATTGGGTGGTACACATTAGTCTGGGTGTCTTTGTGTGGGTTACACTGGGTTGATTGGGTGGTACACATTAGTCTGGGTGTCTTTGTGTGGGTTACACTGGGTTGATTGGGTGGTACACATTAGTCTGGGTGTCTTTGTGTGGGTTACACTGGGTTGATTGGGTGGTACACATTAGTCTGGGTGTCTTTGTGTGGGTTACACTGGGTTGATTGGGTGGTACACATTAGTCTGGGTGTCTTTGTGTGGGTTACACTGGGTTGATTGGGTGGTACACATTAGTCTGGGTGTCTTTGTGTGGGTTACACTGGGTTGATTGGGTGGTACACATTAGTCTGGGTGTCTTTGTGTGGGTTACACTGGGTTGATTGGGTGGTACACATTAGTCTGGGTGTCTTTGTGTGGGTTACACTGGGTTGATTGGGTGGTACACATTAGTCTGGGTGTCTTTGTGTGGGTTACACTGGGTTGATTTGGCGGCACACATTAGTTTGGGTTTCTTTATGTTGGTTATACTGCGTTGATTGGGTGGTAGACATTAGTCTGGGTTTCTTTATGTTGGTTATACTGGGTTGATTGGGTGGTAGACATTAGTCTGGGTTTCTTTATGTTGGTTATACTGAGTTGATTGGGTGGTAGACATTAGTCTGGGTTTCTTTGTGTGGGTTACACTGGGTTGATTGGGTGGTACACATTAGTCTGGGTTTCTTTATGTTGGTTATACTGCGTTGATTGGGTGGTAGACATTAGTCTGGGTTTCTTTGTGTTGGCTATACTGGGTTGATTGGGTGGTAGACATTAGTCTGGGTTTCTTTGTGTGGGTTACACTGGGTTGATTGGGTGGTACATATTTCCGAGTGTCTTTGTGTGAGCTACACTGAGCTGTGGGGAGCTGAGATTTTCTAAGGTATTTCAGACAGAGGAGTGCAGTGAGGCTGCAAATTAAAATTGTTCCTTATACCCTGTGTAGTGGCTGAACGACTGCTTAATAAATTAATGTCCTTAGCACAATGGACCTTGACTTAGAAATAAGAACCGTGATTCAAAACACAACATCTGTATAGTGAAGGCCACAACTAGGGTAAATAGTATTACAAAACATCAGAAATGATCTTTCACAAATAAACAATTATTTACACTTGCATGAGCCACTGCTTCTTGACTGAAGAGGGAGAATCAAACGAACCGTAGTACTTAAATATAAATAAAATATTCATGAAAAGCCTCACTATATGGTAGTGTCTGCCCTGCAGGCTTTTTTGAAGAGAGTACATGTGAAAGCACCAGGAAAGAAAGACTTGCATTTACACAGTGCCTTTCATGACCTCAGGACGTCCCAAAGCACTTTACAGCTGATGAAGTATTTTTGAAATATAGTCACTATTGTAACGTAGGAAACAATTTGCACACAGCAAGATCCCACAAACAGCAACGTATAATGGCCAGCTAATCATGTTGGTTGAGGGACAAATATTGGCCAAGATTCCAAGTAGTACTCCCCTGCTTTTCTTCAAAATAGTGCTCTGGGATCTTTTCCGCCCAGCTGGGAGGGCAGATGGGGCCTCAAAATTTAACACCTAATCGAAAGACAGCACCTCTGACAGTGCAGCACTCCCTCAGTACGGACCTGCAAGGGACAGGATATCTCTGAAAGATTGGGAAAAACAAGACTTTTATGTAATTAAAGTTATTAAGGATTAAAGGTCAGCTTTCTCTTTAAGGGAAAGGCAATGTACCACCAAAGTGGAAAGAAAGTGGAAAGTTATGAGGTGGAACGTTGGAAAAGGATTGGAGAGGACACAAGGATGCTTCAATAAATTAGTGGCTCTTAGATTCACGGAGACTCCAAGCAGAGATAAAGTCATCTTTGATGTTTCACACTGCTCAAGACAGCAGAAAAACAGGTATGACTGGAACAAGCTGTCATACCAGAAGGGAAACAGTGAGGCATGAAACCTTCCATGCCAACTAGGATAACATCAGTTACTTTACTGGCAGTAATCAAAGGGTCACAAGACTGAAAACTGCTAGAACAGGGAAAGGTAGCAAAGAGTTTTCACTTACAGTGGAAACATAGGCTGGTTTACAGACTGATTTATTGCAAGATATTCTGAAGAAGTACATTTAAGATTGGGTTCAGTTAAGAGGAAAAAGTCTAGGAATTTAGCTGAGTTACAGGGGCAATCAGGGTAATTGGAAAGCTGATTGATGCACTCAATCTCGAGCCTTGGCATTTAGATCAGGCTGACCTGGAAATGCAAAAACCATTCCTTATGTGAACAAGGTTTTTAGAAGAGGGGATGCTTGAATTGAATGGGTTTTGCTTGAAAGATTTGAGAGGTGCTTAAGTGCACAGTTAGAAGAGTGATGGAGACCATAGCTGTGGAGTCACTGAGCTGTGAGGGAGATAAACATTGCGCCAGAGAAGATCAAAACCACGTGATTCAAAAGAACTACAATGAGCAGCAGAACGTACATAGCACAGATACCTTTTACAAGATGTAAGTAAGGGAAAGATGAAGAAAGAGGTACAATTTGGGTTCACTGAGAAACAAAAGATAAGGATGGGATGATTGGAGGTGGAACTCAATAGAACTGAGATTTAAGGAGATAAGACAGAAGTATAGGTTAAAGTTGGGAGAGATTTTAAATGTTTCAGAGACTGGGTGGGTTTTCAGATTGTTATTGACGGAGAGAAAAAGAAGCGAGGCTATATACGAGACGTGGTATTGCGCAAGGAGATAAGTTAATTAATTATGTCATAGTGAAGGCATCCCTAGGTAGCAGCAATCATAATATGATTGAATTTTGCATTCAGTTTGAGGGAGAGAAAAATGGGTCCAAGACTAGTATTTTAAACTTTAAAAAGGCATGAAAGCATAGCTAGCTAAAGTGAACTGGCAAATTAGGTTAAGGGATAGGTCAGTAGAGATGCAGTGGCAGACATTTAAGGGGATATTTCAGAATACACAGGGTAAATACATTCCGATGGGAAGGAAAAATTCCAAGGGGAGGACCCAACATCCGTGGTTAACTGAAAAAGTTAAAGATAGTATCAAACTTAAAGAAAAAACATATAATTGCTCAAAGATGGGAGGCAGGTCAGAAGATTGGACAGAATATAAAAAACAGCAAAGAATGACTAAAAGATTGATAAGGAGGGAAAAATGATTGTACAAGAGAAAGCTAGCTAGAAATATAAAAACAGATAAGAGTTTTTATAGATATTTTAAAAAGAGTTAACAAAGTGAGCATTGGTCCTATAGAAAGTGAGTCTTGGGAATCAATAAGGGAAAATAAGGAGATGGCATATGAACTGAACAGGTATTTTGCTTCGGTCTTCACTATAGAGGATACAAGTAACATCCCAGAAATAGCTGTAAATCAGGAAGTGGACGGGAGGGAGGAATTCAAGAAAATTACAATCACGAGGGAAGTGGCACTTATTCAGCAATAACCTGCTCACTGACGCTCAATTTGGGTTACACCAGGGCCACTCAGCTCCTGACCTCATTACAGCCTTGGTCCAAAAATGGAGCTGAACTCAAGAGGTGAGGTGAGAGTGACAGCACTAGACATCAAGGCAGCATTTGACTGAGTATGGCATCAAGGAGCCCTGGCAAAACTGGAGTCAATGGGAAACAGGGGAAAACTCTCCACTGGTTGGAGTCATACCTAGCACAAAAAAAGATGGAGGGCAATCATCTCAGCCCCAGACACTACTGCAGGTGTTCCTCAGGGTGTGTCCTATGCCAAACCATCTTCAGCTGCTTCATCCATGACCTTCCCTCCATTATAAGATCAGAAGTGGGGATGTTCGCTGATGATTGCGCAATGTTCAGCACCATTCGCGACTCCTCAGATACTGAAGCAGCCCATGTCCATATGCAACAAGACCTGGACAACATCCAGGCTTGGGCTGATAAGTGGCGAGTAACATTTGCACCACACAAGTGCCAGGCAATGACCATCTCCAATAAGAGAGAATCTAACCATCTCCCCTTGATGTTCAATGGAATTACCATTGCTGAATCCCCAACTATTAACATCCTGGGGGTTACCATTGACCAGGAACTGAACTGGACCAGCCACATAAATACTGTGACTACAAGAGCAGGTCAAAGGCTAGGAATTCTGCAGCAAGTAGCTCACCTCCAGTCTCCCCAATGGCTGTCCGCCATCTACGAGGTGCAGGTCAGGAGTCTGTTGCAATACTCTCCACTTACCTTGTTATGACCAACCACTCCAGTCAAAGCTCCCAGTCAAAATAAACGATTCTGATTGTGGTGGGAGAAACACACTGTTAATGCAATCCCATCCCTCCACAGATCGCCGAACATATCATTTTTAACTTTCCAAATTAAAGAAAGACCCAGCCAAATTGTACCATCTATTCGGGGCGGCACAGTGGCGCAGTGGTTAGCACCGCAGCCTCACAGCTCCAGCGACCCGGGTTCAATTCTGCGTACTGCCTGTGTGGAGTTTGTAAGTTCGCCCTGTGTCTGCGTGGGTTTCCTCCGGGTGCTCCGGTTTCCTCCCACATGCCAAAGACTTGCAGGTTGATAGGTTAATTGGCCATTATAAATAGGTAGGTGGTAGGGAAATATAGGGACAGGTGGGGATGTGGTAGGAATATGGGATTAGTATAAATGGGTGGTTGATGGTTGGCACAGACTCGGTGGGCCGAAGGGCCTGTTTCAGTGCTGTTTCTCTAACCCCCGAATGAGGCTAACCAAACCAGGTGTCTTTAAATCAACAAATTAACTGTTTAATTATAAAAACTAAATTCTTAAACACTATGAAGACATAAACAACATTTAAAATAGAAAAATTAGGGTCCTTGCAAATTTACGCTCCTGCCGCAGGTGAAAAAGTCCAAGGGTGCTTGAAGTCCTCGCAGCCATCTGATGGGGAGAAAAAAAAAGGTTCTTCAACAGTAGGACAGTCCATATAGAGCCTGTATAAATTTAAACAACTTCTCAATGGGTCCTGATCTAAACTCAGATTCTTCCTGACCTGAATTTTCCCTGGAATTAAGACTACCCCTTTGTCTTAGTTCCATCTCTTTTAACTTAAATTCCCTCTCTTCTCTTTCACTTTCTCTCTGAAATGCTCTCTTTCTCCCTTTCCTCTTTTTCCAATTCAAGTCTTAATTCTTTTTCCTGTTGAAGCTGCAGTTTTTTCATTTCTAACTGAATCCTAGCCAATTCCACTGCATTACTCTTGGACCTACTACCCTCTTGTCTCTCATATTCCTTTTCTTGTTCCTCGTATTGCCCTTCATCTGTATCATCATCATCATCTTCTTCTACTACTTCCAGATGTTCAGCTATTATGTCAATTATCTCTGCTTTTTTGGCACCTGATTTCAATTCCAACCCCAATTTGACTGCCAATTCTTTTAATTTGCTCTTAGTTAAAATTATCAAGTCACTCAGGGAAACATTCTGCTTTCCCAAAAACTCTGCTACAACCACTAATGCCATAACAATGGTATAGACTGTACCTTATTATATAAGAGACCTGGTTCTTTTAATTTCTTTGTAATTGGTGTTAGATTTAGATCCCAACAATTGGGTTTCCAATTCATATGATCCCAGACTCGAGAGCAATTAATATGATGCCAAATGCAGGACACCAATTTAAATATGTAATGCCAAAGACGAGTAATTATTATGATTCCAAATGCGAGCCCTCCAAGTTAGTCTGATTCTGATCCCAGAAGCGAGCCACTGAATGAAATATGATTCAACTGTGAGCAAGCCACCAATTGATATATGATTCAAATCCCAGATGGGAAAACCAATTAATATGTGATTCAAATCCAGAAACCCAATTAATATATGATTCAAATCTCGAGTGAGCCCCCAATTACCTTGTTACGACCGACCGCTCCAGTCAAAGCCCCCAATCAATATAAACAATTCTGATTGTGGTGGGAGAAACACACTGTTAATTCAATCCTGTCCCTCCACAGATCGCCTCACATATCATTTTAAATTTTCCAATTTAAAGAAAGACCCAGCCAAATTGTACCATCTATTAACCCCCGAATGAGGCTAACCAAACCAGGTGTCTTTAAATCAACAAATTAACTGTTTAATTAGAAAAATGAAATTCTTTAACACTATGAAGATATAAACAACATTTAAAATAGAAAAAATTAGAGTCCTTGCAAATTTACGCTCCTGCCGCAGGTAAAAAAGACCAAGGTTGCTTGAAGTCCTCGCAGCCGTCCGATGGGGAGAAAAAAAAGGTTCTTCAACAGTAGAACAGCCGTAGTCTAATTCCAGCAGTAAGTGATGCTTTCCTTTGCCAGCGATGAATTTCCACAATTAACGATTTGCAAACACTTTTTAAATAAATCAATTTGGCTTTAGAATTTTTGAGGCATAAAAGATTTTCAGAGTCTAACTTCCCTTCCTTCAGTTTAAATTATCAGAGATCTCTGTTTTGGCTTGACCTTTTTAGGATTTTGAGGGATAATAATAAATAAACAGACTAAATTCTCTTCCTTCAGTTTAAATGAAATATTTCTCCTTTCAGGTGCTAACACACAGCTGTCTCTCTGTTTTTCAGTTAGAACAGGCTGTTGTTTCACTATAAGCCAGTTCAAAATTATATTGTAACAAATGTATCTCTCAATGCGCAGTCCAAGTGGCTGTTTCCAAGGTAACAAGAATGTACCCTTTGAATCACAGTCTCCAAATGGCTGTGACCAATGCAACGAGAATGCACTCTTTGAATCAGTCATAGAGCTTGCTGCCTTAAAGCAGTATGGCTCTTTTCCAGCCTTAAAGGCACACCACATATTTCCTAGAGAAAAAAAAAACAGGATCATAACAACCTGGATGAGTGCAGCCCCAACAGTACTCAAGAAGCTCGACACCATCCAGGACAAAGCAGCCTGCTTGATTGGCACCCCATAGACCACCTTCAACATTCAGTCCGTTCACCACCAATGCACAGTGGCAGCAGTGTGTACCATCTACAAGATGCACTGCAGCAATTCACCAAGGCTCCTTCGACAGCACCTTCCAAACCCGTGACCTCTACTACCTAGAATGACAAGGGCAACAGATGCATGAGAACACCATCACCTGCAAGTTCCCCTCCAAGCCACACACCATCCTGACTTGGAACTATATTGTCATTCCTTCACTGTCGCTGGGTCAAAATACTGGAGCTCCCTTCCAAACAGCACTGTAGGTGTACCTACAATGCAAGTACTGCAGCGGTTCAAGAAGGCAGCTCACCACCACCTTCTCAAGGGCAATTAGTGACAGGCAATAAATGCTGGCCTAGCCAGTAATGCCCAAATCCCACGAGTGAATCAAAGGAAGGATTGTGCAGTAAATGATGTATTTTTATTTATTTAGACATACAGCACTGAAACAGGCACCTTCTGCCTACCGAGTCTGTGCTGACCATCAACCACCCAATTATACTAATCCTACATTAATCCCATTACCCTCTCACATCCCCACCTTCCCTCAATTCCCCTACTACCTACCTATACTAGGGGCAAGTTATAATGGCCAATTTACCTATCAACCTGCAAGTCTTTGGCTGTAGGAGGAAACCGGAGCACCCGATGAAAACCCACGCGTTCACAGGGAGAACTTGCAAACTCCACACAAGCAGTACCCAGAATCGAACCCGGGTCGCTGGAGCTGTGAGGCTGTGGTGTTAACCACTGTGCCACTGTGCATGTAGGGATTGCACTAAAGCATTCGACAAAGTGCCACACAGGAGGCTTGTTTAAGAAGATGGAAGCCCATGAAATTAAAGGAGAAGTAGCAGTATAAATATGGAATTGACTCAGTGACAGGAAGCAAAGGGTGGTAGTGGTGGTGGATGGACGTTTTTCAGACTGGGAGGTGGTTTGCAGTGGTGTCCCCCCCCCCCTTGTGTCACTTATAGCTCCATTATTCTTCAATTTTTATAAATGACCTAGACTCGGGTGTAGGAAGCAGCATTATGAAGCTTGTAGACAATACAAAACTTGGCAACTTAGTAGATAGTGATAAGGATAGCTTCAGGATGTTATAGACAGGATGGTAAGATGGGCAGAAGCATGATATTAATGCAGAGAAGTGTGAAGAGATGCACTTTGGGAAGATTAATATGGAAAGACAGTATACTGTAAATGGCACGATTATAAAAAGTGTAGATGAGCAGAGAGATCTTGATGCCAGGATACACAGAGCAAGTTGATCAGGTGGTTAATAGCATATGGGTTACTTGAATTTATGATTAGAGGAATAGAGATCATGCTAAAATTTTATAAGTTGCTGTTTGGGCTTCAGCTGGAGAATTGTGGGCAATTCTGGGCATTATATTTCAGGAAAGATATAAAAGGTCTTAGAAAGTGTACTGAGGAGGTTTACCACAATGTTACTGGAAATTAGGGATTTCAGTTATGAGGAGGAAAGGTTGGAAACGTTACGACTATTCTTCCTACAACATTGAAGGTTAAGAGGTGACTTAATAGAGGTTTTAAAGATGACGAGAGGTTTTGATAGAGTAGATCGAGAAAAACTATTCCCTCTGGTGAGTGGGTCAATAACCAGATTAACTAGATTTAAAATCATTGGCAAAAGATCTGGAGGGGAGATGAGGAGAAATCTTTTCAGGCAGAGAGTTGTTGGGATCTGGAACACTCTACCTGAAAAGGTGGAAGAATTTGATTTAAAATTGGACAGGTACTTGAGGATAAGGAACCTACAGGGTTATGGACAAAAGTCAGGGTGTGGGACTAAGCAAGACTGCTCTTTCAAAGACCAGGATAGGGTAAATGGGATGAATGGCCTCCTTCTGTACTGTAAGTTTCTATGGTACTATGATGGAAGGGAGTAAGAATGGGTTTATAAGTGTGAAGGGGAAAGAGAGCTGTCAAAATAAAGGTCTGGCAACCTGACAGGGCACGGGAACATCCTTTGTTGGACTTGGCATTGCCTGCTCGAATTGGCAGTAGTACCTTACTCCCACAATCCAAAATAGATAAATGCAGATGGGTGCATGATTTATTTACAAATTTAGACCTATTTTACTCTGATTACACTAACTACAATGCTATGTTTGTGTCACTGTACAATCCCCACCCTCTCTGATAGTGTATTCTCGGCTCCGACTGGTTTCCCACAGCACTGGAGTTTTGTGGTTTCTTTATATCTCTCTTCCCAGTTTATTTCAGATATCCCCCAGCCTCTTTGCATCAGCAGTGGGGAGTTATCACCGAACCCCAGGCGGAGTTGGAACCACTATGAAGGCCGAAGGGAAGAAACAACAAGCGCACTCACTGCCGTTGATAAACCCTTCCCCTTGGCACTTCCCACCCAGATGTTCAGGCCTTACTTTGTAAGCAGTAATGAAAAAGCCATAAAAGCAGAATGAAAATAATGAGAACTGAACACGAGACAAATAAACTAAAAGGAAGTAGTGATCCATAGTTCAATCAAAGCGTTTATAACGATTAAAAGAGTTGATAGAGTTTATAGCGAGAAACAGCTATAAACTGTTGGGGGGGGTCCAGGACAAGGGCCGGTGGGGGCGGGCGAGGTGGAAATAACCTTAAAATTAGAGCTAGGCATTTAAGGGTGATGTCAAGAAGCACTCTTCCCCCAAAGGTTAGTGGAAATCTGGATCTCTCTTCCCCAAAAAGCTTTTGAGGTTGGGATCAATTGAAAGTTTCAAAACTGAGATTACTAGATTTTTATTAGGCAAGGGTATTAAGAGGCACAGAATCAAGGTGGATAGATGGAATTAAGCTACAAATCAGCCATGATGTTACAGAATGGCTTGAGGGGATGAATGGCCTACTCCTGTTCCTATATTTCTATTTCCAGCTGTGGCCCTTCTTATGACACAATCTCTGGAACAAGGGAGAAAATCAGATCTATATGGGGACCGATGCGAGCTGTACAAACGGCTGCAGTGTTGCAAATTTAGTCCAGATCAACCAAGTTGAATGCCCTTTTATTTGGTCATTGTCCCTGATCTTGTTTTTCTGTGCTTTGTCCCCTATTGGGTATTTTAGTGGTCTGTTCCCCACTCCTCCATCACTTCAGACTCCCCATCAGAACTCTCCACACATAGCCGCAACACCAGGTCAATCAGTGTTAGAACAGAAAGGTTTTAAAACATATGATTTGGGAACGTGTTGAAGTTTGCAGAACTAATATGGAGCTTTTTTTTCAGCGACAGTTGAAACAGATCACCTTAAACACAAGGAGAGGATTAAAGAATAACAGACAACCATTAATCCAAATCCAATAAAAGCATTCAAGTACAAAGACAAGTATTTCTATCTTGCCTTAGAATGTCCAATGTGCTTTACAGCCATTGGAGAATTTTTGAAGCGTAGTCACTGTTGTAATGGAGGAAATGTGGCAGTCAACTTATACACAGCAAGGTGCTACAAACGGCAATGAGACAAATGATCAGATAATCAGTTTAAGGGAGAATCCCTGGCCAGGACACCAGGGAGAATCCTTTGCTCTTCTTCGAAATAAGGTTATGTGTTTTTTTTTTACATTCACTTGAGAAAGCAAACAGGGCCTTGGTTTAACGTCTCATCCGAATGACAACACTTCCAAGAGTGCAGCACTCCCTCAGTACTGCTCTGGGAGTGTCAGCCCGGATTTTCTCCTGTGTGGGGCAAAGTTCCAGAACCTTCTGACTCAGAGGCCAGAGTGCTACCAACTGAGACCTAGTTGACACCTAAATGAATAACAACTGCCAAACAAAGATAAAAAACAAAAGTCAAAACAAGTCAAATAGTGGGAAGGAAAGCATCTAGAGGGCCTCAAGTGTATCTGCTTAAACCATAGGGACTGAATTTTATAAGCCCTCCAGGGACAGGGAGGGTGGCGGGAGGTCCATAAAATTGCAAGGGAAGGCTGGGGATGGAGTGCCATCGAATATAATGCAGGTCGGGGAAGGTTGAGAACAGCCTTACTACCCAGAGGCCAATTAGGCCCCAATTAATGGCCACTTAAGGGCTTCTTCCTGTCACCACTGGCATTTTACCAGCACTGCGAGGGCCCTTCACCACACGAGGGGCCAGTAAAACCAGGCCCTCCTGCCTGGGCAATCGGTAGCCCACGGAGGGCCCGCGGCAGCAAGGGCTACCCTTGCACCAACACCCAGCCTCTCTGCCCTAAGCAACCTACCCCCTCTCACCCGCCCCGCCTCCCACTGGGGCCTGCCTGACTGGCCCCGGTGAGCCTGCTCCCACTTACCTGCAGTCCCAGGCTCCATGGCTGCCCCTGGTCTGGGGACTGTTGTAGTTCCAGCAGTGGCCACCACCCCCAGTGGCACTACTGGGCTGCTGAACTGCCAGCCCTCTGATTGGCCGGCAGCTCTTGGGAGCGGGATTCCAGGCCTTAAAGGGACGGACACCCCATCGCCAGGCAGTTAATTGCCCGAGCATCATGAAATTCAGCCAGCAGTCCCCCAAACAGCCAAGGCGGGGTTCCCCTTACCTTTGGCCCGGCACTGGGACTCCTGCCAGCTGCAGTTCACTGTGTTTTATAAAGGGAATTTAAATTCTTTGATAAATAGTTTCTTAAATACTTCATTTTAAACCAGCCCCTTGGTGGTAGATAGGAATTCAAACTCTGCACTGCAGTTTTTTATTAAAATAAAATGTACAGGATATTTTAATAATTATTAAGATGATAATTATGCAAAAATGCAGATTATTGTAATGAATTTCTGCAGAGTAATGAGTGGGGAATCTGCTTATCCGTTGTGGGGCTCTGTTTCATTTGGGCCAGCCAGTCTGGTTTATGAACGGGTTGTAAAAGAATTTCTAAAAAAAAAACAAAAGTCATTTTTCCTGCTTATTCGTGTGTTTTGTGAAGATTTTCAATGAATTTTTTATCAACCGGTGAGCAAAGCTCAGAACCTTTTCCCCTTCCCTCCTATTTGGTCTTCGGAATTGGCAAAAGGTGGCAAGCTTTTTATTTAACCAGGAGCTTACACCAGTGCCAATTACGACCCCAGGTGGTCAAAGCCCAATAAGCACAGGCCTTTTGAGAGCATTATTATTGTTATGTTACTCGTGATATAATTTCAGCTGCTGTTACTTCACCACAGAACAAAGAAGTGGCATCACCCACCTGGTGTCTTGCTTGCATCTTGGATTGCTGGCTCACAGCCCAAAAAAATGCAAATTCCTGACGACGCTGCTTTTTTAATCAGAAGAAATCGTCCCCAATTTCCAGCTAGTTACGACATTGGCAAACATCTGCAGCACAACCAACGCCTTGCCACGATCTAACTGATGCCAACACCGCCACCATCAGGGGTTCTGCGGTACTGCGGAGCTCTACCAGCAAAATTAGTCTGCAACATCATTCCAGAGCTCTGAGACCATCCCTGACAACAAAACAAGTGGCACATTTAGAATTAACGAAATATTCTCTGAAATTAGTGCAACGTAGCTTGCAGGAAAGAAGAGAAAGATGTTCTTCAACACCACCCACCCCCCACACCACTCAGGCATAGAATTACATAGGATTTACAGCAGAGAATCAGGCCATTCGGCCCAACCAGTCCATGTCAGTGTTTATACTCCACCGAGCCTCCTCCCATCCTTCCTCATCCAACTCTGTCAGGATAACACTCTATTCCGTTCTCCCTCATATGCTTATCTAGCTTCTCTTTAAATGCTTCGATACTATTCACATCAACCACTCCCTGTGGCGGCAAGTTCCACATTCTCACCACTCCCTGGGTAAAGAAGTTTCTTCTGAATTCCCATTTGATTTCTTGGGAGACTGGAAACCTCCATTTTCCATGGAGGCCCGGTCTACAGGTAATTGGGGGTGGGCTCACCGGGACCAGTCAGGGATGGGTCTTGAGGGCAGGAAAGGGAATGGGCACAGTCGTAGGCCCCGTTCACCACAGTGGGGGAAATCTTTGGTTGAGGAAAAAAGAAGACATAGCGGAAGCACTGGTATGAAAGGTGACATCATCAGAACAGATACAACAGACTCGGAGAAACTGGGGGAATGAAATAGAGTTCTTACAGGAAGTAGGGTGGGAGAAAGTGTAATCATGGTGGCTGTGGGAGTCAGTGAACTTATCGTGAATATTGGTCAATAGTCTAGCCCCAGAAATGGAAACAGAGTAGGCGAGCAAGGAAAGGGAAGATTAAAAGATGGATCATGTGAAAGAGGGAAGGGTGGAAATGGGAAGCAGAGTAAATTACATTTTCCAGTTTGGGGTGAGAACAGCAAACATTTCCAAGTTGGCTATAAAAAGTTTGTGAACAAAGCAGCAGAAAACAAGAGCTGCAGAGTTGCAGAGCAGCTAAACTGGCTGATTAAATGGGTTAGCACATTGCCCCTTTCACCTCAGAGTCCCATGTTTAAATCTGCCCCTGCATCATTGTAAAGATCCTTAATATTTAAACAAGCTTGTGTCAGTCACACTCCAGGTCCCCATGGGAATAGGCCCACAGCATAAAACTGACAGCTCCAGTTCCAGTATAAAACTGCAATCTCACACAGAGGCCATAACCATGACAAATAGAGGAAAGGGAGGCATTCACAGTGGCGCAGAGCACTTTTCTTAGCTTGGAGTTTGTTGTATATCACTGTCACGATATTGTATCTTGTTGGTAGCGTAGTTATAGGGTTCTTCACAAAGGTCTCGGAGTCTCTGACTGACTAAACATCAACTCTTTATTTACATTTACATACTATTTACACTCTCCATGAGGATCTCTAGCTAATACTTCTCATGGTGCTTCTAGCTCCTACCAAGCCTACTGCCCATGTGACTATTACATCATCAATACAGTGGGAGAGGTTACTTTCACTGTCTCAACCATTAACCCTTTCAGACCCTTACACTACATCTCCCCCCCAAGTATTTGCCCTTATGTTTATATATATATATATATATATATACTATATATATACACACACATTCATTTTTGACTTTATATACTACCCCATCTCTCCCCAAGTCTCTGACATCACAGATTCAATCGGAGGCTTCATGACTCTTCCTGATCATGTTCTTGTCGGACTCAGAAGATGAGTCATCTTTCTTGTAAGTCTTGCTTGACAACTTGAATGGCCTTTACCAATGTCTGTAGTATCCTGTTGTCTCTGGTTTCTCTATCATCATCTGGATCCTCCAGATATAGATTGGTTTCTGTTTTTGAGGTATAGGGATAAGCTTTCTCCTATTTCTGCATATCGTACCCTTGGAAATGTGTACTACATAACATTTCGGATGAACTTCATCTCTCTGGATAACTCTACCTTTGCGTCCTAGATCTTGTATCCATACCTTCTCACCACCTTTTAACCTTGGCAGGTTTCTGGTACAAAATTGCTTATTGTAATTGTGAGCTTGTTGGTTCCTGTAAGACTTCTCTTTGTTTTGAACTTTTTCATAGTTTTCATAGTCTATTCTAGGAAGTCGTTTTCCGAGTAGAATGGGAAGTTGAGTTTTCAGTTTCCTGCCCATCAACAGCTCTGAAGGTGAAAGTCCACATAACAATGGAGTAGATCGATAATTCAGTAATGCAGTTGGAAGATCTTCCATTCTTCTTCAACTATTTAATAGTACTTCGCTCTCTGCTTCACCATACGCTTGAGGGTAACAAGGGGATCTTGTGAGATGTTCGAATCCCCACTTCCTCGCAAATTGTGTAAAGTATTCATTCGCAAACTGTGGTCCATTGTCTGACACAACCTGGTCAGGAATACAATGCATCGCAAATATTTCCTGTGAAGCTCTAATAACAGATTCTGTTGTTGTTAAGTGCAATCTTTTCACTTCTATCCATATTGAAAAATAATCGATCACTATCATGTAAGATTTTCCATTGTACATAAATAAATCCATTCCTAGACGTTCCCACAGACTGTTTGGAAACTGTGTAGTTATCAGAGGTTCTGGTCTCTGTACCGCACATCTCTGACAATTCAATATCATGCTCTCAATGGCATTAGATATTCCTGGCCACCAAACAGATGATTGAGCTCAAGCTCTGTATTTTGGGATTTCCATGTGGCCATGATGAATTCTTGTCAATATATCTGTTTGAAGAGAAATTGGAATGACTAGTCTGTCGTTATACACCAGCAAGTCGTCTACGATTGTGAAGTGTCTCCTGAATTCGAAATTTTTTTTTGTTACTTTCCCACTGACATTCCTGTGGCCAATCTTTTGTACAATACTGGCGTATCCAATTACATTCCACATCCCGCTTTTGAGGTTTCTGTGTACTTGCTGGCGATTGTGATGCTGTGTATTGTGAATAGGATTTGATCTCTTCAACAAAGTTAACATACTGTTGTGTCAGATTGTCAACACATGCTCGTCCCTTGTACATCTACCATCTCGTGGGTATATCTCATCAACCTCAATCGGAATCTCTGAATTCTCAGAGACAACCTTGCAATTTCCTTTTCCTCCAGTAAGGAAACCAAGGGTTTGTAGTCTGTCTCAATCACCACTTTCAGGCCAATAATGTAATCTGAAAACTTCTCGCAAGCCCACGTGACTGCAAGTGCTTCTTTATCAATGACAGCATACTTTGTATCTGTCTCAGACAAAGCTCTAGATGCATAATAGATCTCGACTCCCATTTGGCTGTTCTTGAAAGAGGACTTCCCCCAACCCTGTAGATGAGGCGTCTGCTGCAATTATGGTCAGAATGAAGAGTTGTAGTGTGTTAATATCTCTGTTGAAACTAGCATCTCCTTAATTCTTTGAAATGCCTGCTCTTGATGTGTGTTCCAACACCAGGTTTGATCTTTCTTCAAAAGTTGTCTTAATGATTCTGCTGCCGATGCCAAATTGGGCAAACATTTTGCCAACTGATTTACCATTCCTAGGAATCTTTGTAGATGTTGGATTGTAGGGATAGGGAACTCACTCTCATCTTTTGCAGGTCTGCCATTATGCCCTTATTACTCACAATATGGCTTAAGAAACGAATAGACGTTTTTGAGAATTCACACATCATTAAGCGTCAGCACTTCTTCATGAAGACACTGTAGAACTGCTTTGACTCTCTGGTCATGTTCTTCAACTGATTCCCCATGTCCTGATGTCGTCCATGTGACAAATCACCCCTTTTAGTCCTTGTAGAATATTAGACATGGTCCTCTGGAAGATTTCAGGTGCAGATGTGATCCCAAATGGTAAGCGATTGAAGCAAAATCTTCCGAATGGTGTGATGGATGTTGTAAGCAATCTTGACTTCTCATCTAACAGAAGTTCCTAAAAGCCACTGTTCGTGTCAAGTTTCGTGAACATTTTGCTTTTTCATAGCTTTGCCAGGCTTTCATCTACCGAAGACATAGGATGAATTTCCCTCGGCACAGCTTTGTCGAGCTGTGTTAAGTCCACACAGATATGAAGAGTAACATTTGGTTTTGGGATCGTAACCATAGCCGAACACCTCTCTGTTGGCTTTGTGACCGGAGAAGTGACTCCCATCCTGGTCATCTCTTCCAGCTGGTGCTGAACTTGATTCAATGGGTATGGTATCTTCCTTGGTGTAAAGATACCTTGGTCTGGCATCTTCTTTCAACATTACACTATACTCTGTCTTCAGTCTTCCTAGACCTGAAAATAGTCTTGGAAAGTCTGCTTGAATGCCACTGTTGGACTCTAGCCATTTAATCTCTTCCAATCTTTTTAGTAGATGTAAGTCTAAGCACACTCTTCTGCTTAACAATGAAAATTCTTGATTTTTCAAAACATACACAGTTTCCTTTATCTTCCTTCCTTTATATTGGAGTGTGGCTAGCAGTTTTCCTTTGAACTTCAGTTGAATCCCTCCAGGACCTTGTAACTGAGTATCTGCTGGTTGTCAGGAATGTCTCGTCAGCCATGGCTCTTGGTCTGGCAGAACTGTGATACTTGCACCTGTGTCGAATTTAAAATTCACAATATGACCATTGACATAAATGTCTGCCATCCAGAATGCCTGATTGGGGTCATTAATTTCCCCTAGGAAGTCTCCTGTTTTTCCTTCCAATGGGAATTGGTGCAATTCATTCACAACTCTACGTGTGAAGGCTTTTTGTTTGGCATTTTTTGAGAAGAAGTCTATCTCTGGCACATTTTCCCACACTGTCCTGACTTCTTCCATTTGCTTTACTAGCAGGGCACTGATCACACCTGTGGGTCTTTCTGGCTCCACCGTACTGGCAGGGTTTCTGGTGTTTTGCACCCATTGCACCTTCTTCTTTACAATGTTTTTTCCCTTCTTGGGCTTGAGGAATTGTACTGTCATCAGATTCTTTCTGATCCAAGGCTTCTCTTCAGCCCACAGGATGGCACTATTTTGTCTTCTGAAATCTGCCTGTCGCACAATCTGAATCGCTTTCTCCAGAGTGAGGTCCTCTTTTGACTGTAGGAGATCTGATAAAGACTTGTCAGCTATTCCCTCGACTGTACGGTCTCTAATCAATTTGGACTTAGTGCTCCGTACTCACATCCGTCAGCCAATCTATACAAATTATTAATGAAAGCGCTAACTGATTCGCCCAGTTTCTAAATACTTTTATTGAACTTTGTCCTTTCTAGGATCTTATTTCTTCTTAACTGAAAATAATTCTCAAAAGCTTGCAACACATCCTCAAATTTATCTGAAGTTTCATTGATTCCTTGTCTCACAATCACATCAGCTATTTCACCTAGGGAGTAAAGTATCCACTTCAGGTTTAGTATGTAATTGTGAAGCTATTCTGAATCTTAAAAATCTTTTTCTCCAGATTGTTAGTTTTGAATCTGGCTGAGCCCTTCTGAATTTTGGAAGCTTTCCGGCATTGTATATTCTGAATCCATCCTGTGCTAAATTCTTGAGGGTATTCCCTTCTTAAATTTCTGTTACCTTAATGGTTTTCCCACTGTACCTGGAGGTTTCCCGCTCCTTTTTGGATGTTCCTGCACTTTCATAAGGTTTCCCGTTCTTTTCAAGCTTTTCCCATGCTTTCCCTCCTCGGTGTGGAGTATTAGCTGCCGACTCTGGACCTACCCTCACCAGGAATCGACTGTTTTTTTCCCCACATTGTCCCTTCTTGCCTGCCCATTGCACCATTACCAATAATGTACCTTTGTACAAGGCTTCTCTTACCAGGTTAGGCTTCTCCAATCTTCTGGGTGTGTTCCCTGTTTACCAAATTGTACAGTACCCGCCCCTGATCACCGTGTTGTCTATCACCGTCACGATATTTTAAGTTGTTGGTTGTGTAGTTATAGAGTTCTTCACCAAGGTCTCAGAGACTTTGGATGATTGGAGATCCATTCTTTATTTACATTTACATTCTATTTACACTTACCATGGTACTTTTCATGGTGCTTCTAACTCCTTCCAAGCCTACTGCCGTTATGACTATTACCACATCATCGCTACAGTGGGAGGGGTTACTCTCATTGTCTCAACTATTAACCTTTTCAGACCCTTATACTACAGAGTTCAGGTTAACGGGGCCTAGTTTCCAAAAGTCCCTTTCCGTCCCAATTTGGAATCCTATTTTGTAGTTTCGGTTACTTGTGGAATGCCTTTATCCTCAGCCTTATCGTTAAAATATCCATGTCGATAGCCTCTTAATTCTGGCCAGTTGCAGTAGAAGAATTTTTTTGTTCAAACACTTTCTAGTGTCTAGCCCTGATGCTCCAGGCATTGGTGTTTGTGAGGCAGGCTTGATGAACCAGCTAGACTTTTCCTGCCTGTCAATTTTGTATGTTTGTAACTATGGGCTAACCAATATTTCCTACTTGTTTACTCTTGCACTCCCTGTTCCTATTTATAAAACCTAAAAAGCTATTGGTCTTTTTATGACTTTATTGACCTGCACTCACCCTTTAAGGGGAATAAGTATTTAAATCCCTGGGTTTCTCTGCTCATCCACACCCTTCAGTGTCTTTCCATTGAGTCTGTACACCCATTCCTTGTTCTTTTCTCCCAAAATATATTACCTCACACTCCTCCACAATACAACATATCCACCGCTTGTCTGCCCATCCTGCTAACCTGTCTGTCTTCCTCAAGTTTTCTTTGTGGCACTTCACCAAACCTCCTACAATAAATCATGCACCATGTAATGTGACACAATGAGGGATGAGTGCACTGAATCAGGCTTACATATGGCAGTGAGAGTAACGCCTACTCTCAGTACATACACCATCTCAACATTTGGAACGTGCTACATGTTTTAAGTAGTAAGTGGCTTTTAATCCATTAGCACAGAATAATTGACAGCAGCAGTGAAACAACTTTATAAGAAAGACTCGTACTTATAACTTGCCTTTCACGACCTCAGCCTTTTACAGCCAATGAGGTACTTTTGAAGTGTAGCCACTGTTGTAATGTAGGGAAACATGGCAGCCAATTTGTACACAGCAAGATCCCATGAACAGCAATTGCATAAATGTCCAGATCATCCACTTTATTATTTGGCAGGAGTACACCAGGGAGAATCCACCTGCTCATCTTTGAACAGTTTCATGGGATCTTTTATGATTACCTGAGAGAACAGACAGAGCCTCAGTTTAACACTGTCTGAAAAACAGCACCTCTAACAGGGCAGAAGTCCTGAAAGAGATTGCTGGAGGGAGATTTGAACCCACAATATTCTAACTTAGAAGCAAGTGTGCACCCAACTGTGCCACAGCTGGTACAAATATACAACCTGCTGTTAATGGCACCCAAAACAGCCTTAACACCTAGCCGAAGTTCCGAAGAAGGGTCACTGACCCGCAACGTTAACTCTGCTTCTCTTTCCACAGATGCTGCCTGACCTGCTGAGTATTTCCAGCATTTCTTGTTTTTATTTCAAATTTCCAGCATCCGCAGTATTTTGCTTTTATTAACACCTAGCCTACCTTATACACCCTGGAGGTCATAAAATCATAGAATGGTTACAGCACAGAAGGAGGCCATTTCACCCATCGTGTCTATGCTGTCTCTCTGAAGGAGCAATTCACCTAGCCACTGGTCGATCCACGTAAATTAAAACTCTCATACTCAGAATACAGGTATGGCATATTGGCAGATGGTCTGTTTGTGCCTGTAGTACACTGAACCTGGAAGTGCTTGATGCCAACACTGGGCGGCAACAGTACAGAGTTAGTCCATTCTCAAACCACTCACTCCTGCTTTCAAAGGCGATGGGTCCTCCGGTGCATTCCATAAACCTGAGTTCCTCCAAAACTCTGCTGCCCATACCCTGACCCATCATGCCTGTGCTCGCTGACCTATGTTAGTTCCCAGTTTGGCAACACCTCGATTTTAAAATTCTCATCCTTATGTTCAAATCCCTCTGTGGCCATGCTCCTTTGTAAGTGGATGAAAGGAAAATGTGTGACTGTACTTCTGGAAGGAGCCTACCCTTCCCTTCTACAACACAGCACCCCCACACCCAACACATTCTCACCAATTTCTTTGTTCTTTCAGGGTTTGATGGAGAATTGGTCGGATGACAGCTGGAACTGTTGTTATCACCGGTGGAATACTAGCAACAGTGATACTCCTGTGTATCATAGGTGTGCTCTGTTACTGTAGACTCCAGGTAAGTTCCCAAATGCCACAGGCCAGATTTAACTGAGAGAGGAGGGAGGGGACAGAAGAGTGAGTGAACATGTCAAGAGGTTCTGAATGACAACTGAAGCCCCCTGGTGTGTCTCTGCTTTGAAGGACGTTCCTCCCTGTTTGGAGTGCAATGGCCATGTTCTAAAACAGGGGTCGCCAACCTTTTCTTGAGTGAGAGCTACCTCTGGTTATGGACAAGAATGTGTTTGCTGACAACACCACCACTAGGTGACGCACTGCTCACACATGTGCAAATGACTGAAACGTTACTGTCAGCGACATCTCATAAATAAAGATGGCGCTGCTCAATTTGCCACAAAAGGCAAGCAAACACCTTCCCCTTTATAGCTGCTTCTCTTTGCCGCCCCACTCAAGCCTGTTTGCCAGCACAACAACCCCCCCACACCCCACCGGCCCACCCCGCCATTCGCTACTCGCTCCCCCCCCTCCCTCCCCAGCTCGCTGCTTGGTGTTTGTTGCTCCCCGCTTTCTGCTCGAACACGCCCTGGCTGCTCGCACCCCCGCTCCCGTCCCAGCCAACACCACTCGCCATTCGCTCTCCATCGTGCTCAGTCCCCCACTCGCTGCTGGACCTCTGCTTACTACTCGCCACTCACTCCCCTGTTCAACACTCCGCCCCCCACTCGCCACGCCACTTGCTCCCTCCTTCACGGCTCGTCCGCCCGCTCACCGCTACCTCAATGTTCGCAGCTGGGCACCCCCCCCCACCACAACCTCTCGCTCTTCCCGTTGTGACGTCAGTACATGGTGACAGTACAGGGTCACTGTGGTGACATCAGTGCACATTGATGCCAAGATGTGCATGCATGGTTTAATGCTGGCAGGATGGCATGGACAGTTGGACTGTGTTATCAGGAGCTTTATGTGAGCTCCTCAAAGGCCACCGAGCTACCAGTATCTCATGATCGAGGTGTTGGCGACTCATTGAGTTTGCAAGCAGTGGCCCAATTCCTGCCATACTGTGAAGAAAGAATCAAGACCTGAATTGCTACGGTGTTGTTCACAGCCTCAAGATGTCCCTAAAGGCGGCACAGTGGCGCAGTGCTTAGCACCGCAGCCTCACAGCTCCAGCGACCCGGGCTCGGTTCTGGGTACTGCCTGTGCAGAGTTTGCAAGTTCTCCCTGTGACCGCGTGGGTTTTCGCCGGGTGCTCCGGTTTCCTCCCACAGCCAAAGACTTGCAGGTTGATAGGTAAATTGGCCGTTGTAAATTGCCCCTAGTGTAGGTAGGTGGTAGGGAATAAGGGATTAATGTAGGATTAGTATAAATGGGTGGTTGATGGTCAGCACAGACTTGGTGGGCTGAAGGGCCTGTTTCAGTGCTGTATTAATAAATAATTAAGAGATTTACACCCAATGAGGTACTTTTATGAAGTGTATGCACTGTTGCAATGCAGGAAACACAGCTGCCAATTTTGCACACAGCAAGCTCCCACAAACCACAATGAGATAAATTACCTCTTTTTAGTTGTTTTGGTTAATGGATAAATGTTGGTAAGGACACTGGTAAGAATTCTCCACCTTCTTCAAAATTGTGCCATGGAGAGGTCAGACAGCCACAGTTTAACATCTGATCCAAAAACAGCACCCACTGACAGTGCAATACTCCCTCAGTACTGCACTGGGAGTGAGCATCAGCCTAGATTATATGCTCAAATCCCTGGAGTGCAAGTTGAACCCAGGACCTGCAAACACAGCAATGAAAATACTACCGACTTAGCCACAACTGATACTGTATGCGTGCAGCAAAGAGCAGTGATCAGTATGAGT
Organism: Heterodontus francisci; assembly: GCF_036365525.1. Taxonomy (NCBI): domain Eukaryota; kingdom Metazoa; phylum Chordata; class Chondrichthyes; order Heterodontiformes; family Heterodontidae; genus Heterodontus; species Heterodontus francisci. The sequence continues at coordinate 106,055,447 of NC_090378.1, forward strand.
TGGACTCCAGCCTTGGTCCCAGTGCTGAAAGGACACAGTGTGCTAAAGCACTGCTCTACCTCCAGTACTACAACAACAACTTGCACTTACATAGCACCTTTAATGTAGTAAACCATCCCAGGCAATTTACATGCATGTTATCAGACAAAACTGTGAGCCACATAAGAAGATTCTAGGTCAGGTGGCCAAAAGCTTGGTCAAAGAGATAGGTTTGAAGATGGACAGAGGAGCATTTTAAAAGAGGAGAGAGGTGATGTTTAGGGAGGGAATTCCAGATCTTAGGGCCTAGGCAGCTGAAGGCACAACCGCCACTGGTGAAGTGATTAAAATCAGGGAAATGCAAAAGGTTAGAATTGGAGGAGCTTAGAGGTCTCAAAGTTTATAAGGCTGGAGGATGTTACAGTGATAGGGAGGAATAGGTGAGGCCATGGAGAGATTTGAACACAAGGATGAGAATTGAGGCATTGCCAGACCGGGAACCAGTGTGCGAGCACAGGGGTGATGGGTGAACGGAATTTGGTGCAGATTAGGATACGGGCAGCAGAATTGCGAATGAGCTCAAATTTACAGAGGGTGCAAAGTGAGATGCCAGCCAGGAGAGCAATTGAATAGTCAAAGCAAGCTCTTTATTACTGGTTTCATCAGAGTCACACTTCCTTTTTTTTGTTCTCCCTCACTAACCCTCCCAGTATTATTGCTGCAAGAAGGATGAATCAGACGACGAGGAGGAAGGCTCGGATTCACCCTTACATCCACCCTTTGCTTGCAACTCATGCAGCGCGCATGTTGTGGACGGATTGGTCACTCAGCTGGCTACACCAGTGGAGGCCAGCCACACAGCCTCGAGGAGCTCGTGCCCCAACTGCTCACCCCACCGCTCGCCCTTTTACATACAGACCACCGATGAGATGCGCAATGGGGGCGGATGCATCACGTACACTCCCGCCCACTACAAAGAGCCAGGGCCGGTCATCAAGATGCCATCACTTCAAGGTTTCCCGGTGAGCCGGCAGAACACCATGTGGGAGACGCTTGCAAGCGTCAGGGCTATAAGTACTGAGGTGTGAACTGGGGGTCAGGGAGTGGGACTGGGAGCTCTGGGAGGTGGAGAAGGGGAGACAATTTTTTTCTATACCCGGGGAGGAAAAAGAGTTTGCAAAAACCATATGGCTTTGAACAACAGGTTCCAATAAAGGAAATTCATCCCTTTGTATTCGCAGTCAATGGAGGAGAGTATCTACCCTGCAAGAACACAATGAGGGTATACTCAGTTACACCCACGATCAGGAGTTTCTTTCCTGGGGATGCCAACACAGGCAAAAGATAAAACCAGTCTCGTTTCACTCTTTTTGGAAACTTCACTTGTGTTTTTATAAACATTCCACAGGACTTTCAACAGCAAGGAAAGAGTTGGTAGTTCCTCTTTTTTTCCAAAGAGGTTAAGGGCATTGTATTTCCAAATGTAAGATTTAAAGATAAAAATTAGCAAACTGGGCTCGAATTTAAGCATTGAAAGAACAACAGTGCCATTTCACTTTTTTGCTGTCACTTCAACCTGTTATTTTTTAAAATCAAGTCATTACATTGTACCCCAATGCATTGTTGAGTTGGCTGCAATCTGCATCAGTACTTAGGGTTTGTTCTGCTCAGCACCTAGCCATTAACTCACAACATTTATTTTTAAGAATTTCCTTACTGCACCACCAGAATCACAGAATACCATTTCAATGGAATTCATTCCACCTCATCCACTTGGCCAAAATGGGAAGGAGGAAGAGAGCTTCAGCTCCTGAAAACTGCTGTGAGCAGCCCAGGAGAAGAAGTCCAGCATGGTAATCAAATTGTTTCTGTCTTTCAACTCTTTTGTTAATTAGTTATAAAACTATTGGCAATGGGGGTGGTAGGGGTGGAGGAAGAAGCTATTTGACCATGCAGGATGGTTGGAGGTGGAAGATCATGTTGTGAAATCTCCAAGAATACATCCAACCAGAGTTGGCAACCCTACTGGAGAGAGAGGGAGGAAAGGAACAGGCCCAGCGACAATATGTCTGGTAAGGACAGGGTTAGGCATGGCTGCAATGACTGTCTACTGTCAGCTGGCCTGCTGGCACTTACTGCCTGGCTCACACTGGGTGAGTTACCTGTAGACCTGCTCCCCAGCAAGAGTCAGTGTCTACAGGAGAGGACAATTGAACGGGTTGTTGGAGGTTGAGGATTGAGTGAAGTCTGCGCTGCTGCCAAGTTGCAGAGCACGAATGATATTCAAGCCTAAGGGTAACTAATCATTCTTCAGCTTAACAGTTGTTGGTTTAGTTTGAGGGTTTGGGTATCAGTGGCGGTGAGGAAGGAAAGAGAATTTGTAAAAACACATGACTTTGCACAGTCGGTTCCAATAAAGGAAATTCATCCCCTTATGATCAGTTAACGGGAGAGATTATCACCACTGAACGAACACAAACAGGACACTCAATATCTCTGATACTCAGAAACTCACTTCCTCCTCCCTACCATGACACATATGCCCCTACAATTAGGTACCACCTCCCTCAACCTTCCAACAAAATATAAACTTTTTAAAACATGACCTAATTGCCTAAGAGTGGTCTGACCATTGGTTGTTCTGGTTGGTATGTTCACACGACACTGACGCTCACAGTATCAATTGCACACACTAAGCACTGACCAATTCACACAGCTTCCTACCATAGTGTGTAATCTGCTTATATTCCATCCCTGATCAACCTCTGTATTTCTGAAAGCTGAAGTGTTTTGTTTCTTTCCAAGTGCAGAACAGTTTTTAACGTTAATGAAATAGACTTTGTTACCTTGCAAGTTATAAACCAATCAACAAGCAAAACAATCTTCTGTGAAGCTGTGAGCATGTGCTGGTGCTGTAGTAGAGATGGGGTTTTTAACAACAATGGGAAAATATACAGTGTCAGCATCACAGAGACACTTGTGAACTTTACTTAGTATTTCACTTCTAAAAACAACTCCTTCAGGGCCTTGTGTGCCTCCCAGACCCTGTAGAAGGTATGTGTATGTGTGTCTCTCTGCAGCAGAACACCCATAGAACAGAATCGCCCTCTTATGTGGTCTGACTGCTGGGGTAGGCAGTTTTCAGAGAGACGCTGGAGTTTTGACACATTGGCTTTTCGCCTTAGCAGCCGGGGTTTTAAATCTAGCCTTGGTTATCTGCATGGACATCTCTACTCGATGGCAAAAAGGGTCCTAAACAGATGTGTGTTGGCACAGCCCCATCCCTGTCTTTAGCCTTTGCTGATAATTCTGCCCAAATTGGCAAGTTGTGGCCAAAGAGAGACCACAATGATGGGAACTGGAAATGTCACATCAGTATGTTGGGGGAATGGAAGACTCTTGCGAGGTTAAAGGACATTGGTGGAGCTGTAAAACTTCTACCAACCCAAGCTGTACCATACCGAGAGCATTTGAAAACAGATGGTGCACAAAAGTGGACATGTTCCGATCCTTAGCAACCTCACTGTGATTAGCACAAGATCTGATCTGGCTGCTAAATCGGCATTGGTTGAGCAATAACTTCCATCTGTCAGCAGCTCATGGAGCAGTAACTAAATCTCAGCAGAAGTCAAGGAAGCTATTGGCAACAACAGAGGATTATCACCATAAAATAAAAACTTGGTAAAACCAACACTTTCATTACTAAATTTCAAAGAGTGCACAAGTTTAAAATAACAGTTCATTCCTGGTAATTCTAACTTAATGGGATTCTGCCTGTGGTGGTGATGAAGGTCTTCTGGTGACCATCTTGCCACATGATCATTCAAGATCAATTTGCAACAATCAACCTATGATCCCTTCCCGTGTGTTTAATCAAGAATTGGTGGTCATGTGATGAGTTCATGTATTGGAGTTGGCTTGTGATTCTATCATGCAGTATTATCCCCCGTTGGCTTTGAAGACAAGCCAAATCAGTTTCAAAAACAATACTTCAGGGACTCTTTCAAGGCCACATGTGCCAGACTATTAAATATTAAGGTGAAAACTAGTTCCTACTTTGAAAACATCTGCATGTAACTGTGTGTTGGCACCAGCGGAGAAAGGCTGGACCTTGATGGTCAAAGAGACTGCTGGCACTCTGCCTCACCTCACCTCTGAAGAATAACTACCTGGACATGCTACCAGTGAGCTGCCGCTGTTCATTTGCCAGTTAAGTCACCAGCGAGGGGATAAAACTATTGTGCTACCTCTCCTGTGCCAAATTCCCTTCACTCTTCATTTGAGTTCATTGTCCTTGTCCCCTTCTGTTTCTGGACTTTTCTTTCTCTGTTTAGTTTGACAGCTTTAGATCTGCCTCCCAAAAAAATTGCTGTTTTCTTTCTCTCCCCTGCCACCCCACACCCTCCAAGGTTTACATTTGGTTCTCCAGATTCCCCCTCTTTCCTAGCCACCCATCCAGTCTCTCTACTTTCCACTAACTGGCTCTCTTTCTGTGACCTTCTGTGCCTCTCACTGTTCTCAGTGGACAAGTGCACTGGCCCGCACTAACTTATCAACAGATCAACACCCCATGGAATAGACCCTGCCACACAATTCCTAAGACATATCAAACCCAACAATACCTGAGTTTCTTGGGTGGGTGTGGTGGGGGCGAAGTAAAGGGTCATGTTAGTTGGTTTTAAAACTTAAAAAAAAGAACAGGATCTGATTGTACAATAGATTTCTAATGTGGGCTTGTAATCTGGGCACGTGTGGGATGGGTGATAATTCCAGCGAGGTATGTGACACTCCCTTTATTTTCTGTAAGAATTAACATCCTCGACTGTATGCCCAAGTCTGTTTATGGTGCTCAAAGCAAACATTACGTATTAACTGAATTTTATCAACCAGAAGCTCGAGGAATTCAGGGTGAGTAACAAACCCCAACAGGAAGCAGCGGAGTATGGAAAATAATACACCTAGTGATGCCAGGAACAGCTTGCTGGCCATTAGTGGCTTTCCAATGTCCGATCTTCTTTGCCATTCTCCCCCCAAACCTGTGAACTCCACCAACTAGAAGGAAAAGGGCAACAGGCACATGGGAATGGCACCTCTTTCAAGTTCCCCTCCATGTTATACACCATCCTGTCTTAGAACTGTACCGCCATTCCTTCATTGTCACTGGGTCAAAATCTTGGAACTCCCTTCCTAACAGCATTGTAGGTGCACCTATACCACATGAACTGCACCACCACTACCTTCACAAGGGCCTAGGGATGGGCAATAAATGTTGATCTTGCCAGAGATGCACACATCCCAAGATTAAATCACTTTTTAAAAAGATACTGATATTTTATATCCCTGTTGCCCCATGAGCAGTTTATACTCTTGTGTTTGGTTTTAATTGTAGTGGTGGTAATGTGAGCTGTGTCCCGAGGTTATGAGGCCCAAACATTATCACCAGCTTATGAGCACCTTTGAACGGTGAGATGGTGCTGCAGGTCGCACACACTGCCATTCAATACTTGGCTGGTTGCAGGATCCAATTCCTCAGACCCCTCACCCATTCCCCCCCTCCCCCCCAACATTTACCGAGATCCCTATGTCAGCCTTACTACTGAACAGATTGGCCTGTTGTCTCCATGAATTGAGACTTGATCGACAGAGTACTGCTGTGAGCAAACACTGAAGAAAAACGATTGGGACATTAAGAAAATTGTGTGTGTTTTTCATTTCATTTATAACTAATAAGTGAAAGCGTTCAAAGAAACATTGGAGATGGGAAAAAGAGCTGTTTGAAGCTGAGAATCATCCAAACGGGTAATAAAGAGTTTGTTCTCTTCTCAATTGGTCATGGGCAGGCGGTGCACTGTCAGCATGATTGTGTTGGTGGACCAATGGCAGAGGAGGGGCAGTGGGAGACCGGAGGTCACGTGATGAACCAGAGTTGGCCACCCTGTTGCTGCGTGGAAGTACCAAGCACTCTTCATCCCAGAAAACAGGAAAGTCATCCCCAGGGCTTCATTCCAAGCAGAGGCTGGAGGAGAGTACTGGGACTACATTGCCAAGGATAGGCTGTGCAGAGAGCTTCCAAAGCATTTAGCTCCCTCACTCCCTCAGCTTTCAGACTCTTGCAATACAGTCAACTCTTCAGAGCCTTCTATTAGTGACAGCGCTGTCCCCAATGCTGTAAGTAGATTTATAATCCACATGGTAACTGTATGGTTATATCCATTTCTCAGTGGTAAAAGGTGCTAAAAAGCTCAGGACTATTTCACTTGTGACTGAAGGAAGTGACAGCATAGGGCAGGGATGTCAGCCCTCCAGGATTGCCCTGCAGTCTCCAGGAATAAAAGATTAATCTCCAGGCCGCTACTGCAAGTAAACCCAGGAGAAACACCACAAGGGCATTAATAAACATGTGCTTTATTTCTGATTTTCTTTAAATATTTTTGTCCATCAGTGTGATAAAATATTGAGATAAGGAAAGAGGCAGTTTGACTAAAAATGATCTAATCGGGTAACAAAGGGCTACATTTTAACCTAAAGAAAAGTGGGGGAGGGTTGGGATTTGGGTCTGGTGGAGGAGGAACCATTCGAGTTTAAAAAAATGTAATTCCTGACCTAAAGCTGCCATCAACCTGACCATTTCCAGCTTCAACTGGAAAGTGAATGGGAGACGAACCTTCTCCAAGGAAGTGGGTTGGAACTTTATATATGATAATGAGGCTGCGAGCCACATTGTCATTCAGCTTTTCAACTTTAACTCTGGTTGGTGTCCTGAGCGTCGAGAAATCTGACAGCTTCCTCGAGATGAGGTCTTGGATTCAGGAGGTGAGTGCCTTCACATCTACCTCCTGGATCTCAGTGCCTGCCTGAGGAGCTTCCGTAATCGTGCACCCCATGACCTCTCCACCACCACACCCTCGAGGCCCCCGATTTCCCCCCAGGAGGCCTGCGATCCACACATTCAGCCTCCAAACTCTGATCCCCTCCCCACTCCCCCTACCTCCCCCCGCCCCGAGGCATCCTAATGCCCCCACCAAGGCCTCCGATTCCCATCTCAGGTCTGCATTCCCAGCACCACGAGGCCTCCCCTCCTGGATCGGCACCTCCTGACTCCCACCATCAATCGAACCCCATTCCTCCTCTAAATGACCCCCTCCCCTCTCCCAGTCAAACCCCCTTCCCCGCTCCCCCCCCCCCAACCCCCACAATCCCTGGCTCAAACTTGCGGCCTTCACTGACCAGCTCCCTGCCTGACCGGAGGCCCAGCCTGTCAATCAAACTGGCCTATGGACAGGGAGCCGATTGGTGATGTCACTGACGGGCTGTGGAATCCTGAATTGTGGGTTACCTATGGATTTCTGACAGACCCACTCTCCGTGGGTCAGATAAGTAAAAATTGCCCACAAAGAGTCTGAGCGCTTTCCAACTGAGAAGCTGGTGCACCTTGAGAAAGGCTGGGTCAGCTGGCCAACAGTGGGGAGTGTGGGGACAGGGCAATTTGCGGTTGTGTGATGAAACCGACAGGAATAGATCCAACCAGTGTTGCCAACTTTAGCGTAGGGCCATCGGATTGTGCTCATATGACTCACACTTATTTATTCAAAAGAACATTGCTGCAGTAGGACACAGCTCATCGTGCAGTCTGGTGGAGTGGAGGCATCATTCAACACTGCTTAACGGCCCGGTACTGTGGAGTGCTGGGTCACAGGTAACTCTCCACTAACTTCCCCCTCCCCTCCAGTCTCCTCTCCCCCAAATTCCCCTAAATATCTTCACAATCTGAGCCTCAGGCTATCAAGGCAAGCAGAAAAAAGTCCCCAGATGTCAACAGGAAGTACAGAGAGAACAAAATAGCAAGGCCCAACCATACCAGACAAGCATTTGGTTGGAGAGTGAAATTGGCTCAGGGCTCTCCAGCTGGCTGGGAATCAGAAAGACAGACATCAAAGATAAATTGGAAATTAATAAATGGAACCATGCAGATGAATGGGAAATGACAAGAACCTAAGAGAAATGTTCTTATGAATGGCATATTCTTTACTACACACATTCTAACAAACAGGGTTTGGCTGTGTAAATCCCATATATCACCAAGGCCTTGCATGTTCCCTTGGTGTGTACTGGAAAGGGCTGGATGTACCCTGCTAACTGGATTTTGAGAGTAAATTGTATTTATTTAAATAAAGTAATAAAATGATATGTCTTGGAGTTGCTGAGCATCTGCTGAGTCTCTCTTTGTTTGTATTTGAATTTCATTCTTTGGGTGAGGGGAGATGAGTCTTTATAAATTGAGCTAAGGGAGCTGTCACCTTTTACCAAGTCCCATATCAGCTGGCTGGACGAGTGGAAAGGATGGGCCTGATGACTGAGTTCTGCTGATGAAAATTAATAGAAAACAGGGAAACAGGTTTCTGTTTTATAAAAAAAAACATAGAACCCCCAAAGTTTACAGCACAGAAAGTGGCCACTCGACCCATTGTGTGCACGCCAACTCTGCCAGATCAATCCAAGACTAATTCCACTCCTCTCTTTTCCTATCGCGTTGTAGCTTCCTCTGCTTCAGATATTTATCCAAATTTTCCTCCAATAACCTCAGTCTCAATCACTTCCTGTAGCAAGGAGAGGGTGGGAGGAGGAGATGATGTAGACAGGGGAGCCGCTGTGGTGATAGGTTCCCCAAGCTCCACACAACATAATTTTATTTCAAAACCAGTGGACACCAATAACAGGGATACCCGTTCCAAATTACAGCTAAAATCTTTCTAAAGAAGTTGGCCAAGCTTCCCCATCCTCAAACAACTAATCAGTGACTACAAATAAATTATAAACTAACTGGACTCTTATGGGCTTTCACACAGCTAGCCAGCAGTGGAACTGCGATGTGCAGCTGCAAATCTGTTCTGTCCCTTTTAAGGTCACTGCTCCTGTAACCCTCCAGCAACCACCCCCCACCTCCTCACCACCACCCAGCCCCGTGAGAGGTTGTCTAAATCAACAACTTCTGATAACCAAAGTTGCTCGTAATCTGGAGAGGGTGATTGTTAACTGCTTTTACATTTTAGGATTCAGGTCAATGACTGGCTCGATCTGTCACAGATGCAAAATAATCTACAGGATAAAGATACAAAATTGGAGTCAGTCAGCACTGAAGTTGAGGGGATACTCTGGGGTCTGGGAGCACATGGGAAGAGTCCGGGCAGGTAGTAATACCAAGAAAGCCACTCGTTTCCTGACCTCATTACAGCCTTGGTCCAAACATGGATAAAAGAGCTGAACTCAAGAGGTGAGGTGAGGTGAGAGTGACTGCCCTTAACATCGAGGCAGCGTTTGACCGAGTATGGCATCAAGGCATCCTGGCCAAACTGAAGTCAATGGGAATCAAGGGAAAACTCTCCACCGGTTGGAGTCATACCTAGCACAAAGGAAGATGGTTGTGGTTGTTGGAGGTCAATCATCTCAGCCCCAGGATATCACTGCAGGAGTTCTTCGAGGTAATGTCCTAGGCCCAACTATCTTCCATTGCTTTATCAATGACCTTTCCTCCATCATAAGGTCAGAAGTGGGGCTGCTCAGTGATGATTGCACAATATTCAGCACTATTCGTGACTCCTCATATAGTGTAGGTAAATGGTAGGAGGATGGTGGGGATGTAGTAGGGAATATGGGATTAATGTAGGATTAGTATAAATGGGTGGTTGTTGGTCGGCACAGACTCGGTGGACCGAAGGGCCTGTTTCAGTGCTGTATCTCTAAATAAAATAAAATAAAATATACTGAAGCAGTCTGTGCCTGCATGCAACAAGACCTGGACCACATTCAGACTTGGGCTGATAAGTGACAAGTAACATTCGCATCAGACAAGTGTCAGGCAATGACTATTTCAAACAAGAGAGAATCTAACCATTTCCCCTTGCTGTTCAATGGCATTACCATTGCTGAATCCCCCACTATCAACCTCCTAGGGGTTACCATTGGCCAGAAACTTAAAGGAACCAGGCATATAAATACCATGGCTACAAACGCAGGTCAGAGGCTGGGAATTCTGCAGTAACTCCCAATAAATCTTTCCATCATCTACAAGGTACAAGTCAGGAGTGTGATGGAATACTCTCCACTTGCCTGGATGGGTGTAACTCCAACAACACTCAAGAAGCTCAACACCATCCAGGACAAAGCAGCCTGCTTGATTGGCACCCCATCCACCACCTTAAACATTCACTCCCTCCACCATCGATGCACAGTAGCAGCAGTGTGTACCATCTACAAGATGCACTGCAGCAAAGCACCAAGGCACCTTAGACAGCACCTTCCAAACCTGTGACCTCTACCACCTAGAAGGACAAGGGCAGCAGATGCATGGGAACATCGCCGCCTGCAAGCCACACAGCATCTGCCTTGGAACTATATCGCCGTTCCTTCACTCACTGGGTCAAAATCGCAATTAGGAATGGGCAACAAATGTTGGCCTTCCTAGCGATGCTCACACCCCATAAGTGAATTTAAAAAAAGGAAGGCCTGAGGAAGTGGCTGCACTAAGTTTGGGGGGAGCAGGGCGTGGTCAATGGGATCAGGGTGCATCTTGGACAGGAGGATTCAGGGTTTGGAAATACTTGGTAGAAGGGGTCCCAGGGTCAGCGAGCAATGGGAAAAGAATTCTGGTCTCCGGAGCATTGTTCCCTTTAAGCTGCTTGGATACAGTGCAATCCGGAACGTACTGCACAGGGAGAAAACAGGCCGCGCACAACCAACATTTCCTTTAAGATGAGAGAATGCACAGCAAACTGAAAGGACCATGCACTGCAACAAACAGACTGCACACAGCATAGAGAAATCAGAGGGAACATTAGTCTGCAGTACTCAGGAGAGTAATCCCAAGGTCAAGAAGCGTTAAGGTGGGGTTGAACTTTGGCTGGGTGGGGAAGCCAGGTTCTAGCAGCACAGAGGAGGAGCTGACCCAAATGTCCTTCCTTCTGCCAGCATGTTCCCAGCCATCAGACACTCCTCTGCCTATGGTAGGCAAATAACTATCAGGTTGGACAAGTATCAGTTTGCTGTGAAACTTCATCTCAAACCACTACTAAAATTCATTGTCCAATGTCATTAGGCTACCTTGGAAATGCCAAGCAAAGACTTCACGTTTGAAACTCTGGAATTTGAATATATGAAGAAAGAAGGAAAGGAAGCAAAGGTACACAAAGAACACAATTTTTTTGCACTTTTACATTTTCTCACAGACAGAAAATGCTTTGTAAAAAATGTTTTTCAAAACTTTTGGAAAAGTAAATGGATAATTATGTTCTGTGCAGGGTGGAGGGGGGACGAGTTATGATCAGGGAAACTGGAAGCATGCGTTTCTCCAAATGCTGTGTTTTCACTCCACAGCATGTGCGATTCCCCCCCCCTCCCCCCCCCCTCCCCCCCCAGCCCCACCCCCCAACCCCCAGGTTAAAATTGAAGGCATGTAACCTCTTGGAAGGGTTTCAAAGGCCAACAAGCCTCTGTTAAAATCGGAAATGGCTGGATTTGAGGTGTATTGGATCCCTGTTTGAAATATTTACTTCTCACCCACCCCAAATCCACTTGTTTCTGGGGAGTTAAAATTATCACATGACTGTTTGCCATTGGCTGAGGAGAAAGATACTTCTCGTTGTGCTCAGTAAATGCACGGAGGCAGTTTGGGAAATATTGGCTGGTGCACGTGCTCAGACTCAGGCAGCCAGAGAACTTTAGGCACAGCTGATGTTAACTCCGACTCCCCCCCGACCCGTGAATCACAGCTCTGCAGCAGCCAATTCTCAATCCTATGCCAGGATGTTTAATGGAGCCTGAGTATTGTGAGCGGCAACTCAAAGGCACAAAGGACAATTTTATAGACACGTTTAATCACGTTATGGTTAAAGAATTGTAACTTTTAAAACATTTTCACTGCTAATCTTGGGCTTGTAATCCAGAGGCTGGTGGGGACAACAAAGAAAATTTGAAAGATGTTGTGAGCCAGTTGATTGGTTTGCTTCTGCTTTTGGCTGCGTGTCAGCAGTGGAAGGTAGCACTCTCAGCTTGGAGTTAAAGGTCATGGGTTCACGCCACCGCTTCCAGAGATTTGAATAAAGGATCTTGGTCGATACCCCAGTGCAGGACTGAGTATGCAGACTGCACTGCCACAGCTGTTGTTGTTTCGATATGACATTGAACCAAATCTCTGAGTCTGCCCTTTCAGATGAACGTAAAGGATCCCATCGCACTATTTCAAAGTGCAGTGTCCTGGCCAACATTTATTCCTCCACCAACATTGCTAAAATAGGTTATCTGGCTATTGTCTTGTTGCGACATGCAAATTGGCTACTGCGTTTTCTCACATTTGTCTACATGTCAACAAAATAGTTAATTGGCTGTAAAGTGCTTTGGGACATCCTGAGACTGTGAAAGATGCTCCATAAATGCAAAGTATTTCTAAGAAATTTGCAGATGCTAATGTACAATTGATAACTTTGAATCAATAAATTTGCATCAAATCAATCAGATGGAAGAAATTTTAATCCCTTGTAAGTGTGCCATAGAAATTAGTCTAGCACAGGTAAGGCAGGGGTTCAGAGTGCGACAGACAGGAAGTGCATGTTTTCATTACATCTTCTTCTTCCTCTTCTTTGGGCCTCCTTATCTCGAGAGACAATGGATATGCGCCTGGAGGTGGTCAGTGGTTTGTGAAGCAGCGCCTGGAGTGGCTATAAAGGCCAATTCTGGAGTGACAGGCTCTTCCACAGGTGCTGCAGAGAAATTTGTTTGTCGGGGCTGTTGCACAGTTGGCTCTCCCCTTGCGCCTCTGTCTTTTTTCCTGCCAACTACTAAGTCTCTTCGACTTGCCACAATTTAGCCCTGTCTTTATGGCTGCCCGCCAGCTCTGGCGAATGCTGGCAACTGACTCCCACGACTTGTGATCAATGTGACACGATTTCATGTCGCGTTTGCAGACGTCTTTATAGCGGAGACATGGACGGCCGGTGGGTCTGATACCAGTGGCGAGCTCGCTGTACAATGTGTCTTTGGGGATCCTGCCATCTTCCATGCGGCTCACATGGCCAAGCCATCTCAAGCGCCGCTGACTCAATAGTGTGTATAAGCTGGGGGTGTTGGCCGCTTCAAGGACTTCTGTGTTGGAGATATAGTCCTGCCACCTGATGCCAAGTATTCTCCGAAGGCAGCGAAGATGGAATGAATTGAGACGTCGCTCTTGGCAGGCATACGTTGTCCAGGCCTCGCTGCCGTAGAGCAAGGTACTGAGGACACAGGCCTGATACACTCGGACTTTTGTGTTCCGTGTCAGTGCGCCATTTTCCCACACTCTCTTGGCCAGTCTGGACATAGCAGTGGAAGCCTTACCCATGCGCTTGTTGATTTCTGCATCTAGAGACAGGTTACTGGTGATAGTTGAGCCTAGGTAGGTGAACTCTTGAACCACTTCCAGAGCGTGGTCGCCAATATTGATGGATGGAGCATTTCTGACGTCCTGCCCCATGATGTTCTTTTTATTGAGGCTGATGGTTAGGCCAAATTCATTGCAGGCAGCCGCAAACCTGTCGATGAGACTCTGCAGGCACTCTTCAGTGTGAGATGTTAAAGCAGCATCGTCAGCAAAGAGGAGTTCTCTGATGAGGACTTTCCGTACTTTGGACTTCGCTCTTAGACGGGCAAGGTTGAACACCCTGCCCCCTGATCTTGTGTGGAGGAAAATTCCTTCTTCAGAGGATTTGAACGCATGTGAAAGCAGCAGGGAGAAGAAAATCCCAAAAAGTGTGGGTGCGAGAACACAGCCCTGTTTCACACCACTCAGGATAGGAAAGGGCTCTGATGAGGAGCCACCATGTTGAATTGTGCCTTTCATATTGTCATGGAATGAGGTGATGATACTTAGTAGCTTTGGTGGACATCCGATCTTTTCTAGTAGTCTGAAGAGACCACGTCTGCTGACGAGGTCAAAGGCTTTGGTGAGATCAATGAAAGCAATGTAGAGGGGCATCTGTTGTTCACGGCATTTCTCCTGTATCTGACGAAGGGAGAACAGCATGTCAATGGTCGATCTCTCTGCACGAAAGCCACACTGTGCCTCAGGGTAGACGCGCTCGGCCAGCTTCTGGAGCCTGTTCAGAGCGACTCGAGCAAAGACTTTCCCCACTATGCTGAGCAGGGAGATTCCACGGTAGTTGTTGCAGTCACCGCGGTCACCTTTGTTTTTATAGAGGGTGATGATGTTGGCATCGCGCATGTCCTGGGGTACTGCTCCCTCGTCCCAGCACAGGCATAGCAGTTCATGTAGTGCTGAGAGTATAGCAGGCTTGGCAACCTTGATTATTTCAGGGGTAATGCTGTCCTTCCCAGGGGCATTTCCGCTGGCTAGGGAATAAATGGCATCACTGAGTTCCGATTTGGTTGGCTGTATGTCCAGCTCATCCATGACTGGTAGAGGCTGGGCTGCATTGAGGGCAGTCTCAGTGACAGCATTCTCCCTGGAGTACAGTTCTAGGTAGTGCTCAACCCAGCGGTCCATCTGTTTGCGTTGGTCAGTGATTATGTCCCCCGATTTAGATTTGAGGGGGGCGATCTTCTTGATGGTTGGCCCAAGAGCTCTCTTCATGCTATCATACATTCCTCTGATGTTTCCGGTGTCTGAGGCCAGCTGAATATGACTGCATAGGTGTTGCCAGTAGTCGTTTGCGCAGCACCTGGCTGTTCTTTGTGCAGTACTTCTGGCTGCTTTAAGTACATAGAAGCTATAAATTGATATTGTCACGCACACCAGAAGTATGATGATACAAACTATGGACTAATACTAAAGAGTTATGAAAAACTGACTTTGTCTTTGAAAAATGAACCTTTATTTTTTAAATGTGAACAATGATCCCAAAATGGCCACTGAAGGAAAGGGACTGGCTTTTGTGTATTCAAACTGTCTGATAAAGGACAAATCTTCAAAGTTAAGAGGTGTCAATTGCACTCCATCCTAAAAACATTCCAGAATTGAATGTCTTCTTTTGAAACCCAGAAAGTGTGAAGTAGCCACGTCCTGAGCCATTATGCAATCACCATGGGGATGAGATGAGAACGTCTCCTAATAGGAGGTGACAAGTAACACAGACTGACATATCCCCTTTGATTCCAGCCAAGGCTAATGAGATGAAAATCTCTTCTTTCTCTCTCTCTGTCAGCTTTAAGAAGCTAAAGTGAAATGAGTTTTCTGGAAGAGTCAACGCCGTTCCCGGTGTGTTGGGAATCCTTTGGAGCTGCGTGCCCTCGGGCAATTCTATCACGTACAGTATCACTTTGGAGTTGAGTCTTGGCCTCACCCTACAAGTGTATCTTCCATTATAGTGTCACTCGATAAGTATTCAGGAAAACCGAACTGACAGCTGGTAAAGTCTGCACAGATCATAGATGGAACAGTGGGTATAGATTTTCAACTTGCCATCCAGGTGTAAAGTTGGTGTTGCAGAAATTAAAATCCGAAGAAGGGTCACTGACCCGAAACGTTAACTCTGCTTCTCTTTCCACAGATGCTGCCAGACCTGCTGAGTGGTTCCAGCATTTCTTGTTTTTATTTCAGATTTCCAGCATCCACAGTATTTTGCTTTTATTAAAATCAGATGTGTTCTCTATTAGCCAACTGACCTGAAATGCCTCTTTAGCCCCATCTGGGGGGATGGTGGGAAAGCTAATCATCAGGATGTTTCAAGTGAATCGGCGCCAACACATTTCACTCAGCAAGGGTTCTGAACTAAGTCCTGCCATAATCTGTAAGACCCCACCTTGGGATATCATCGTGTTTCAGTCTGCATCAAAAGGTGGCTGTGACTGCATTTCAAATCAAATAAAGAGATGAGTTTTTTTAAAATATGAAAGACTTTGAGGGTGGGGAGAAGCAATGAAGAGTTTGACATCCTCGCCCCATTCTCTGTTCAACCTGGGTCTGAACCTCTTTCCGTCTTCAATAACCATGATGTATCGGCTGTCAATAGTTATTAATGCGAACAGTGTGGCAGAGATTTGTGGGTTGCTGCTCAAAGAGGGTGAAAAGCCTTGGGAGATAATTCTTTGTTCAAGCTACTACAAATAACATCTGTTATTTCGAGAGACCAGAGAAGCTGGGCTTGTTCTTGGAGCAGGGAAGGTTAAGGAGAGATTTATTAGATCTGTTCAAAATCATGAAGGATTTTGATAGTTTTCCTTATCTACTCTGTTTCCACTGGCAGGAGGGTCGGCAACCAAAGGACACAGATTCAAGATAACCGGCTGAAGAACTGCGGGGAGATGAGAATTGTTTTTTACTCAGCGAGTTCTGATCATTTGGAATGCACTGACTGAAAAAGGTGGTGGAAGCAGATTGAATAGGTACTTGCAAAATGAAATTCGATAGATACTTGAAAAGAAAATATTTGCGGGGTTATGAAGAAAGATCAGGAACATGGAACTAAGTGGAGAGCTCTTTCAAAAAACATAGGAGCAGGAGTAGGTCATCCGGCCCCTCGAGCCCGCTCTGCCCTTCAATAAAATCATGGCTGATCTTCGACCTCAACTCCACTTTCCCATCTGATCTCCTTAATATCCAAAAGTCTATTGATCTCAACCTTGAATATACTCAACAACTGAGTATCCATAGCTCTCTGGGGGAGAGAATTGCAATGACTCCCAACCGTCTAAGTGAAGAAATTCCTCCTCATCTCAGTCCTAAATGCTTATCCTGTGATTACGACCCCTAGTTCTAGACTCTCCAGCCAGGCAACAGTCTCTCAGCATCTACCCTGTCAAGCTCTTTAAGAATCTTATGTGTTTCAATGACATCACCTCTCATTCTTCTAAACTCCAGAGTGTATAGGCCCATTCTACTCAATCTCCCCTCATAGGACAACCCTCTCATCTCAGGGATCAATCTTTGTTGTATCCCCTTGAACGCAAGTTTATCCTTAGTTAAGGAGACCAAACAGTATTGCAGGTGTGGTCTCACTGTACAACTGCAGAGTCTGTATTCCAACGGTCTTGCAATACAGCTCAAGGTATCTTTTAACTTCCTAAATGGTTGGTGTTCCTGCATGTTAACTTGTCGTGTTTCATGTGCAAGAACACCCAAATCCCTCAGAACACCAACATTTGATGGTTTCTCATCATTTAAAAATATTCAGTTTTTCTATTCTTCCTATCAAAGTGAATAAACTCATATTTCCCCACATTATACTCCATCTGCCACCATTTTTATTTGTTTCATGGGATGCGGGCATCACTGGCAATGCCAGTGTTGGCTGCCCATCCCTAATTGCCCTTGAGAAGGTAATGGTGAGCTTCCTTCTTGAATCGCTGCGGTCCATCTGGTGCAGATACACCTACAGTGCTGTTAGGAAGGGAGTTCCAGGATTTTGATCCAGCCACAGCGAAAGAACAGCAATATAGTTCCAAGTCGAGATGGTCTGTGACTTGGAGGGGAACTTGCAGATGGTGGCGTTCCCACGTATCTGCTGCCCTTGTCCTTCTAGCTGGAAAAGGTTGTCGGTTTGGAAGGTGCTGTCAAAGGAGGTGTGGTGAGTTGCTGCAGTGCATCTCGTCTATGGTACACACTGCTGCCACTGTGCATTGGTGGTGGAGGGAGTGAATGTTAAGGTGGCGGATGGGGTGCCGATCAAGCTCACTTAACCTATCTATATCCTTTTTCAGACTCTTTATGCCCTCCTTACACCTAGCCTTGTATTATTAGCAGCTATGTCATTGACATAGATTGTAAATCTATATCTAAATCTGTATATGTGTGGTTGTGCATGTGTACGTGTATGTGCACGTGGACCTACACATGATGAGCCAAATGGCCACCTGCTGTGCTATATAATTCTATACTGCTTTGTTTTATATTAGAATAGAATGGGCTCAATATAAATTTCTTCAATTTTTTATTGAGTCATCAATTATCTTGCCCACACGGAGATACACAACAGGGTTGTCCTTTTCCTGCTATGCCACTCTGGCCTATCTTTAATTGAACCAATAAAGGTTAGCTCATTGACAGATTTTTGTTAGGTAAATATATTAAGGATTAATATAGAGCAAACGCAGGTAGATTGGTGGAACAGGCTCGAGAGGCTGAATGGTGCACTCCTGGTCCTATGTTGAGCCAATAATCCTTGTTCAATTTCTGGTCTTTGCTAACCGCAGATAGGGTAACATATGATTGCAAGGGAGAATCAGGAAAGTCCCTTTTGTGCTCATTATCCAGTGACTTCCTTCCCCTCCCTACCTCCACCCCCCAGGCCTGGAATATGCACCATGATCAAAAGCCTGGAAAAACACTGTCCAAGATCGTACATGGTCACTTGGGCAAGGTACCCAAGGTCAACTGAAATCCGTGAGGACTTACTCCCCCCATAAGAGGCTACCTTCAGCAAAGAAAGAAAGGACATGCCTTTATATAACACATAACACAACAGTAAGATGGCCTAAAGTGCTTTACAGATAATTAAGTACTATTTTTGAAGATTAGGCTCTGCTGCATTTAGGAAAATACAGCAGCCCATTGTGAACAACAAGGTCACACAAACAGCAATATAATAGAGACAAGATAATCTGCTTTAGAGAAGGGGTTAAATATCGAACACAATACCTGGGAGAACTACCCAGCTCTTCTTTGAAATAATCTTTACGTTCACCTGAAAGGGCAGATGGGGCCTTGGCTGAATGTCTCATCTGAAAAATGGTATTGCCAACAGTGCAGCACTCCCTGAGTACTGCATCCAAGTGGCAGCCTGGATTTTGTGCTCAAGTCTCTGGAGTGGGACTTGCGCACAGAACCTTCGGACTCAGAGGTGAGAGTGTTAGCCACTGAGTCACACTTATGAAGGAGCGTAAAAAGGAAAGATTGGAGTTGGGGTAGAATACATTATGTGAACATCAACTATGTTACTCAAATGTGTAGTAATTAAGGCTTTAAATTAATAACAGGGGAAGGAGGGTTCAGGTAAGGGTACAATTATAAGTCTTAAGAGAAAAGTCAAGACTGTCGAGCAGAGCAGCGATTTGGGTAAAATCAAGCAGATTGTGCCAGGAAGGGACAGAGATTTTAATAACAGTAATAGGGCATTAGTCCCTAAGGCCACATGAAAGAAAAATAGTAAATAGTTAAAATTAAAAGTCCTATATCTGAATACACAAAATATTTGTAACAAGATAGATGAATTAATGGGACAAGTCGAGATAAATAGGTTTGATCTGGTAGCCATTACTGCGGTGTGGCTGTAAGGTGTCCAAGGAACAAAATATATGCCAGAGTACAGGATTCTTAGAAAAGATAGGCAAAATGTAAAAGAAGGTGGGAGATCCCTGGTAATAAAGAATGAGATAACAACAGTAATGAGAAAGGATCTTAGCCCATAAAATCAGATGTAGAATCAGTATGGGTGGAGGTAAGAAAAAAACAAAGGTGGGAGTAGTTTATAGGTTCTTTTTTTCTTTTGGGCCTCCTTATCTCGAGAGACAATGGATACGCGCCTGGAGGTGGTCATAGTTTATAGGTACCCTAACAGTAATCATAGTGTTAGATAGAGTATAAATCAGGAAATTAGAGCACCATGTAACAAGGGTAATGCAATAATCATGGGGGAATTTTAATCCTCATATAGACTGGGAAAACCAAATTAGCAAAAGTAGCTCGGAAGATGAGGTCATGGAATGCATTCAAGAGCAACACATCAAGGAAGCAACTAGAGAACAGGTTATTTTAGATCTAACATTGGGTACTGAGACAGGGTTAATTAGTAATCTTATAGTAAAGGATCCTCTGAGGAAGAGTGATCATAATAGGGTAGAATTTCATATTAAGTTTGAGAATGCTGTAGTTAAATCTGAAACTGGGATCTTAAATTTAAACAAAGCAAATTATGTTGGTATAAGGGGTGAGCTTGTTGAGGTAACTTAGATTAAAAGATATGATGGTAGATAAGCAATAGCAAACATTTAGATAAACAATTCATAATTCTCAATGAATCCTTGAGGATTAAAAACTCCACAGGAAAAATGGCACAGCCATAGCTAACGAGAGAAGATAAGGATAGTATTAGATTTAAAGAGGATTACATTGTTACCAAAAAGAATAGTAAGCCTGAGGATTGGGATAGTTTTAAAAATCAGCAAAGGATGACCAAGAAGTTGATAAATAGGGAGAAAATAGAATATGAGAGTAAACTAGCAGAAACATAAAAACAGGTTGTAAGAATTTTTACAAGTATGTAAGAAGGAAGAGATTAGCAAAAGTAAATATGGGGCCCTTCGAGGTAGAGACAGGAGAAATTATAATGGAGAATAAGGAAAAGACAGAGACGTTAAACAAATGTTTCATGTCTGTCTTCACAGTAGAAGACACAAAGAACATACCAGAAATTGTGGGTTACTCAGAGTTTAATGAAAGTAAGGAGCTTAAAGTAATTATAAGTAAAGAAACAGTACTGGAGAAATTAATGGGATTAAAAGACAACAAATCCCCTGGATCTGATGGTTTACACCCTAAGGTTTTAAAAGATGTGGCTACAGAGATAGTGGATTCATTGGTTTTGATCTTCCAGGCGCTGCTCCACACACCACTGACCACCTCCAGGCGCTTACCCATTGTCTCTCGAGATAAGGAGGCCAAAGATAAGATCTTCCAGAATTCCCTAGATGCTAGAACAGTCCCCATAGATTGGAAGGTAGCAAATGTAACCCCACTGTTCAAAAAAGGAGGGAGAGAGAAAACAGGAAACTATAGGCCAGTTAACTTGGCATCAGTAGTAGGGAAAATGCTAGAATCCATCATTAAGGACGTGGTAACAGGGCACTTGGAAAATCACAATATGATTAGGCAGAGTCAACAGGGTTTTATGAAAGAGAAATTGTGTTTGACAAATCTATTAATGCTTTTTGAGGATGTAACTAAGCTAGTAGATAATGGGGAACCAGTGGATTTAGTATATTTGGATTTTCAGAAGAGATTCAATAAGCTGCCATGCAAGAGGTTGTTACACAAGGTTAGGGCTCATGGGATTTGGGGTAATATATTATCATGGATTGAGGATTGATTAATGGACAGAAAATGGAGAGTAGGAATAAACGGATCATTTTCAGGTTGGCAGGGTGTAACTAGCCGAGTGCCATAAGGATCAGTGCTTGGGCCCCAACTATTTACAATCTATATCAGTGACTTTGATTGGGGGAACAAGTGTAATATATCCATGTTTGCTGATGATACAAGGCTAGGTGGAAAAGTAAGCTGTGAGGAGGATGCAAAGAGGCTGTAAAGGGATATAGAGACCGGTTAAGTGATTGGGCAAGAAGTTGGCAGATGAAGCATAATGTGGGAAAGTGTGAAATTATCCACTTTGATAGGAAGGATAGAAAATCAGAATATTGTTTAAAAGGGGAGAAACCAGTAAATGTTGGCATTGAGAGAGATTTGGGTGTCCTTGTACATGAATCATAGAAAATTAACATGCAGATACAGCAAGAAATTAGGAAGGCAAAGGGTATGTTATGATTGGAATGTAAGAGTAAGGTAGTCTTGCTGCAATTATAGATCACAGAATCATTACAATGCAGAAGGAGGCCGTTTGGCCTATCATGTCCACACTCGGAATTTTATTTCACCCTTCCCCCATACCCATCAGCGTGCAGAGTTCACCCCTTCTCCCCCATATAGGGCTTTGCTGAGACCACACCTGGAGTACTGTGTACTGTTTTAGTCTCCTTACCTCAGGAAGAATATACTTGCTTTAAAGAGGATGCAATAAATGTTCATTGGATTGATTCCTGAGATGAGACATTCAGTAGAATAAGCCTATATTCTCTGGAGTTTAGAAGAATGAGAGGTGATTTCATTGAAATGTATAAAATACTTAACAGGGGTTGGCCAAATAGATGCTGAGAGATTGCTTCCCTCAGCTAGAGAGTCTAGAATTGGGGGTCATACCTCTCAGCATAAGGGGTCAGCCATTTAGAATTGTGATGATGAAGGGAAGTTTCTTCATTTAGAGGGTTGTGAATCTTTGGAATTCTGTACCCTAGAGGGCTGTGGATGCTCATTCGATGAGTATGTTCAAAACTGAGATCGATAAATTTTTGGATACTAAGGGAATCAAGAGATATGGGGATAGGGCAGGAAGGTAGAGTTGCTGTAAAGGTTCAGCCATCATCTTAATGAATGGCAGAGCAAGTGTAATCCTGTTCCTACTTCTTATAGTATTATGAGTCCACAGCGTGATCATGGTCAAAATTACTCCATCCTTCCTCAGGCCCAATGGTGAATGTACAATGCTGCAGTGCACCCCCTAGTAGTATTGCAAGATATTTTAAAATTATAACCTAGAGTTTAATGTACCCGTTTCTTTATGGAGGCTGGCTATGCATCATTTTCATGGCTTACATGAACAAACAGTGCAGCATAAGCTTCAGAATAACATTTGGAACACAATGAAAGATTTTCCATCTATGTTTCAACAAAGGCTGTGTTCTCAATAATCGCAACAGCTGAGGGGGACATAAACGAACATTAGTGCCACAAAGCCTAGTACAAGACAGTGATAGTGTCTCAATCCCACATCAATACCAACATCCAAACACATCCACCTAGATGTTCTCGATCCTTAAGTAGGCACTGCTCCCAATAGAGGCATATCCATGAAAGTCATACTAAAGTACGAGGAATCCAACATCACCATAAAAATCCGATATTAAATCTCTCAAAATATGAAAATGTATAGTCACTTCCCAAAGTGTGTACAGAAATGTACATTGCTTTTTACTTCCTTTCCCTAATAAGGTCAGATTTTTTTTTCTTTCTTTCCCCGATAAGGTCAGATCTCCTGTTCTCTCACACCCACTGACAGCTGAACTAAGGCTGACCGAACTCATTTGTTTCCGGGATGTTTAGCAGCTGGAGGGAGCTGGCTTTCTTCCCACCAGTCTGGGCCTGATTCCAAACTGCGTAATACAGAGGTGAAAGGCTAATGCTCCAACCCACTATGCCACCTGCTCCTTCCATCTCCTGCAGTTAGGAGCCAGCAAAATTTAACAGCTCAAAAGTTTCAGCTAATGCTATGTGGGTCAAGTGAAAGAATTGTTTCATCGCTTCCAACCATGCAGCATCTTCACAGGAATCCACGTATAATTGGAATGCATATGCAAATTATCAGTGACATGCTTTCTGAAGTGTAAAATATCTTCGCTCTGAGTGCTGCTGGGATTCTTATTGACCCTAAGGGGAAGCTTTCATAATGGTTTGAAAAAAACATTAAATGCATGCAGAGTTTCATCAGATTCAGCTCCACATTTGCACTCGGAAGAGAGGGACCACAAAATACAAAGATTTGGGAGTTGGAAAAGGTCACTGGAAGCTGGTGCTCTTCTGAGGTTGGCCTTGGTCCATTGCTAAGACATAGTGGAGGGAGTGCTGCTCTGCATTGAACTGGGGTCATGACCTGACTGAGAAGCATGTGAAGCTGGCTGCAGGTGCTTTGTGATAGGAACAGATTCAAATTTCGAGCGATAACATCCTTCTCTGACAAACACAAAACTGACAGAAAAAGAGGGTGGGGGAAGTAGAGGAACATAAGAACAGAAGTAGGCAATTCAGCCCCCCGAGCCTGTTCCACCATTCAGTTAGATTATGGCTGATCTGTACCTCAACATCATTTACCTGCCTTGGCTCTATATCCCTCCATACCCTTGCCTAACAAAAACCTACCAAACGCAGTTTTGAAATTTTTAATTGACCTTTAATCTCAAGAGTTTTTTGCAGGAGAGAATTCCTCCCTGGTGCAAGGGTCTTGGATATCACTGAGCAGTTACAAAGTATTCTGGAGGGTGAAGGTGTACAACCGGAGGTTGTGGTCCATGTTGGTACCAATGACATAGGTAAAAAGAGGCAAAAAGAACTTAGGGAGCTAGGCAGCAGATTAAAAAGTAGGACCTCAAAGGTGGTCATCTCTGGGTTTCTTCCGGTGCCACGGGCTAGTGAGTACATGAATAGGAGGTTAGAGCAGATGAATGCATGGTTGGGGAGATGGTGCAGGAGGGAGGGCTTTAGATTCTTGGATCACTGGGTCTGTTTCTGGCGAAGGTGGGATCTATATAAAATGGACGGATTGCACCTGAACCAGAACGGGACCAGCATCCTTGCTGGGAGGTTTGCTAGTGCTGTTGGGGGGAGTTTAAACTAATTTGGCATGGGGATGGGATACAGAGTGGATGCACAGTAGCGGGTGTTGTACAATCAAATATTAATGTGAAGCTAAGTCAGTCTGGAGGACAGAGTAAATGTAGACCTGTTAAGGCTCAGGCAAATAATGCAAGGCTGGATTGTATCTATTTTAATGCAAGGAGTCTTACGAGTAAGGCAGATGAATTGAGGGCGTTGATTAACACAAGGGAACATGATATTATTGCTATTACTGAGACATGGTTGAGGGAAGGGCAGGACTGGCAGCTTAATATTCCAGGGTATAGAATCTTCAGACGTGATAGGGGAGGGGGTAAAAGAGGAGGTGGCATTGCACTGTTGATTAAAGAGACAATTACTGCAGTAAGGAGGGATGATATCCGAGAAGGTTCCTCTAATGAGGCCATATGGGGAGGACTTAAAAACAAAAAGGGGGCAGTCACTTGGCTGCGAGTGTATTACAGGCCTCCAAACAGTCAGGGAGAGATAGAGGAGCAGATATGTAGGCAAATTTCAGAGAGGTGCAAAAATAGTAGGGTAATAAAGTAGGGGATTTCAACTTCCCCTATATTAGAGGGATAGTATTGGTGCAAAAAGCTTAAAGGGGGCGGAATTCTTCAAGTGTATTCAGGAGAGCTTTTTGAGCCAGCACGTAGAGAGGAGGGGCGGTACTGGACTTAATCCTAGGGAATGAAGCTGGACAAGGGGTAGAAGTGGCAGTGGGGGAGCATTTCAGGGATAGTGACCGTAACTCTGTAAGATTTAAGATATGGAAAAGGACAAAGAGGGACCGGAAATAAGAGTACTGAATTAGGGGAAGGCAGATTTCAATATGATAAAACAGGATCTGGCCAAAGTGAACTGGGAGCAGCTTCTTACAGGAAAGTCTACATCAGACCAGTGGGAGTCATTTAGAAGGGAAATTGTGGGGGTTCAGGTGCAGCATGTTCCTGTAAAGGTGACAAGTAGGACCAACAGGTCAAGGGAACCCTGGATGTCAAGGGATATAGAGGATTGGATAAGGAAAAAGAAGGTGGCGTATGGCAGATTCAGAGGGCTGAAAACAGTGGAGGCCCTAGAGGAGTATAGAAAGCGTAGGGAAGTACTTTAAAAAGTCATTAGGAGAGCGAAGAGGGGGCATAAAAATTCACTGGCAGACAAGATAAAGGAAAATCCCAAGGTGTTTTATAAGTATGTTAGGGGCAAGAGGATAACCAGGGAAAAAGTGGGGCCCATTAGGGATCATAGAGGCAATGTGTGTGTGGAGCCAGAGGACATAGGGGAGGTTTTGAATGATTATTTATCATCTGTGTTCACTATGGAGAGGAACGATGTAGGTGTAGAGATCAGGGCAAGGGATTGTGATATACTTGATCAAATTAGCATTGTAAAGGAGGAAGTATTAGCTGTTTTAGGAGGCTTGAAGGTGGATAAATCCCCAGGCCCAGATGCGATGTATCCCAGGCTGCTATGTGAGGCAAGGGAGGAGATAGCGGGGGCTCTGACACAAATTTTCAAATCCTCTCTGGCCACAGGAGAGGTACCCATGGATTGGAGGACAGCGAATGTGGTACCATTATTTAAGAAGGGTAGCACGGATAAATCAGGTAATTACAGGCCATTGAATCTAACATCAGTGGTAGGGAAATTATTGGAAAAAATTCTGAGAGACAGGATTAATCTCCACTTGGAGAGGCAGGGATTAATCAGGGATAGTCAGCATGGCTTTGTCAGGGGGAGATCGTGTCTAACAAATTTGATTGAATTTTTCGAGGAGGTGACCAGAGGTGTAGATGAGGGTAAAGCAGTTGATGTAGTCTACATGGACTTCAGTAAGGCTTTTGATAAGGTCCCGAATGGGAGATTGGTTAAGAAAGTAAAAGCCCATGGGATCCAGGGTAATTTGGCAAATTGGATTCAAAATTGGCTTCGTGGCAGGAGGCAGTGGGTGATGGTAGAGGGTTGTTTCTGCGAGTGGAAGCCTGTGACCTGTGGTGTATCGCAGGGATCGATGCTAGGACCCTTACTGTTTGTAGTGTACATTAATGATTTAGACGTGAATATAGGAGGTATGATCAGTAAGTTCGCAGATGACACAAAAATTGGTGGTGTCGTAAATAGTGAGGAGGAAAGCTTTAGACTACAGGACGATATAGATGGGCTGGTAAGATGGGCGGAGCAATGGCAAATGGAGTTTAATCCTGAGAAGTGTGAGGTGATACACTTTTGGAGGTCTAACAAAGCAATGGATTATACAATGGATGGTAGGACCCTAGGGAGTACAAAGGGTCAGAGGGACCTTGGGGTGCTTGTCCATAGATCACTGAAGGCAACAGCACAGGTAGATAAGGCGGTTAGGAAGGCTTACGGGATACTTGCCTTTATTAGCTGAGACACAGAATATAAGAGTAGGGAGGTTATGATGGAGCTGTATAAAACGCTGGTTAGGCGACAGCTGGAGTACTGTGTACAGTTCTGGTCGCCACACTATTGGAAGGATGTGATTGCAATGGAGAGGGTGCAGAGGAGATTCACCAGGATGTTGCCTGGGCTGGAGCATTACAGTTATGAAGACAGACTGGGTAGGCTGGGGTTGTTTTCCTTGGAGTGGAGAAGGCTGAAGGAGGACCTGATTGAAGTATACAAAATTATGAGGGGCATTGATAGGATAGATAGGGAGAAACATTTTCCCTTAGCGGAGAGGTCAATAACTCAGGGGGCATAGATTTAACGTAAGGGGCAGGAGGTTTAGAAGGGAGTTGCGGAGGAATTTTTTCATTGCAGAGGGTGGTTGGAATCTGGAACACACTGCCTGAAGGAGTGGTAGATGCAGGAACACTCACGACATTCATGAAATATTTAGATGAGCACTTGAAACGCCATAACATACAAGGCTACGGGCCGTGCGGGGAAATGGGATTAGTTAGGATGGATGCTTGATGGTCGGCATAGGTTCATTGGGCCGAAGGGCCTGTTTCTGTGCTGTAAAACTCTATGACTCTAATTCCAGATTTCCACTACCCCTAGCTATTGACATCATCCCTGAACAGCCTAGCACTAATTTTAAGGTCGTGCCCCCTTGTTCTGGACTCTCTCACCAGAGTAAATAGTTTCTCTCGATCTATCCCATCAAAAAAAGCTCAATTAGATACTCCTTAATCTTCTATACCTTAAGGAAGACTATGCAAGAAACTAGCAAAAGAAGGGAAGAGGCATTCCAGAGGGAGCAGTGATCGGATCACTGCTGCTAATAATTTACATTGATGATTTGGACTCGGGAATTTAAAGTACAATTTCAAAATTTGCACATCATGACAAATTGGGCAATGTAGTTAATACAAATGAAGAATGCAACAGACAGGAAGACATTAATAGATTTGCAGAATAGGCATGTAATTGGAAAATTAACTTCAATATAGGTAAGTAACATAGCAAGAGAATTATGGTGAATCTTTATAAAACAGTGGTTCAGCCTCAATAGAGCATTGCATGCAATTCTGGGCACCACACTTTAAGAAGGATGTGAAAGCATTAGAGAGGATGGGGAAAAGATTTACAAGAGTGGTTCCAGGGATGAGGGACTTCAGTTAGGTGGATAGATTGGAGAAGCTGGAGCTGTTCTCCTTAAAGAAGAGAAGGTTAGAGGAGATTTGATAGAGGTGTTCAAAATCATGAATAATCTGCACAGAGTAGATAGGGAGAGATTGTTCCTATTGACAGAAGGTTTGAGAACCAGAAGACACCGATTTAAGATGAATGGCAAAAGAACTAACAGTGACATGAAGAAAAACTTTTTTTATACAGCGATTGGATAGGATTCGGAATGTACTGCCTGAGAGTGTGGTGGAGGCAGAATCAGTCGTGGCTTTCAAAAGGGAACTAACTGGACAATTATCCAAGAAAAAATTTGCCGGGGGCTACAGAGAAAAGGTGGGAGAGTGGGCAAAGGTGAGTCATTCTTGCAGAGTGCTGGCACAGGCATGATAGGCTGAATGGCCTCCTTCTGCACTGTAACCATTCTATGATTCTATAAGTGTGAGCTGGTGCATTTTGGCAGGAGGATTAAAAAGGCTGTGTACTGCTTGGATAATGAGAGTCTAAATGGAGTGAGGGGTAAAGGGATCTCGGGGAACAGATCGACAAATCGTCAAAAGTAGTGATGCAGGTTAAGAAGGTCATAAAAAAAGCAAACCAAGCACCAGAGTTCATTTCTAGAGGGGTAGAACTGAAGTTGTGTTCAATTTATATCAAACCTTGGTTAGATCATATTGAGTACTGCACACAATTCTGCTCTCCATATTACAAAGAGGATATAGAGGCATTGGAGAGGTGCAGACAAATATCACAAGGATGATACTAGAACTGAGAGGATATACTTATCAGAAAAAGCTGAACAGGTTGGCATTCTTTCCTCTCGAAAAGAGAAGGCTGATGAGTGACCTGATAGAGGTCTTTAACATTATGAAGGCATTTAATAGGATAGATGTAGAGAAAATATTTACTCTTCTGGGAAGTTCAAACTAGAGGTCACAAATCTAAGATAGTTACTTATAAATCCAATCAGGAGTTTAAGAGAAACTTCTTTACCCAAAGAGTGGTGAGAATGTGGAACTCACTACCAAATTGAGTAGTCGAGGTAATTAGCATAGATGCATTTAAAGGTAAGCTAGATAAACACAGGGAGAAAGGAATAGAATGATATGCGGATAAAGATGAAGCAGGGTGGAAAGAGGCTTATGTGGGGCATAAACACGGCATAGACCAGTTGGACCGAATGACCTATTTTTGTGCTGTACACTCAATATAACTCGATACAAGAGTGCTTCATACCATACACTGCATTGTTGGCCATGTTAAAGGTGCACAGCCATCTGGTAAAAGTCTCTCGCACAATGGGTTATGAAGTTAGGAAGGAAAAGTCAGCTTCAGTAGCACTTCAAGGTAGGGACAAAGGGAAGGATAGACAAGGGTATCCCAGTGGGATAAAGGGAAGGATACACGAGGGTGTATCTCTCATCTCATCTTGTCCATGAGACCCATCTCCTGCTCCCTCGATCCTATTCCCACTAAACTACTGACCATCCAACTTCTTCTCCTGGTCCCCATGTTAGCCAATACTGTAAATGGTTCTCTCTCTTCAGGTGTTACTCCTCTGTCCTTTAAATCTGCAGTCATCATGCCCTCCTCAAAAAAAATCGTTGGTCCCACCACCCTTGCAAACTACTGCCCCATCTCCACCCTCCCTTTCCTTTCCAAAGTCCTTTAATGTGTTGTTGCCTCCCAAATCCATTCCCATCTTTCCCAGAACTCCATGTTTGAATCCCTCCAATCAGGTTTCCAGCCCTGCCACAGTACCAAAACAGCTCTTATCAAAGTCACAAATGACATCCTATGTGACTGTGACAAAGGTAAACTTTCCCTCCTTGTCCTTCTCGACCTGTCTGCAGCCTTTGACACAGTTAACCACACCATCCTCCTCCAACGCCAGTCAACTGTCCTCCAGCTGGGTGGGACTGCTCTCACCTGGTTCCAATCGTATCTATCTAATCATAGCTAGAGTATCACTTACGAACATACAAATTCAGAGCAGGAATAGGCCACTCGGCACCTCAAGCCTGCTCCGCCATTCAATAAGATCATGGCTGAAACCCTCATGCATGCCATCGTTATCTCTAGACTTGACTATTCCAATGCTCTCCTGGATGGCCTCCCACATTGTCCGCAAACTTGAGGTCATCCAAAACTCTGCTGCCCGTATCTTAACTCGCACCAAGTCCTGTTCACCAATCATCTGTGCTCACTGACCTATGGCTCCCGGTCAAGCATCACCCTGATTTTATCATTTTCATCCTTGTTTTCAAATCCCTCCATGGCCTCAGCCCCTCCCTATCTCTGGAATCTCATCTAGCTCCACAACTCTCCAAGATATCTGCACTCATCTAACTCTGGCCTCTTCAGCATCCCCGATATTAATCGCTTCACCATTGGTGGCTGTGCCGTCAGTTGCCTAGGCCCTAAAAGCTCTGCAATTCCCTCCCTACACCTCTCTGCCACTCTACGTTGATGTCCTTCTTTAAGACATTGCTTAAAACCTACCTGTTTGACCAATCGTTTGGTCAGCTAACCTAATGACTCCTTATGTGGCTCAGTGTTGTTTTATCATGCTCCTGTGAAATGCCTTGGACTGTTTTATTAGGTTAAAAGTGCCATACAAATAGTTGCTGTTGTAGTATTCCAGTGGGATAATGGGAGGGATGCATGAGGATATTCCAGTGTTACCCTTTGTATGAGTGCATTGTGAGAAGTATTGGGGTTGTTAGAGGAGAGATTAGCAGCAAAGATTCTGGGAGAAGAAGTAACCCAGAAGTCAAGCTGTAGGAATAATGACAGAATCTTTCATGCAGAAACTACTTTTATAGATATAAAACATCTCACAAAGTGATGAGGATTAACTGTTAGAGTGCCAGAGACAGGGAAGCTCCCATCTCCCTGGGCTATCCGGTGATATGTCATTCTTCAGCTCACAGACATCTGACACATAGTAATTTCAGTATGTCACAGTAACAAAAAGATTTAACAGCAGGAATATACTCATTACAATCAAAATAAAGACTAAAATGCAACCTTAACTAAAAGCATCAACCTTTTAATGTGTTCTCTTCACTTACCTCAAATTCCCCCCTTTTTTTCTCTTTCTTGTTTTCTCTCGCCTTAACAGTAATTATTTTTTACATAATCAATCATGTTTATTTTGAAAAGGCCACTAACTTCTCCATTTTAAGGGGACGGAAAAGTTAAAAATAACTGGGTTTTAGTGGTCTGAAGCTTGGATTTAAAGGCTTTTGTTCCAAAAGATTTGAAAGCCTGAACTTGGAAGACGAATATGTTCACATCATAGTATTAAAAAAAAAAATCAAAACCAGGAAGCAGAAAACTCAAGTACTCTCATTGAACCTCCTCGCGGTTAAACTGCACCACACGATTCGTTTGACTCTCTTCTTGCCTTTGGACCTCTGCTCACCATTGTCTCCTTTGGACCCTCTGATCAACTACAGTGTCTGACTCCCTTGGGCCCTCTGCTCAGCTGTATGACATGACTTGCTTAGATCCTTAAAAACAACATCAGACTCGATCAGCCCCATCGTTCGGTTTTATCACCGAACTCGATTTGAGTCATGGTCACACTGAACTGCACAGTACAACTTATATTTGGTACAATCACTTGAAGCAGACTATGTGACTGAATGTAAATGACTGAATGAGTTGTATCTAGCTTGGAAGAGGTATACATCATCCATTCTAATCCTTGAATCATGTCACATCAAACAGTAAATGTTAACCATTTCCTCCAGCACAATAAATCCCAACAGTTACACATTTTGCAAGAAAATACGAAAGATTTGCAATTAATCATTTCTATAAAAGTGCACAGCGTATTAAAGCCAACTTCAAATGCAGAACTTATCGGGGGCATTTTTCCTTTCTATATTCCTTGAGAATCTGTAGTCTGTAATCTGAGCGAGAAAGATAGAAATGAGGGAGTGTGAAAGAAGAGTGAGATGCAAAAAGAGATAGCGGCAAAGTCAAGAGGGAAGACAGGCTGGGAAAGAGAGAAGCAGAAAGAGAAATAAATAAAAGTAGGTAGATGCAGAGAGGGTGAGAAAGGCAAAGTGACAAACAGAGCAAGGTAAAAAGGAACAGTGGCAGAGACAGTGAGTCACAATAAAGGCAGAGAGAGACTGTAAGAGAGATAAATATAAATAAGGGCAGAGAAAGGCAAAAGGTGATTGAGGTGGAGAGTGTGTGAAAGACAAAGAAAAATAACGCCAGGGAAAGACAAAAGGAGATGAAGGCAGATAATGTGAGACTGATAAAAAGAAATAGTGGCAGAGTAAGACAAAAGATAGAAAGCACCAGAGGTGGAGACAGGGTGCCATGCAGAACTAGAGAAAGAAAAACAGAGAAGACAGAGAGCCAGAAATCTGGAGAAGGAAGCACAAAGAACAGCAAGCAATAGAGTGAGAGAGAGAGAAAGATGGCGAGAGAGTGAGCAGTGACAGACAAGAGGGCAAGAGAAATAGAGGTAGAGAGAGATATAGATAGAATTAGGGATAAAGAAGAAAGAGAGAGAGAGACAGGAAGGAGAGAAACAGCCTCAAAGACACACAGGAAAGAGATAGAGGGACAAGGATATATTTCCTGCCAATTGGCCACTTCCTCTGATTCCTGAGCCTTGACAATGTCCCAGACAAAGAAAGTCAGAGAGAACATTCAGCAACCCTGAATAGTGTCAGGAGAGAGCAACTGCTTTATCAAAATAGGCCAGGAAAGGGCAAGGGAAATCTCTTAACGTGATCTATAAAGCAATGATTTCTCAGTTTCATTTAGTTTCCTATCAAGTAACACATTCAACAATTAACAATAACTCCCATCTTCACCACATATTAAAGAGCTAGGTATTTCAGCATCATTTATTTGAGACAACTGCAAGTCCACCTGACACATACACTGTAGCCCACGCACTATGTTCTACAGGAGGAAACCAGCACACAACAAAAAAAAACTTGTACAAACAAATACAATGAAGCTGATTGTATGCATGCAGATTAGAGTGTGCAGATACAGAGAGGGCGGTGGGGCAGGATCCATGAGGAGTTGACGAGTTTAAGTTGTTGACAGGCACCCGAGGGTTCAAATTCCACACTACTGATTAATTTGTCCAATGTTAAATTCCGACTCTAGCCTGGGGGAGTGTGGCGCCGATCCCCTCCATGATAAAGACACTTCCATTTGCCCATTTCAGGCCAGAAGCAGTGCACAATTCGTGCTAACGTCTGACAGCGTTGCAGCTTCAGTGCCGCTGGGAGGCCACATGTTGACTGCTTAAACACATTCGGTTAGAGAGCCCAAAGCATCGTCTGAGAAGAGGTTTTCATCCCCTCAGTCCGAGCTGGATTTTAACCAAGTCTCAGAACAATAATTTCACGATCCAGAAGCTCAGCATTTCTTCCTCTTATTCAGTTTCTGTGGCATGACTTCCAAGTTTTGGCAGCCCATTACCTCACTGCTCTACATAAGGCATGTATTAAGAGTGCAGTTTTTAACTGAGAAATTGTGGTAAGTGTTTATTGGAGACAACTCCACTCAGCAAGTCTGAATGGGATCACATCATAAAGCAGTGTTTA
Organism: Heterodontus francisci; assembly: GCF_036365525.1. Lineage (NCBI taxonomy): Eukaryota > Metazoa > Chordata > Chondrichthyes > Heterodontiformes > Heterodontidae > Heterodontus > Heterodontus francisci. The sequence goes on from NC_090378.1 coordinate 106,088,810, forward strand.
AAACCAAAGTGACACAGATTAGAGAATGGTTGTGCAAAAAGTAGATGATTCTCCTCTGGGAGAAAGCCTATCTGCCCACATCCTACTAGGCCATTTGTGAGATTTGCTTTTCTGCAATCACATACAAAGGCCAATCACCAGCCAAAAGGTAATTACAAATGGATCCAAAAGGGAGGCGGTGCTAAATGCGTCATTCATTGTGAGAAAGATCCCATTGCATACTACGTGTAGAGCAGAACATCCTGCATGTGTCCTGGTCAACATTTCTCCATCAGTCAACATTACCAAAAAAAAATGAATCAATCGTTCATCATGTTCGGCTAATGTAACAGTCTTCCAGCACTTCAAAGTAATCCAATGTGCGGAGCATTTTCAATGCCATGATACGTTGGTTCTCAGTCTGGCAACATCTCGAATTTAAAATTCTCATCCTTGTTTTGGAATCCCTCCATGGTCTCAGCACCACCACCTCCCGCCACCACCCCCCAATTCTGGCCTCTTGCACATCCCAGATTTCCTTCGCCCCACCATTGACACCCGTGCTTCAGCTGCCTGGGCCTTAAGCTCTGCAATCCCTTCCCTAAAATATTTCAACAGTATCTCCCTCTCTACTCTTTTAAGACACTCCTTAAGACCTACCTTTTCCTGTCCTAATATCTCCTAATGCAGCTCGATGTCAAATTTTGTTTGATAACAAACCTGTGAAGCACCTTGGGCCATTTTGCTACTCTTAGGTCACTATATAAATGCAAGTCATTGTTGCTATATAAGTAGACTTACAGTAAAAGTAAAAGCTACCAAGTGTTGCTTTATTAGGACTGGTTTAAGACTCCATGTCTCCAGTGATGCTGACCTCATCTCAAATTGCAGGGATGGTGTTATTAGTATGGTTGAGGACAAAGTGCTCCAACTGTAACAGCAAATGTGAAGCACGTGACCCAATGGAGGACTGCAATGTCAGGGTAGCTCCATGCTGCTATTGCACAACCCAAAAGGCTTCTGAGTGGGTCTGGATTCTGTTGAATTTGGCAGGTTGCATTTTCTGGCAAGTTTTCCACTGACGCTGGCTTAACACGGGGACAGGTTAGGGTTGTCATCTCTGCTAGGAGGCATTCCTGGAGGTTTAATCACAAGACATTCCAACCATGTGGCTTCTGAACATGTGACATACACAAATGTTATTGCATCTCTCTATCTTCTTGGACTCTGGTTCCTAGTGAAGGTGACAACTCTGAACTGGGAGCCTCAGTCACAGCTGATCTACACCTGGACTTCACAAGTCAAAACCAGCTGCACAGACAGTGAACTAAACTAAAAGATGGTACAAAGGACAGCGGGCTCAGTGTTTGAGAATTTCATGCTGAACCCAGATCAGGTGCAGAGGAGATTCACCAGGATGTTGCCTGGGCTGGAGCATTTCAGCTATGAAGAGAGACTGGATATGCTGGAGTTGTTTTCCTTAGAGCAGAGAAGGTAGAGGGGAGACCTGATAGAGGGTATACAAAATTATGAGGGTCATTGATAGGTTAGATAGGAAGAATCTTTTCCCTTAGAGGAGGGGTCAATAACCAGGGGGCACAGATTTCAGGTAAGGGACAGGAAGTTTAGAAGGGATTTGAGGAAATAAATTTTCATCCAGAGGATGGTTGGAATCTGGAACACACTGCCTGAAGGGATGGTAGAGGCAGGAACTCTCACAACATTTAAGAAGTATTTAGATGAGCACTTGAAATGCCATATCATACAAAGCTACAGGCCAAGTGCTGGAAAATGGGATTAGAATATAGGCTTGATGGCCGGCACAGACACAATGGGCTGAAGGGCCTGTTTCTGTGCTGTATAACTCGATGACTCTGACTCTAAAGCATTCCCTGGGATTGGGCTCAGTAAAACAGAACTTTCATTGAATTGTAGGAATTAATGCACAGGAGGTGGCCATTCAGCCCTCGGTGCCTGGGTGACACTCTGTCCTGTAACCCCACTCTTCCCCTAGATCCTTTAAATTACTCTTTTCAGATATTTGTCCCAATTCCCTGATGAATGGTATTCTAGTCTCTACCTCAAAAGCCACTTGTAGTGGCACCTCACGGTCTAATAGTCCTCAGTTCAAGAACCTTCCTTCACCCTCCCTCCTGGTTCTACCAGTGAGAATCCTTTGTCTCTGTTCCCTCATTCCCTGTTCACCCAGCAGTGGGAAAACAATCTTTCACTATTTACCCACAGTCAAGTCCCCAGGTTCACTCACCCTTTTATTGGCTGCTCCTCGCTCAGCACTGCTCCTATTCACCACCACTGCTGCTGCTGCTTTTGGCTCTGCAGAAAATGCTGGGCACACATGCACCTGATACAACCCCTCCCAAACTCTCATTCCTGACTGCCAATCCAAACTCACCCCCAAACCCGCCCCACCCTCCCTCTCTCTTTCCCCACCCCCACTACAACTCGAGACCCCACTCTCCCTCTTTCCCCACCCTCACTCCCCCTCCCCCGATCCCCATTCCCCCTCTCTCTATCCCTGACTCCCATACCCACACTGGCACTCCTTCCCTCCCCATCCCCACAATTCCTCCATCCCCCAAACCCCACCCCTAAACTCCCTCGGAACACACTTACACCCCTATCCCCACTCTCCTCACCCCCTTTATCCTTTCTCTCCCCTCCCCACTCCCTCATCCCTACTCTCCCTCTCTCTTTGCTCCAATCCCCAACCCCATACTCCCTCTCAAGCAATCCCCGACCCCCATCCCCGATCCCCACACCCACCCCAACACTCCCTCCTTCCCCATCACCACTCTCTGCTCACTCCCCTACTCCCTCTCTCCCCCCTCCCCCATTGTCCTCTCTCCACTCTCCAATCCCTGACCCCACCCTCCCTCTCACCCAACCCCCACTCTCCCCATTCCCATCTCCCTCTCCCTGTTCCCCCGTTCCCGTCGCCCTCCCTTTCCTCAGTTTCCCTCTCCCGACTGTTGCCGTTACCCCAGCTATACTTGTCTCTCTGCGGTGGGGTACGACTGTATTACGTCACCAAGCCAAAGTCTTTTCTGTGACACGAAGTCGGGTGGGGTGACTGGGGGCACTGCTGCTGCAGGAAATTTAAACTGTGAAGATATCCCAAGCTACAAGCAGCATGCCTAGGAGATTCATAACCCATTCCAGGCCTGAAGTGTGACAAGTGGGTCTGCATGGGGGAAATGGGCAATCTGTGTCCAGTGCTACCATTTTGTCATTTTAAATGAGTCACACTTTCTATATATATTGGAACGCATGTAAACACGGAGGAAGCAGTTCCTTCTCAGAACTGTTAGTCTGGAAGAAGGGCCTTGAACATCTCTTCCTCTCTATTATCCCTATATATAAAATATTCCCATTGCTTACCTAACAAACATGGTGGTGCAAGAGAAGAAACGAGTTGGCATTTACTCTTGGCATCACCTTTCCTCAAGAGTTAATGGCATCACCTTGAGTAGCTACAAGGCACAAGTCAGGAGTGTGATGGAATACTCTCCACTTGCCTGGATGGGTGCAGTTCCAACAACACTCAAGAAGCTCGACACCATCCAGGACAAAGCAGCCCGCTTGATTGGCACACCATCCACAAACATTCACTCCCTCCACCACCGACGCACAATGGCAGCAGTGTGTACCATCTACAAGATGCACTGTAGCAACGCACAAAGGCTTCTTAAACAGCACCTTCCAAACCCGCGACCTCTACCACCTTGAAGGATAAGGGCAGCAGATGCATGGGAACTCCACCACCTGCAAGTTCCCCTCCAAGTCACACACCATCCTGACTTGGAACTATCTCGCCGTTCCTTCACTGTCGCTGGGTCAAAATCCTGGAACTCCCTTCCTAACAGCACTCTGGGTGTACCTACCTCACATGGACTGCAGTGGTTCAAGAAGGCAGCTCACCACCACCTTCTCAAGGGCAATTAGGGATGGGCAATAAATGCTGGCATAGCCAGTGACGCCCACATCTCATGAATGAATTTTTTAAAAATCCAGCACAGTGCTCAACTGTGGGAAAGAATCAGTGCAGAAAGCACCTTTGGAGAGGCTATTATCACTGTCAGTCCTCATAAGAGTTTGATTGGGGTCTGCAGGCCTGCTTTCTGGGAAAAATTAGAAACATGTACTGACTGGGTTGAATTTTAGCTCAAGCCCTCTCTCCAAACTCTTGAAGCAGGTTACCCCCACCCAGTGGATGCCAGGCTTCACCCCTCCCTAATCAGGGGAGGAAACAGTTAATGCTGCCGCCGTGTTGACTCAGTACAGACTGGGAACGTTCCTGGGATCTCCTCATCAGGACAGCACAGCACTGTCACATTCCATCCCAGCAGCCATAAAACAGGAGTCACTCAAAAAGTCACTGTTATTTATTGCTGTACAAAATATTTCTAATAATATAGCTACAGTACATCGATAATCTGTTATTGTAAAATAATTCTAAAGAGTCGCTGTACAATTACCATTTGGGAGCATGTGTTAATGTCTAGTTGTCATATATTAAAGCTACATCGTACTATCGGAAATGCATCCCCAAACTCAGTTTCACAAGGAGTGTTGACTTCACCTTCCAAAGCAGACCTGTGTGTAGCTACAATTTAAGGGGTGCTGTTGTAGCAAATGGACACATCTTACTTTGTTTGCATTCTGATTGCAGTGATGTAACTTGTGATCAAACTGCATGTGGTACAAATCACACAGTTGCCCGGCATAGGGTGTCTCTGTGGCCAAAGCCTCTCCCTCTTCAGTGATGTTCTATACAGCACTGTGTCCTGTGAGTCAGCTAGCTGGCTCCTCATCAGCAGATCCAAGATGCTTCCTGTCAAGTTGCTAACCATGTGGGAGTTGCACTGAAACATGTTCGAGTTCCATTAGCAACCCTGCCAATCACACCTGCCCTGTATGACAGTTAAGTTTTGAGTGCATCCATAGTGCCATAAGTTGCAGCACCAGAGTGGGTCACCATTATCTGATGGAATGCAGCCTCAACCCTTACTCATCGAGTCCCCAAACTCAGGCATACCACTCTGGAAAGCTACAGGGAGGAAAGGCGGCGATGGGGGGAGGAATCAGAAGGACAGCATCTCTCTCATTCCTCCTGACAACTGCCACCACAGCGATCATGAGGAAAAGTTCAGACTGATGGCTTGTTGGTATCCTTGGCTGTAAGAAATGCAAGGCCCACAGGTGAGGAGGAGGAGTCAACCGGGGAGTGGAGGAGTTGAGGGAAGAGGAGGAGTTGAGACGTAAAGGGATTGAAAGAAGTTGGTGTAGTTCTAACTTTCTGCCTCCAGATGGCTGTAGGAAAGCATGTAAACAATATCGAGTACAGTACTAGTTGTAATTGTTGGTGCTGTCCAGGCCTTCAAATTAGTGTGAGACCAATTTTTAACTCTTACTTTTTCTTATTCACAGGTCTCTTAACTGTATCATCAGGTTGTGCACTTTACATTAGTCCTGATGCTGTTTAGATATTTTTACTGCCTGTGACCACTGCAAAACCATGGCTTCTGAGACCATTGGAAATTCACAAATGTCTGTTGCCCTTATGCCCTTCCCACTTCCCCCCACACCCACTATAATACCCAAAGAACCAAGTACCCACCTCAGTTAACTATTTCCCCTTGTCTCACTAAGACATGGATCGTTGTTGAGACTGGCTGTCACACACTTTATTTATAGAGTCTGCTGTAGGGGACCAAAAACGCTGGCCATTTTGCATTTTGGAAGCTGCGGAGGGTGGGGTGGGGGGGAGTGAACAGGGGAGGGACTGAAGCTAGCTGCGGGGGGTGGGAGGGGGGAAAAGAGTGAACGGGGGAGGAATTGAAGCTCACGCTCCTGTTCACTGACGGAGACACCCAAATGGGTCCATGACCCAGAGCTAGACCTGGGATCCGTGCAGAGGTCAGGAGCTGGTGGAGTTTAGAGTGGGGGCAAAATAATGGGGAACAGACCCAGCACCATTACAGCGCAGGGCAGGAGAGAGAAAAGGAGAGGCTGAGTGATATTCAGGTCACGGGAAAACAAATGCTGTTGTGATTTGGGGGCGTGTTGTGCATTTTTTTTTTAAAGTTTAGCAGTATCACTTACTCATACTGTCTGGGATTGGTGATTATCTTCACCCTCTCCCCCCACCTCCGCAACCCACCCCCACGTGCCCACCCCGCCCCCTCCCACCCCCGAGAAACGGACTGTGTATTTCCTGTTATTCCCCTGTAGGATTGTAGGCCCGAGGATAGTCAGTGTTACTATGCCCTGTTCTTGCAGGATCTGCAGCAGGCCTTCCTGTAGTACCAATGTGTGCACAGCTTCACCTTCAACACCAGCGCACAGTTGGCCGTCACTTTATCCTGACAGTTGTCATCTGCAAGGCAAACAAATGAGGTGGATATTTAACACTGGAAACCAGACACCAACTCTACAGACAGTGACCCTCTCTACCTCCCTTTCAGGGCCACCCTGCCCTCACTCTGCCAGCCCCATGAGTGTTGCCAACTCTGCTTAGATGGATTCCTGCAGGTTTCATCGCATGACCTCCCACCTCCCCACTCTTGCTGTTGACTGCATAATATGTCCATCCTTGTGGCACAGGGCCTGCCCATGCTCAGTGAAAAGTGATCAGACTCTGTTAACCATTTGGACAATTCTTGACTCTCAGTTGAACAGCCTTTTCCGCCATCTCCAGTATTTTTAGAACTAATAAATGAAAGTGTTCACTAAAAATTAGAAAAACACATTTTTCCCCAGGATTTGCTTGCAGCAGCATCCAATATATTCAAAAGATGGTTACAGCACAGAAGGAGGCCATTCAGCCTGTAATGTCCATGCTAGCTCTCTGCAAGAGCAACTCAGATAGAGCCCCCCCCCCCACCTTTTCCCTGTAGCTCTGCAATTTTTTTTTTCTCTTCAGATAATTATCCCAATTCTCTTTTGAAAGCCACAAGTGAATCTGCCTCCACCACACTCTCAGGCAGTGCATTCTAGATCCTAACCACTCACTGTGTAAAAATGTTCTTTCTCATGTCACTGTTACTTCTTTTGCCACTCACCTTAAATCCATGTCCTCTAGTTCTTGACCCTTCCACAATGGAAACAGTTTCTCCTCATCTACTCTGCCCAGACCCCTCATCATTTTGCACACCTCTATCAAATTTCATCTTAACCTTTGCTTCAAGGAAAACAGCCCCAGCTTCTCCAATCTGTCCACATAACTGAAGGCCCTCATCCCTGGAACCATGCTCATGACTTGTATCTGCACCCTTTCTAACACCTTCATATCCTTCCTAAAGTGTAGTGCCCAGAATTGGACACAATACTCTAGCTGAGGCTGAACCAGTATTTTATAAAGATTCATCCCAACTTCCTTGTTTTTGTACTCTATGCCTCTATTTTAAAGTCCAGGATCCTGTATGCTTGAATCACCCCTTTCTCAACCTGCGCTACAACCTTCAATGATTTGTGCATATATACTCCCATATCCCACTGGTCCTGCACCCCCTTTTGAATTGTACCCTTTATTTTATATTGCCTCTCTGCATTCTTCCGACCAACATGTAGCACTTCACACTTCTCTGTGTTCACTGGCCATATGTCCATCCATTCTACCAGCCTATCTATGTCCTCTTGAAGTTTATCACTATCCTTCTCACGTTCACAATACTTCCAAGTTTTGTGTCATCTGCAGATTTTAAAATTGTGCTCTGTACACTCAAGTCTAGGTCACTAATATATATCAAGAAAAGCAGGGGTCCGAGCACTGACCCCTGGGGAACCTCACTGTATACCTTCCTCTGGTCTGCAAAACAACTGTTCACCACTAGTCTCCGTTTCCTGTCACTCAGCCAATTTCGTATCCATGCTGCCACTGTCCCTTTCATTCCACGAGCTTGAACTCTGCTGGCAAGCCTATTATGCGGCATTTTTTCAAACATCTTTTGGAAGTCCATGTACAGCACATCAACCGCATTACCCTCATCAATCCTCTATGTAAACTCATTTAAAAACTCAATTAAATTAAACATGATTTGCCTTTAAAAAAATCCATCGTGGCTTTCCTTAATTAATCCATATTTGTCCAAGTGACTGTTAATTTTGTCCCGGATTAATATTTCTTAAAGCTTTCCCACACTGACGTTAAACTGACTGGCCTGTAGTTGCTGGGTTTATCCTTGCCCACAGACTGTTTGACGTGACATCACATCACTGCACTCTTGACCATTGGAAGGAACTAGCCTTAGAAGCCATGCAGTGGCTGATTTGATTTGCTCTTGGTATGCATGTCAGGAAATATTCCCGTGAACAAGGATAAAAGCAGAGCCAGCCACTCCATAATGGTGTGCTTTTCTCCTTAGTCATTACTCAGAATCCAGCTCCACACACAAACCTTCCATCCCCATCCCCAACCAATTACTGAATCCCATTTTCAGAATCCAGGCCAGTTCCTGATACTGATTTCAGAATCTGTAAGTGTAGATTTTGAAAATCTGATCTGTTATTTAAAAAACAATGACAGCTTGTGAAAATAAATTGCAGGAAATAGGCTTAAGCACGAACAGTAAATCAAGTAAAAATCTGACAAGCTGATCACTCCCTCAATATTGGAATGAGATAGCAGTGGACAGTAGGCATGACTCTTAAATTAATTTAGTACCTGTGTTCCCACAATGCACCCAGTATATATTAGGATGAAATAATGCCACCTCTATTGTAAACATATAGAATTATGTGTAAGGAGCAGCGAATTACAGGCCGTGTGTACTCAAGGGGTTCAGATTGTTAAAATATAGGACAACGCTGGATTCAGATCATTGTCCAGAACCTACTAATATGATATTTTTGTTTCATGTATATTTTGGTGTTGATGTCAAAATATTCCCAATGGGCTGCATTTATTGGCTCCCTGCGATATTACGTGCAGCGGCTCATTAGCATGGAAGGGGCGGAGCAGCCGCCTCCGACGATGTACGGGGGCAGCTGCTCTGTCCCCAGCAATGGCGTCTGGCACCATCGCGCAGGTGATGACGTCATTTTTAACGGGTTGCAGGTCCTCACCAGTCCTTTTAATTTTTAAATGGACCGCAGCAATAACAACTGAAATTAAATTGTGATCTAACTTTGAGACCCCTCTCCACTAAGTGAAGAATAAATAAAATTACCGAACACCCCCAAAAAATTGCTTTTGAATGAGCTGAACTTTCATCCCCCAACTTCAGAACCTTTGACCTTCAACCCCTTCCCACATTCCGAACAACCAATCAAAACGGTTTTCCCTGCTCCCCACCGCTCCTACCTGAAAATTTCACACCTCCCCCGTCCCCACCAGTGTCTCGCCTCGGATCGCCGAACAGAGATCTGAAGGCAGAGGGGTTCCGGCCATTAGCCGGAATATTGGCGTGGGACAGCCGTCAGGTCCAGGTGAGTTAATTAACGATTATTTAAATTTATTTTATTATGTAAATGAAGGCTAAGCCGCCAAGCGGCAGGGAGGCCGCACCGAGGCCTCACCACCACTGGTAAAATGTGGCGGTGCATTGCTGGAGTCGGGGGTCATGGGAGGCCTCTCACGGAAGAATTTTCCAGGGTCACCTGCCACAACCCCTGATGTCGGAGGGCTGGTAAAATTCAGCCCCATATTTCCAATTTTAGCCATGCTGTATTATATCAAACAATTCCTGAGCAATTAAATGCGGCCAAGATACACAGTAAAGATTTACTCTGGCAATACTGCATCAAGATTATTTCAGAGCTCATCAAAATTTATCATTTCGTCAACATTATACCCAACTTGCCTCGATCCACACAAACTGGATACATAGAATATTGGGAAGCTGCATTAGCCAGCAGCCAACCCTCCTTCCAATTTGCTCACCAGCCATACCTGTGAACATGGCCAAACTGTGAACCTGCATCCATTAGCGACTGACTCATAACTCATTTGTTTAGGACTTGTGAATTAACTATGAGGCTTTTATCCCGCTGCGGTGGATTACACAAAACCAAGAAGTGAAAGGACATGACACAAAACAAATGAACACCAGGTCTCCTTACTCTTTATATCATTCAACAAAGACTCTTTGGTTTAAGCGCCTTGTGCCATAACACTGGCCTCCTTTTCATCTGGAAAACCGACTTGGTGGAATCAATTTAAAAAGAAGGCAGACGGGTGTCAGCAAATAATTGATGTAGCTTCTGATAGCATATTGGATGGTGATTTAACCCTGGGCCTCTATTGGATGACGATTTAATCCTGGGGGTGTATTGGATGACGATTTAATCCCGGGCCTCTAATGGATGACGATTTAATCCTGGGGGTGTATTGGATGACGATTTAATCCTGGGCCTCTATTGGATGACGATTTAATCCTGGGGGTGTATTGAATGACGATTTAATCCTGGGCCTCTATTGGATGACTATTTAATCCTGGGCCAGTATTGGATGTTGATTTAATCCTGGAGGTGTATGGATGATGATGTAATCCTGGGGGTGTATTGGATGTTGATTTAATCCTGGGCCTGTATTGGATGTTGATTTAATCCTGGAGGTGTATGGATGATGATTTAATCCTGGGGGTGTATTGGATGGTGAATTAATCCTGGGCCTGTATTGGATGGTGAATTAATCCTGGGCCTGTATTGGATGGTGATTTAATCCTGGAGGTGTATGGATGATGATGTAATCCTGGGGGTGTATTGGATGTTGATTTAATCCTGGGCCTGTATTGGATGTTGATTTAATCCTGGAGGTGTATGGATGATGATTTAATCCTGGGGGTGTATTGGATGGTGAATTAATCCTGGGCCTGTATTGGATGGTGAATTAATCCTGGGCCTGTATTGGATGGTGATTTAATCCTGGGCCTGTATTGGATGGTGATTTAATCCTGGAGGTGTATGGATGATGATGTAATCCTGGGGGTGTATTGGATGTTGATTTAATCCTGGAGGTGTATGGATGATGATTTAATCCTGGGGGTGTATTGGATGGTGAATTAATCCTGGGCCTGTATTGGATGGTGAATTAATCCTGGGCCTGTATTGATGGTGCTTTAATCCTGGGGGTGTATTGATGATGATTTAATCCGGGGGGTGTATTGGATGTTGATTTAATCCTGGGGGTGTATTCGATGGTGATTTAATCCTGGGCCTGTATTGGATGGTGATTTAATCCTGGGCCTGTATTGGATGGTGATTTAATCCTGGGCCTGTATTGGATGGTGATTTAATCCTGGGCCTGTATTGGATGGTGATTTAATCCTGGGCCTGTATTGGATGGTGAATTAATCCTGGGCCTGTATTGGATGGTGATTTAATCCTGGGCCTGTATTGATGATGATTTAATCCGGGGGGTGTATTGGATGGTGATTTAATCCTGGGCCTGTATTGATGATGATTTAATCCTGGGGGTGTATTGGATGGTGATTTAATACTGGGCCTGTATTGGATGATGATTTAATCCTGGGCCTGTATTGATGATGATTTAATCCTGGGCCTGTATTGATGATGATTTAATCCTGGGGGTGTATTGGATGGTGATTTAATACTGGGCCTGTATTGGATGGTGATTTAATCCTGGGCCTGTATTGGATGGTGATTTAATCCTGGGCCTGTATTGATGATGATTTAATCCTGGGCCTGTATTGATGATGATTTAATCCTGGGGGTGTATTGGATGGTGATTTAATACTGGGCCTGTATTGGATGGTGATTTAATCCTGGGGGGGTATTGATGATGATTTAATCCTGGGCCTGTATTGATGGTGATTTAATCCTGGGCCTGGCTTGATGATGATTTAATCCTGGGCCTGTATTGATGGTGATTTAATCCTGGGCCTGTATTGATGGTGATTTAATCCTGGGCCTGGCTTGATGATGATTTAATCCTGGGCCTGTATTGATGATGATTTAATCCTGGGCCTGTATTGATGGTGATTTAATCCTGGGCCTGTATTGATGGTGATTTAATCCTGGGCCTGTATTGATGATGATTTAATCCTGGGCCTGTATTGATGGTGATTTAATCCTGGGCCTGTATTGATGGTGATTTAATCCTGGGCCTGTATTGATGGTGATTTAATCCTGGGCCTGTATTGATGGTGATTTAATCCTGGGCCTGGCTTGATGGTGATTTAATCCTGGGGGTGTATTGGATGGTGATTTAATCCTGGGCCTGTATAGATGGTGATTTAATCCTGGGGGTGTATTGATGGTGATTTAATCCTGGGCCTGCATTGATGGTGATTTAATCCTGGGCCTGTATTGATGGTGATTTAATCCTGGGCCTGTATTGATGATGATTTAATCCTGGGGGTGTATTGATGATGATTTAATCCTGGGGGTGTATTGATGATGATTTAATCCTGGGGGTGTATTGATGATGATTTAATCCTGGGGGTGTATTGATGATGATTTAATCCTGGGGGTGAATTGATGGTGATTTAATCCTGGGGGTGTATTGATGGTGATTTAATCCTGGGGGTGTATTGATGGTGATTTAATCCTGGGGGTGTATTGATGATGATTTAATCCTGGGGGTGTATTGATGGTGATTTAATCCTGGGGATGTATTGATGGTGATTTAACCCTGGGGGTGTATTGATGGTGATTTAACCCTGGGGGTGTATTGATGGTGATTTAACCCTGGGGGTGTATTGATGATGATTTAATCCTGGGGGTGTATTGATGGTGATTTAATCCTGGGCCTGTATTGATGGTGATTTAATCCTGGGCCTGTACTGGATGGTGATTTAATCCTGGGGGTGTATTGATGGTGATTTAGTCCTGGGGGTGTATTGATGATGATTTAATCCTGGGGGTGTATTGATGATGATTTAATCCTGGGGGTGTATTGATGGTGATTTAATCCTGGGCCTGTATTGATGGTGATTTAATCCTGGGCCTGTACTGGATGGTGATTTAATCCTGGGGGTGTATTGATGATGATTTAATCCTGGGCCTGTATTGATGGTGATTTAATCCTGGGCCTGTATTGATGGTGATTTAATCCTGGGCCTGTATTGATGGTGATTTAATCCTGGGCCTGTATTGGATGGTGATTTAATCCTGGGCCTGTATTGGATGGTGATTTAATCCTGGGCCTGTATTGGATGGTGATTTAATCCTGGGCCTGTATTGATGGTGATTTAATCCTGGGCCTGTATTGGATGGTGATTCAATCCTGGGCCTGTATTGGATGGTGATTTAATCCTGGGCCTGTATTGAATGGTGATTTAATCCTGGGCCTGTATTGATGGTGATTTAATCCTGGGCCTGTATTGATGGTGATTCAATCCTGGGCCTGTATTGATGGTGATTTAATCCTGGGCCTGTATTGATGGTGATTTAATCCTGGGCCTGTATTGGATGGTGATTCAATCCTGGGCCTGTATTGGATGGTGATTTAATCCTGGGCCTGTATTGATGGTGATTTAATCCTGGGCCTGTATTGGATGGTGATTCAATCCTGGGCCTGTATTGGATGGTGATTTAATCCTGGGCCTGTATTGGATGGTGATTTAATCCTGGGCCTGTATTGAATGGTGATTTAATCCTGGGGGTGTATTGATGGTGATTTAACCCTGGGTGTATTGAATTTGTAATGAAGATCCTTTGGATATCACTAGCTGCATCAATGTGCCTGCTGTAATCATTCTTACCTGGTGCATCTGTCGGACACAGTTGAACCTCGCATGTCTCTTTTGGCTCTGGTTTTGTGGATGGATCACATCCTTGTCCAACCTCATCTCCTTGGTAACATTTCACCTCCCGAACCCGGACTCCACTCCCACAGGTTTTACTACACTGTGCAGGACAAAGACTGCAGTTATTTATCGGACAGCACCAGCTGCAGGTTGCCCATATAACAGCAATCTGTGGACAGTTAAATAGACGCTGCTCCAGCAGTATTTCTGCAGAACAAAGTTATTTTTTCTGATGTTGAAAAAATTCTGTTTTTGCTGTCAAGAAGGGTTCTAGTGCCCATTCATTTGCTCCATATCGCTTTATACATTTTGCTAACAAATCTATCTATTGCATTCTGGAAATTTCAATTGATCCAGCATTCGCAACTTTTTGGGGGGGCCAGAGTTCCAGATTTCTACAACCCTTTCTGTGAATAAATGCTTCCTGATTTCACTTCTGAGTGGCCTAGCTGTTATTTGAAGTTTCTGTCTTGATGTCCCCGCCAGAGGAAACAGTTTCTCTGTATCTTCCTTAATGAATCCCCTAATCATTGCTAAATAACTTGGTCTGATTGCCCCTCAATCTTCTATACTCAGGGAAATATAAGCCCACTCAATCCATATCTTCCTAATTTAACCCTTTTCAGACCTGGAATCATTCTGGTGAATCTGTGCTGCACCCATTCCAAGGCCATGATAACTGTTCTGAGGTGTGGAGTCAGGACTGAATACAGTCCTGCAGGTGGGGTCTAACCAAAGCCTTGTACAACTGAAACATAATATATTCCCCTTTGTATTCCAGCTCCTTGAGATAAAGTACAATTTTTGCTTTTTGTACCTGGCTGCTGGCTTAAATGATGTATATGAGAATTGGAGAGAAGCTTCATATCTTGATGTTTCCTGGCACTGCCTGGCTCCATTGGGCCATGGACGGTAGCACAGGAGGAGGGGAAACAGGATGTCAGGAAAACCTCACCAAAAAAAGAAATTTGTGCAGGAAAAGAAATGGGAATTAAAGAAACAAACAGATCAAAGATTATTTGAATTTGCTGCAGTACCCACAGGAAAAGGTTATATTCTCTTCACATGAATGAGTGAGACACAATAGCTCCATGTCGACCTGGAGTATCGAGTTTGCTTACCTGCGACCAGGATGTCTTGAACCACTTTGAGCAAGGCCTCTCGAAACAGGCTGCCTCCTCATCAGGCTTCTTGGAATGTCCACACTGGCTCTCCTCATACTCCTTATAAGCACCATTTTCTAAGCCAGCGCACAGAATTCTCCGGGTCTTCCTACCCCGGCCACATGTGGCATTGCACTAAAGCAGGACAAGGTTAGAAGGTTATTGCACAGTCAGTCCCAACCAAACCCTGCATCATGGGGAGCTTGAGAGCTATCTGCCAAGCATGCCCCATAGCAAACAAACCCTCCCTCACCCATTCAACTTTCGAGCTAAAACTCCCCTATTCTGAGAACTCTCTGACCCATGTACAAGACAAGTGTCCATATTACAAAAATGTTGTCGGCTGCACCTGCTGAAGCCCAGTCTCCCAAAAGGAGGTGACAGAACTTCAGAAACTTGGCCAATGTTATAGCAAGATCCTAAGGCAACATAAAAACTACTTGATGCCAAGTGGCCTTTCCCTAGAGAGTCAATTAAAGTACAAACTAAGGCCACACGATTTTGTGAAAACTTTGGGCTGCTGCTAAGTCAAGTCTCTTTCTAACAACCAGTCAGTCACTCCCCTTCCTCAGGCTCCCAGTCCGCCTTTCCCAGGATCCCAGTCTAGTGCTTTCCTCTGACTGACTCCTGTTCTCTCATTCCCCTCTGCTGGACTCTCACACCCCTCTCTCAGCCTTCCAGCCTCTCACTCCCCACTAACTAGCCTCCCACCCACTCTCTCATCAGCCTCCCGGTCCCTCACTCCCCTTTCCCAGCCTTCCGGTCCCTCACTCCCCACTCCCCAGCCTCCTGATCCCTCACACTCCACCCCCCCCCCCCCCCCCCAAGTCTTCTGGTCCCTCACTCCCCCTTCTCCAGCCTCCCAGTCCCTCACTCCCCTCTCCCAGCCTCCCGGGTCCCTCACTCCCCTCTCCCAGCCTCCCGGGTCCCTCACTCCCCTCTCCCAGCCTCCCGGGTCCCTCACTCCCCTCTCCCAGCCTCCTGGTCCCTCACTCCCCTCTCCCAGCCTTCCGGTCCCTCACTCACCACACCCCAGCCTCCTGGTCCCTCACACTCTTCTCCCCAGTCTCCTGGTCCCTCACTCCCCCTTCTCCAGTCTCCCGGTCCCTCACTCCCCTCTCCCCAGCCTCCCGGTCCTTCACTCCCCTCTCCCCAGCTTCCAGATTCCTCACACCCCACTCCGCAGCCTCCCGGTCCCTCACTTCCCTCTCCCCAGCCTCCCGGTCCTTCACTCCCCTTTCCCCAGCTTCCAGATTCCTCACTCCCCTCTCCCCAGCCTCCCGGTCCTTCACTCCCTTCTCCCCAGCTTCCAGATTCCTCACTCCCCTCTCCCCAGCCTCCCGGTCCCTCACTCCCCTCTCCCCAGCCTCCCGGTCCCTCACTCCCCTCTCCCCAGCCTCCCGGTCCCTCGCTCCCCTCTCCCCAGCCACCCAGTCCCTGGCGACAGACTGGGGGCCTGAGAGCGGCCGGCGACAGACAGACATGAAATCGGCAAAATCTAACATGATTGGTGGAGGGAATGGTGGGAAGGGGTTGAAGGTTTAAAGTTCTCAACTCTCGACTTTCGGGAGGGGGATGATCAGGATTACAAGATTAGTTTTTTTGGGGGGAGAGGGCAATTAATAAATTGATTAGTCATTGAGGGGGTGGGAGAGGGTATTGGAAGTATGAAACAATTTTAAACTTTAATTTTTAAAATACTGTACCTTTCAAAGTTTAAATGCTTTGGAAGGGCCTGAAGCCCTTTAAAAATTGCGCCGGACGCTGTTGACAGAGCGCCTGCCCCCCTCGACGTCATCGGGACCGGGCAGTCCACCCCGGACATGTAAATGAGCCACTGCGCTAAATATCGCGGCAGCTCCACAGGGCAAATCCCGCACGTGCACGTCGAGATCGGCAGCGAGCTTTAAAAATTCCGGCCAACATGTGGGATATTGCAATGCAGGAAATAGCTGCTACCTGTGTCTCTACAATAACCACTGCACTGTTACCAGAAGGTGCTCTGTGAGAAATCTTTCTTTTATGAAGAAAAACTTCAAATACTTGCTGGATTATGTTTGTTTCACCTCTTTTTTAAGCAGACTCGAGGGGATGCTGATATCAGCTGTTAGCTCCGGTTGGTCCACCTGTCTCGGTTATTCCTGCAGCACGTGTCAGTCTCTATCATACCTGCTCCCACTCCTGTGACACCCAGTGGGGGGGACAGTCTTTATCTCCACAGGGGTGCACTGCCAGAGGCTTTGCTGTCAAGTCGCACTGTGAGTCTGGTAGGACCTTTCCATCATTGTTTCTGCAAACCACATAGCGCGTCATCCGACCTTCTCCGCAGACTCCTGAGCACTTCAATGAGAAAGGGAAAAGGACGGCTCAGAAATCAACCTAAACAGATAGATCACCATCAATGGCAACAGCTTGCCAAGGCTTCTTTAATATCACCTCCCAAACTTGCTACCTATATCAGTTAGAAGGACAAGGTTAGCATGGGTGCCTCATCGCCTGCAAGTTCCCCTCCAAGTCACACACCCTCCGACTTGGAAATATATCATCATTCTCTCATCGCTAATGGGTCAAAACCCAGACCTCCCTACCTAACAGCACTGTGGGAGCAGGTTCTCCAGACACAGACTGCGGTGGTTCAAGATGAAGATCCATCGCTTTTTCAAGGGCAACCAGGGATGGGCAATAAATGCTGGCCTTGCTGGTGACACCCATAAGCCAAGACGAATATTGAATAAACTTACATTATATAAAAAATGTCCCAAAGCGCTTTGTCTGAAAATATAATTGACTTCAGGCTGAAGGAGGAAGTATCAGGAGGGATGACCAAAAGCTTTGTCAAAGATGTGGGGTTTAAGGAAGAGAGGGAGGTGGAGAGGCAGAGCATGGCACCAATGGTGGGGTGAAGGTAGTGTTGGGGGAAAGTACAAGAGGCTGGAGTCAGTGAAACAGAAATAGGAATTGTTGGGCTGGAGGGAGTCATAAAGATAGAGAGGGAGACGGCCATGAAAAAGCATTGAAACATGGACGAATGAAAGCTTGAAACTGGAGGCACTGAGGAGCCAAGGTCAAATGTAGATCAGGAAAGACAGGTCTGGCAGAGATGGAAGTGCAGGACTTGGTGTGGAAAGGGAAATAGGCAGCAGAGATCGAGATGGCCTGAAATTGATGGCGAGTGCAGGATGGGAGGCAAGCCGGGGTGAACTGGATTAATTGAGTCTGGAAGTGACAAAGGCACGAATGAGATTTCCAGCATATGAGCTGCGGTAGAGGCAGAGGTGGGTGGTGTTAGAGGTGAAGGTGAGCAGTCTTTGTGATGGAGGATAGATTGGGTCAGAAGATCAGTTTGAACTGCAAACTGTTTGGGTCAGCCCGAGATAGAGATGGTGTTAAGGCCAAATTTGGTCCTGGTTTGTTTAGCCAGAAGACTTTCCAGTGCCAACTGAGGCTACCAAACTCCCATGACACCATGACCAATATCCCATCTATTGATTTTCATTTCTAATCCATCTGAAAAACAGGAGATCAGTAATATCTGCTTTTGAGCTATTTTTCAAACCGCTCCCAATTATTTAATACAGTTCAGCTAACAATAAGACATAACAAAACATGATAGCATGGGGACACCTGAATTAGCTGCCAGTATGCAACTCACTCAAACAGCAATCAATAATCATCCTCTCTGTTAAAAAGGGGCAGAAGTGCCAGAGACTGAATGTCAGTTTGAGGGTGAGAGTGTTTGTATTAATGTCAGTTTGGGGGTGAGAGTGTCTCTGTATTAATGTCAGTTTGGGGGTGAGAGTGTCTCTGTATTAATGTCAGTTTGGGGGTGAGAGTGTTTGTATTAATGTCAGTTTGGGGGTGAGAGTGTTTGTATTAATGTCAGTTTGAGGGTGAGAGTGTTTGTATTAATGTCAGTTTGGGGGTGAGAGTGTCTCTGTATTAATGTCAGTTTGGGGGTGAGAGTGTCTCTGTATTAATGTCAGTTTGGGGGTGAGAGTGTTTGTATTAATGTCAGTTTGGGGGTGAGAGTGTTTGTATTAATGTCAGTTTGGGGGTGAGAGTGTCTCTGTATTAATGTCAGTTTGGGGGTGAGAGTGTTTGTATTAATGTCAGTTTGGGGGTGAGAGTGTTTGTATTAATGTCAGTTTGGGGGTGAGAGTGTCTCTGTATTAATGTCAGTTTGGGGGTGAGAGTGTTTGTATTAATGTCAGTTTGGGGGTGAGAGTGTTTGTATTAATGTCAGTTTGGGGGTGAGAGTGTTTGTATTAATGTCAGTTTGGGGGTGAGAGTGTCTCTGTATTAATGTCAGTTTGAGGGTGAGAGTGTCTCTGTATTAATGTCAGTTTGGGGGTGAGAGTGTCTCTGTATTAATGTCAGTTTGGGGGTGAGAGTGTTTGTATTAATGTCAGTTTGGGGCTGAGAGTGTTTGTATTAATGTCAGTTTGGGGGTGAGAGTGTCTCTGTATTAATGTCAGTTTGGGGGTGAGAGTGTTTGTATTAATGTCAGTTTGGGGGTGAGAGTGTTTGTATTAATGTCAGTTTGGGGGTGAGAGTGTTTGTATTAATGTCAGTTTGGGGGTGAGAGTGTTTGTATTAATGTCAGTTTGGGGGTGAGAGTGTTTGTATTAATGTCAGTTTGGGGGTGAGAGTGTTTGTATTAATGTCAGTTTGGGGGTGAGAGTGTCTCTGTATTAATGTCAGTTTGAGGGTGAGAGTGTTTGTATTAATGTCAGTTTGGGGGTGAGAGTGTTTGTATTAATGTCAGTTTGGGGGTGAGAGTGTTTGTATTAATGTCAGTTTGGGGGTGAGAGTGTCTCTGTATTAATGTCAGTTTGGGGGTGAGAGTGTTTGTATTAATGTCAGTTTGGGGGTGAGAGTGTTTGTATTAATGTCAGTTTGGGGGTGAGAGTGTTTGTATTAATGTCAGTTTGGGGGTGAGAGTGTCTCTGTATTAATGTCAGTTTGGGGGTGAGAGTGTTTGTATTAATGTCAGTTTGGGGGTGAGAGTGTCTCTGTATTAATGTCAGTTTGAGGGTGAGAGTGTTTGTATTAATGTCAGTTTGGGGGTGAGAGTGTTTGTATTAATGTCAGTTTGGGGGTGAGAGTGTTTGTATTAATGTCAGTTTGGGGGTGAGAGTGTTTGTATTAATGTCAGTTTGGGGGTGAGAGTGTTTGTATTAATGTCAGTTTGGGGGTGAGAGTGTTTGTATTAATGTCAGTTTGGGGGTGAGAGTGTTTGTATTAATGTCAGTTTGGGGGTGAGAGTGTTTGTATTAATGTCAGTTTGGGGGTGAGAGTGTCTCTGTATTAATGTCAGTTTGGGGGTGAGAGTGTTTGTATTAATGTCAGTTTGGGGGTGAGAGTGTCTCTGTATTAATGTCAGTTTGGGGGTGAGAGTGTTTGTATTAATGTCAGTTTGGGGGTGAGAGTGTTTGTATTAATGTCAGTTTGGGGGTGAGAGTGTTTGTATTAATGTCA